>NC_090444.1:666339126-666665243 GCF_031143425.1 Pleurodeles waltl | reverse complement strand
GATCGGCCTATTATTAGGCCGAACTGCCCCCCGGGGGGGGGGGGGGCAGAACACTCTAGGCGCCAGGGCAATTTTTTTTTTGTGTGTTTTTTTTTTGTTGTTTCTTTTTTTAGAGATGGGGAGCGACCCATCAGGCAAGGGTCACTCCCCTGGGGGGGCAAATTGTATTTAGACCATTTCTGCCCCCCTGGGGCAGATTGGCCAATTTTAGGTCAATCTGCCCCCAAGGGGGCAGAAACCACTAGGCACCGGGGATTTGTTTTTTGGCGCCAATGTCACACAGGGGGAGCGACCCCGTAGGCAAGGGTCGCTCCCGGGAGGGGGGGGACTTTGGGGGGGCAAATTTATTTTAGGCCATTTCTGCCCCCCCGGGGGACAGATCGGCCTATTATTAGGCCGAACTGCCCCCGGGGGGGGGGCAGAACACTCTAGGCGCCAGGGCAATTGTTTTTTTGTGTGTTTTTTTTTTGTTGTTTCTTTTTTTAGAGATGGGGAGCGACCCATCAGGCAAGGGTCGCTCCCCTGGGGGGGCAAATTGTATTTAGACCATTTCTGCCCCCCTGGGGGCAGATTGGCCAATTTTAGGTCAATCTGCCCCCAAGGGGGCAGAAACCACTAGGCACCGGGGATTTGTTTTTTGGCGCCAATGTCACGCAGGGGGAGCGACCCCGTAGGAAAGGTTCGCTCCCGGTGGGGGTGGGGGTTGGGGGGGCAAATTTATTTTAGGCCATTTCTGCCCCCCCGGGGGACAGATCGGCCTATTATTAGGCCGAACTGCCCCCGGGGGGGGGGCAGAACACTCTAGGCACCAGGGCAATTTTTTTTTTGTGTTTTTTTTTGTTGTTGTTTCTTTTTTTAGAGATGGGGAGCGACCCATCAGGCAAGGGTCGCTCCCCTGGGGGGGGAAATTGTATTTAGACCATTTCTGCCCCCCTGGGGGCAGATTGGCCAATTTTAGGTCAATCTGCCCCCAAGGGGGCAGAAACCACTAGGCACCGGGGATTTGTTTTTTGGCGCCAATGTCACGCAGGGGGAGCGACCCCGTAGGCAAGGGTCGCTCCCGGGGGGGGGGGTGGGGGTTGGGGGCGCAAATTTATTTTAGGCCATTTCTGCCCCCCCGGGGGACAGATCGGCCTATTATTAGGCCGAACTGCCCCCGGGGGGGGGGGGCAGAACACTCTAGGCACCAGGGCAATTTTTTTTTTGTGTTTTTTTTTTTTTTGTTGTTTCTTTTTTTAGAGATGGGGAGCGACCCATCAGGCAAGGGTCGCTCCCCTGGGGGGGCAAATTGTATTTAGACCATTTCTGCCCCCCTGGGGGCAGATTTGTCAATTTTAGGTCAATCTGCCCCCAAGGGGACAGAAACCACTAGGCACCGGGGATTTGTTTTTTGGCGCCAATGTCACGCAGGGGGAGCGACCCCGTAGGCAAGGGTCGCTCCCGGGGGGGGGGGGTGTTTGGGGGGCAAATTTATTTTAGGCCATAGATCGGCCTATTATTAGGCCGATCTGCCCCCGGGGAGGGGGGGCAGAAACCTCTAGGCGCCAGGGGAATTTTTCTTTTTTTTCCTTTTTTTTTTTCTTTGTTTTTTTTTTTTTTAGAGATGGGGAGCGACCCATCAGGCAAAAGTCGCTCCCCTGGGGGACAAATTGTATTTAGGTCATTTCTGCCCCCCTTGGGGGCAGATTGGCTGAGTTTAGGTCAACCTGCCCCCAAGGGGGCAGAAACCACTAGGCACCGGGGATTTGTTTTTTGGTGCCAATGTCACGCAGGGGGAGCGACCCCGTAGGCAAGGGTCACTCCCGGCGGGGGAGGGTGGGGGTTGGGGGGGCAAATTTATTTTAGGGCATTTCTGCCCCCCCCCCCTGGGGCCGGCTGAGCTACAGGCCAAACACCACAGGTAGGCACCTTGCAAAAAACACCTCTGTTTTCTGTGAAAAAATATGTTGTGTCCACGTTGTGTTTTGGGCCATTTCCTTTTGTGGGCGCTAGGCCTACCCACAGAAGTGATGTACCATTTTTATCGAGAGACTTAGGGGAACGCTGGGTGGAAGGAAATTTGTGGCTCCTCTCAGATTCCAGAACTTTCTGTCACCGAAATGAGAGGAAAAAGTGTTTTTTGGGCCAAATTTTGATGTTTGCAAAGGATTCTGGGTAACATAACCTGGTCAGAGCCCCGCAAGTCACCCCATCTTGGATTCCCCTGGGTTTCTAGTTTTCAAAAATGCACTGGTTTCCTAGGTTTCCTCAGGTGTCGGCTGAGCTACAGGCCAAAATCCACAGGTAGGCACTGCTTTTTATAAAAAAATGTGATGTGTCCACGTTGTGTTTTGGGCCCTTTCCTTTCGTGGGCGCTAGTCCTACCCACACAAGTGAGGTATCATTTTTATCGGGAGACTTGGGGGAACGCTGGGTAGAAGGAAATTTGTGGCTCCTCTCAGATTCCAGAACTTTCTGCCACAGAAATGTGAGGAACATGTGTATTTTTAGCCAGATTTTGAGGTTTGCAAAGGATTCTGGGTAACAGAACCTGGTCCGAGCCCCGCAAGTCACCCCTCCTTGGATTCCCCTAGGTCTCTAGTTTTCAGAAATGCACAGGTTTGGTAGGTTTCCCTAGGTGCCGGCTGAGCTAGAGGCCAAAATCTACAGGTAGGCACTTCGCAAAAAACACCTCTGTTTTTTTCCAAAATTTAGGATGTGTCCACGTTGCGCTTTGGGGTGTTTCCTGTCGCCGGCGCTAGGCCTACCCACGCAAGTGAGGTATCATTTTTATCGGGAGACTTGGGGGAACGCTGGGTGGAAGGAAATTTGTAGCTCCTCTCAGATTCCAGAACTTTCTGCCACAGAAATGTGAGTAACATGTGTATTTTTAGCCAGATTTTGAGGTTTGCAAAGGATTCTGGGTAACAGAACCTGGTCCGAGCCCCGCAAGTCACCCCTCCTTGGATTCCCCTAGGTCTCTAGTTTTCAGAAATGCACAGGTTTGGTAGGTTTCCCTAGGTGCCGGCTGAGCTAGAGGCCAAAATCTACAGGTAGGCACTTCGCAAAAAACACCTCTGTTTTTTTCCAAAATTTAGGATGTGTCCACGTTGCGCTTTGGGGTGTTTCCTGTCGCCGGCGCTAGGCCTACCCACGCAAGTGAGGTATCATTTTTATCGGGAGACTTGGGGGAACGCTGGGTGGAAGGAAATTTGTAGCTCCTCTCAGATTCCAGAACTTTCTGCCACAGAAATGTGAGGAACATGTTTTTTTTTAGCCAAATTTTGAGGTTTGCAAAGGATTCTGGGTAACAGAACCTGGTCCGAGCCCCGCAAGTCACCCCTCCTTGGATTCCCCTAGGTCTCTAGTTTTCAGAAATGCACAGGTTTGGTAGGTTTCCCTAGGTGCCGACTGAGCTAGAGGCCAAAATCTACAGGTAGGCACTTCGCAAAAAACACCTCTGTTTTTTTCCAAAATTTAGGATGTGTCCACGTTGCGCTTTGGGGTGTTTCCTGTCGCCGGCGCTAGGCCTACCCACGCAAGTGAGGTATCATTTTTATCGGGAGACTTGGGGGAACGCTGGGTGGAAGGAAATTTGTAGCTCCTCTCAGATTCCAGAACTTTCTGCCACAGAAATGTGAGGGACATGTGTTTCTTTAGCCAAATTTTGAGGTTTGCAAAGGATTCTGGGTAACAGAACCTGGTCCGAGCCACACAAGTCACCCCTCCTTGGATTCCCCTAGGTCTCTAGTTTTCAGAAATGTACAGGTTTGGTAGGTTTCCATAGGTGGCGGCTGAGCTAGAGGCCAAAATCTCCAGGTAGTCACTTTGCTAAAAACAGCTCTGTTTTCTGTGATGTGTCCACGTTGTGTTTTGGGGCATATCCTGTCGCGGGCGCTAGGCCTACCCACACAAGTGAGGTATCATTTTTATCGGGAGACGTGGGGGAACGCTGGGTGGAAGGAAATTTGTGGCTCCTCTCAGATTCCAGAACTTTCTGCCACAGAAATATGAGGAACATGTGTTTTTTTAGCCAAATTTTGAGGTTTGCAAAGGATTCTGGGTAACAGAACCTGGTCCGAGCCACACAAGTCACCCCTCCTTGGATTCCCCTAGGTCTCTAGTTTTCAGAAATGCACAGGTTTGGTAGGTTTCCCTAGGTGCCGGCTGAGCTAGAGGCCAAAATCTACAGGTTGTCACTTTGCTAAAAACAACTCTGTTTTCTGTGATATGTCCACGTTGTGTTTTGGGGCATATCCTGTCGCGGGCGCTAGGCCTACCCACACAAGTGAGGTATCATTTTTATCGGGAGACGTGGGGGAACGCTGGGTGGAAGGAAATTTGTGGCTCCTCTCAGATTCCATAACTTTCTGCCACAGAAATGTGAGGAACATGTGTTTTTTTAGCCAAATTTTGAGGTTTGCAAAGGATTCTGGGTAACAGAACCTGGTCCGAGCCCCGCAAGTCACCCCTCCTTGGATTCCCCTAGGTCTCTAGTTTTCAGAAATGCACAGGTTTGGTAGGTTTCCCTAGGTGGCGGCTGAGCTAGAGGCCAAAATCTACAGGTAGTCACTTTGCTAAAAAAAGCTCTGTTTTCTGTGATATGTCCACATTGTGTTTTGGGGCATATCCTGTCGCGGGCGCTAGGCCTACCCACACAAGTGAGGTATCATTTTTATCGGGAGACATGGGGGAACGCTGGGTGGAAGGAAATTTGTGGCTCCTCTCAGATTCCAGAACTTTCTGCCACAGAAATGTGAGGAACATGTGTTTTTTTAGCCAAATTTTGAGGTTTGCAAAGGATTCTGGGTAACAGAACCTGGTCCGAGCCCCGCAAGTCACCCCTCCTTGGATTCCCCTAGGTCTCTAGTTTTCAGAAATGCACAGGTTTGGTAGGTTTCCCTAGGTGGCGGCTGAGCTAGAGGCCAAAATCTACAGGTAGTCACTTTGCTAAAAACAGCTCTGTTTTCTGTGATATGTCCACGTTGTGTTTTGGGGCATATCCTGTCGCGGGCGCTAGGCCTACCCACACAAGTGAGGTATCATTTTTATTGGGAGACGTGGGGGAACGCTGGGTGGAAGGAAATTTGTGGCTCCTCTCAGATTCCA
Source organism: Pleurodeles waltl (assembly GCF_031143425.1). NCBI lineage: Eukaryota > Metazoa > Chordata > Amphibia > Caudata > Salamandridae > Pleurodeles > Pleurodeles waltl. The sequence goes on along the minus strand of NC_090444.1, from coordinate 666,660,155 downwards.
GAACTTTCTGCCACAGAAATGTGAGGAACATGTGTTTTTTTAGCCAAATTTTGAGGTTTGCAAAGGATTCTGGGTAACAGAACCTGGTCCGAGCCACACAAGTCACCCCTCCTTGGATTCCCCTATGTCTCTAGTTTTCAGAAATGCACAGGTTTGGTAGGTTTCCCTAGGTGGCGGCTGAGCTAGAGGCCAAAATCTACAGGTAGTCACTTTGCTAAAAACAGCTCTGTTTTCTGTGATGTGTCCACGTTGTGTTTTGGGGCATATCCTGTCGCGGGTGCTAGGCCTACCCACACAAGTGAGGTATCATTTTTATCGGGAGACGTGGGGGAACGCTGGGTGGAAGGAAATTTGTGGCTCCTCTCAGATTCCAGAACTTTCTGCCACAGAAATGTGAGGAACATGTGTTTTTTTAGCCAAATTTTGAGGTTTGCAAAGGATTCTGGGTAACAGAACCTGGTCCGAGCCACACAAGTCACCTCTCCTTGGATTCCCCTAGGTCTCTAGTTTTCAGAAATGCACAGGTTTGGTAGGTTTCCCTAGGTGGCGGCTGAGCTAGAGGCCAAAATCTACAGGTAGTCACTTTGCTAAAAACAGCCCTGTTTTCTGTGATGTGTCCACGTTGTGTTTTGGGGCATATCCTGTCGCGGGTGCTAGGCCTACCCACACAAGTGAGGTACCATTTTTATCGGGAGACTTGGGGGAACATAGATTAGCAAAACAAGTACTATTGCCCCTTGTCTTTCTCTACATTTTTTCCTTCCAAATATAGGAGTGTGTGTAAAAAAGACATCTATTTGAGAAATTCCCTGTAATTCACGTGCTACTATGGTCACCCCGGAATTCAGAGATGTGCAAATAACCACTGATCCTCAACACCTTATCTTGTGCCCTTTTTGGAAATGCAAAGGTTTTCTTGATAGCAATTTTTTACTCCTTATATTTCAGCAAATGAATTGCTGTATACCCGGTATAGAATGAAAACGCACTGCAGGGTGCAGCTCATTTATTGGCTCTGGGTTCCTCGGGTTCTTGATGAACCTACAAACCCTATATATCCCCGCAACCAGAGGAGTCCAGCAGACGTAACGGTATATTGCTTTCGATAATCTGACATTGCAGGGAAAAGTTACAGAGTAAAACGTAGAGAAAAATTGATGGTTTTTTCACCTCAATTTCAATATTTTTCTTTTTCAGCTGTTATTTTCTGTAGGAAACCCTTGTAGGATCTACACAAATGACCCCTTGCTGAATTCAGAATTTTGTCTACTTTTCAGAAATGTTTAGGTTTCTGGGATCCAGCATTGGTTTCATGACCACTCCTGTCACTGACTGGAAGGAGGCTGAAAGCACAAAAAATTGCACAAATGGGGTATGCCCCAGTAAAATGCCAAAATTGTGTTGAAAAATTGGGTTTTCGGATTCAAGTCTGCCTGTTCCTGAAAGCTGGGAAGCTGCTGAGTTTAGCACCGCAGACCCTTTGTTGATGCCATTTTCAGGGGAAAAACCACAAGCCTTCTTCTGCAGACCCTTTTTCCAATTTTTTTGAAAAAAACGAAATTTTCACTGTATTTTGGCCAATTTCTTGGCCTCCTTCAGGGGAACCCACAAAGTCTGGGTACCTTTAGAATCCCTAGGATGTTGGAAAAAAAGGACGCAAATTTGGCTTGGTTAGCTTATGTGGACAAAAAGTTATGAGGGCCTAAGCGCGAACTGCCCCAAATAGGCAAAAAAGGGCCTGGCACAGGAGGGGGAAAAGGCCTGGCAGCGAAGGGGTTAAAGATCTTACTGAAGGGCATGACTCCATTTGTGATTGTTAAGACATTGCTAAGTGAAACTTACCAGACTCCACTCCACCAGGGATTCCAGTCAAGCCTTAAGGAAGTAGGATCTGCAAGACTTTCTACTTCCAGAGTAAGTGTTGTAATGGGGATAGAAGAACCACCCCTAGTCCTCTGGGCTCCAGGTGATTCTTGAAGGTCAGGGAACACACTACAAGTCATTCTACCTCCTCCTAATCTCTTCTTGTGTGTGCAAGTTGTTTGCTACATCATTCACTCTGTCAAATATTCTGAGATATGGTTGTATTGTGTACTTGTGCTCCAAACAATTGTAGCTCTACTCTAACGATTTCATCCACCATGACACACAACTCTGCCCCTGAGAATAACAGATTTCTGCTCCCTGCCATTGTGACTATTAACAAATAGTGCCCAAACAAATGAAGGATAATGAGAGAAAGTAACATTAACACAAAACAGTCTCCTGTGTTGAAAATTCTGCTGGCTGAATGGTCTTCTGCAGTGTGATGGCAAAGGAGGATGGTCTGAAATGAAGTGTTTTATAGTGTGTTTTACAGGTGTTTACAATGGTCCAATATACAACAGGTGTGGGCTACTAGCATCCAACCAATAGCCACAATGATAGTACTTGTTAGAAATGGGGTCTCTAGTTGGAAGTCAGTTTGCACTCTGTCCAAGAAGAGACCTTAACTTTAGTCAGAGTAAGGGAGATACACACCTAGGATAACCCCTGCTCACTCCCTTGGTAGATTGACACAAGCAGTCAGGGTTATCTTTTAGTGAAGTTGGTTTTCAGATTGTTAGTTTGAAAATGCCACTTTTAGAAAGTGGGCATTTTTTTGCTTAAACAATTCTTTGACTCTGCCTGTTTGTGGATTCCCTGTCTGGGTCAGAGTGACAGTTGGGCTGTTTGTGAACCCCCTCTAGACAGTGACACAAAGGGAGCGGGGGTGTAGTCTGCATACCCTGATGAGCCATCTGAGCTAAAGTGGAGGGAAGAGTGGTCACTTAAACCTGAATGGGCTGTGCCTGCCCTCACACAATGCAGTCTCTAACCCCTGGTGTGTGTCTGGGGCCTGGCCTGGGCAAGGCAGGATTTTGTGAACAACAGAGACTTTACTTTGAAGTTTGCCTACTTCAAAGGCAGAAATGGGTATAAGTAGTGGACCCAAAACCCCAGTATTTTGATCACCGCTGGAACCAGGTGGAACCTCTGCCAAGGAGAAGAGCTGAAGAGCTGAGGAGAAGTGCTGCCCCTGCCTATGACTGTGCTTTGTTGGGCTATCCTGCAGTTGCTGCTTCTGTCTGTAAAAGGGGACAAAGACTGGACTTTGTTGTGCATTCCTGCTTGAGAAGAATCTCCAAGGGCTTGAACTGAGCTTGCCTCCTGTTTTGAAGTCTCAAGGCAATCAAAGACTTCCTCTGCCAGAACCTGGACTCTCTGCTGAGACACCTGCACTGCCAAGTGGTGCCCTATCCTGGCCCTTGAAAGGTGAAGTTGGCCGAACAAGAGCTGAAATCCACACACAGGACAACCATGCAGGGAAGTTTTCGATGCACCATCTGCAACGCGGCTGATAAATGATGCGCCACACTCTTCGTGACAAGAATCGATGCTCCACCTGTACCGCAGCTGGGCGATCGATGCATCGCAGCTGGAGAAACGACGCAACACCAGCTTGCAGCTGCAGATAACAATGCAAACCCCACGCAGTGAGGTTTTCTAACACAGTGCGACCAGATTTCCCATGCATCGTCTCTGGGCGTCAAAGACATTGTGAACCTGCGTGGATCAAAGGTGTCCCATCCAGAAATTGACGCATCGCCTACCCGACCAGAGAAGAAATGACACACTGACCTGCAAGCAAGGAATTGACGCATCGCTGACTTTTTCGATGCACGCTTGCCAGTGCAGCTTTATTTTAAATGCAGATCAGCTACTTAGTGTAAAATCAATTATTCCATTGTTTCTATGGAGTAGGACTCTTATTCTTTCGAAAATTCATATTTTGACTTGTGCATGTTGGATTTTTATCGTTTTGGTCTTGTTTGTTTTAGATAAATATTACCTATTTTTCTAAATTGGTGTGGTGTCCATTTTGTAGTGTTTTCACTGTAATACTTTGTGTGTTGGTACAAATACTCAACACATTGCTTCTGAGATAAGCCTGACTGCTTGTGACAAGCTACTAAGGGGGTAAGCAGGGGATATCTAAGTGTTTTTCTCCATTGGCCTGACTAGTCTGAGGGTCCCTGCTTGGACAGAGTGCAAACTGACTGCCAACCAGATTCCCAATTTCTAAGAGCTCCCAATAGGAAACTGTTCTTAAAATATATTTAAAGGCAGTCCCCATGTTAATCTATGAGAGAGATAAGTCCTGCAACTGTGGAAACCAAATTTGGCTGTATTTCACCGTCAGGACATGTATAACACGTACATGTCCTACCTTTCACATATACTGCACCCTGCCCATGGGGCTACCTAGGGCCTACCTTAGGAGTGCCTTACATGTACAAGAAGGGAAAGCTTGAGCCATCTTTACAGGGATACTCATGTTGGTGGCACAATCAGTGTAACCAGCCCACTAGTAGCATTTAATTTACAGGCACTGGGCACCTCTAGACACTTTACTATGGACTTACTAGTAAATCAAATATGCCAATCATGGAAAAGCCAATTACACATACAGTTTTTACAGTGAGCACTTGCACTTTAGGCACTGGTAAGCAGTGGTAAAGTGCCCAGAGTACCAAAAGCCAGCAACAACAAAGTCCAGCACAAAGTCAAAACTTAGGAAGCAGAGGAAAAAAAGATGGGGAGACCACACCAAAGATGCCAGGTCTAATGGTGCTATGCTGAAAGGGTCCCGAGACGGACTCCTGCCATTATGGGCCCGCCGCTGATACACCGCCAACACAACTGTGTGATCTAAATAGGCTCTGCGGGATCCCACCATCAAGACAGCGACTGAGGGATGCTCATTAACATTGGTATCCACTGCATTGGCTGCAGGATGCAGCTTGTGCAACAGAGTGCACTCTGTCGTGGTGGTCTTTGGTTCAGTCACAATACCTCTAAATATGGTGGGTGGAACACCATCAACTTGACAGTCTTTTCGGGCCCATGGACGATGCAGCTTGGCCGTAACACCGTCAATATGTGAATAAGGCCCTTAGTCTGCCAAGAGATTACATTCTGTTATATATGCGGGCGAATTTCTGGCCTCAGACTAAGCACAAACTGTGAAATAAAGAATCCCATATCAGTAGGTTCAAGTTATGCCTGACCCATATGTTGTTGAAATGCCTTCAACAATCTCTCATAATACTCAGGCACTGATTCCTGAACTTCCTGCTGTATTCAATTCAACCTCACATAATCCAAATCCTTACGAGAGACTCTGCCTTTCAGAAAAGTAATCACCTCATTGTATTTAGTCATCACCATAGTTGAAGGTGCATTAGTGCTGTCCAGTGGGCTCTGCATCTGCCCACTGGACAGCATTTTTACATTCAGCCCAAAGACTGTTTGGGACAACAGTGTCAAAAAATGTATTCAAATCAATCCACAACAACTTTGAAATCTTAATGAATCTTTCAAATTGTGTATACCACTGTATGGAGTTCCCTTATAATTTAGGAAAATTGTTTGTAAGTGATGCAAGATCTTCCCTATTGCAAGGTACGTAAACATTTCCTCCACCCAGTACCTCTCTCATTGGGTTAGCTGTAGCTCCTTCATCATCTGGGGACCTGGGGTTTGTTTTCATTTAGTCTCAACTGTTGCTGTTTCTGATTCACCTTTTTTTTTGTCGTGTTTTCTTACCCATTTAGTTTCCAAATTATCATACTCACTCCATCTGCAAACTCATTTCACCAATTCAGTAATGGGCAATCTGATTCCTCAGTTCTTTTTCTTGATAAAGGTTCATATGATCAAGATCCAAACATCTTTCTATTATTCCTTCTAACTCATTTTAAATCTTTGGACATTCAATGGTCTCTCTGTCTTTAAGCCTGAACTAGTGCTTGCTTTCTCTGTGCCCTCTATCTTTGTACCTCTTCTAGTAGCTCAAACCATCTTCGAACAGGTTAATTTCTCCCTGTGCTGTGTGCGTTGTGAAGACAAATCTCCTTCTTCCTCCTGATGCCTGAGTCATTTGTGGTGGTGTCCACACAACAATATGTGAATTTTGTGAAGTCAGGGTTTATCTTGGCACCTCCAACAGCTTATTGAGTTACTGTATTCAGGGCCAATGGATATGAGCATTTGGTGCATTTATTGTACATGTCTCTATTGGCTGGGCTGTAGTGTCACTAGTAAGGAGTGTTGGTACAGTCACTATAGAAGCAGTAACAGCTGCAGGCAGCAGTGCTTGGGATGTCCCTACTTGAGTTGGATTATCTGGGTGCCCTTGCTGAACAACAGGTTGTGTTGTAATAGGCTCTGCTACAATTGGCTGGGTTGTAATAGGCTGTTCAGTTGTCATCTGCACCAACATAGGCTGGGCAACAATAGGCTGAGTCACTTACAGTGGTCCAGTAACCTGCTATGCACTTGGATCAACAGGGATGTAACCACTGTCACATTATTAGTTGTTGTCACATCAGCATTTGTCACAGGACCCACAAAAATTGGCCGATGCGAAGCCAATAACCAGTCCAAAATATCACCTCCTGAATCAGTATGTGTCGATTTTGTTTAATCTTTTGTTTGTTTTTCACTTTTCACCTTTTTCTTTTTGGATTTCTCATTTTTCTCAGATTGCTCATTTTTTCCATTTGTTATTAAAGGGTATAGTCTAGTCCCTTCTACTATATTTTTCTCTATCTTTGCTCTTGATCATCCAATATTGTATCTGTATAATTTCTCATAGGTCTTTTTGTTCCTCTTTAGTATTTCTCTCTAGTGCAAACCATCTTCTCCCAACTTAGTGCTTCAAGATATGTTAGTCTAGGAGGTGGCTTCATCTTACAAAGTAATTCTCATAATCTGCCAACAATTCCAAAAATAAATGTACCCCATCGTTGGAAACTCAATGAACCCTCTTTCTCAGCAATCTTGCACCTTGGACGAGGCCATAGATGTGTGTAACCTTCCTCAGTCATCATGTGGTGTGCTGGTGTACCCTCAGGAGGTGCCTCTTCATCCTACAATACTGCAGTAGTCACATCATCTCTTATAAACCTTCTAATAGGGTGGAAAAAGGTCATGATCTCGAACTTAAATCCACAAATGGCGACCAAATGAAATATAAACCCTCCATGTTTTGAATGAGTTCCATATATGTCAGTTTTCAGCAAGACCGTCTCTCAATCTCAGTGTGGCTCTGTAAACTAATCAACCAATCACTACACAGCTTTTCCTCTCAGCTCAACCAATCTCAGCACAATGTTTACACCAACCAACCAATGCCAGCGACGCACAATATGATGTAACAACTTGCGCCTTGCAGTAGCTCACCCTCCTTTATAATTTCTTTGCATACACACAAAGCTTCAATTCAATATTTCTAGGCAGCACAAAATAACATTCCAAGTCAGCATTTTTATAGCAAGCAAAAACAATTCAACAATCTGAATTTTAAGCTTTCCACACTTTCTGACTTTTCAATCAAAAAGAACTTTGTACACACAACAATGAAATCTCAACCAGCGGAAAATCACCTAATCAATGAAGTGTCACCTTCGCACATTAGGCTTCACTAACACTGATCAATATGAGTACAACCACATCAGATTTGTTACTGTCCCTATCTCAATTGTACAGTCAACGACGTCTCACGACCTGTTCTTCAAATCATTGGCAGACAAGAAAATCAATAAGTCAATTCTTTTCTTATCTACCTAACTATCTACCCCAGGATCTTAGACTACTTCTTAGCCTGATAACTCTTTATCTTCTTCTGCGATGAAAGCACATAAGCATCAGTAATACAGTTAAAAAATCAATAATAGTTCTACAGATCACAATTAAATGTGCAGTTGCAAATCACAATAATCATCACAAGTGTGATGCATAAAGCTATTGAGAATCACACCCAAAACTGGTAATTCAGCAATCTGCAACTTCAAGTGGCAACCACTTCAGGAACCAAACCCCATCATTCTTTGAACTCGGTTTCGGCAAACCGCAATTATTTTATCTCAGAGCACCTTTTTTAACTTTTGCAGCTCTTAGGGCCAGATGTCCAAAAAAAACAAATTGCATTTCTTAAATAGCGAATTTTAAGAAATCGCTATTTAAGAAATGCAAAATGGTATGTATGATTTTTGCAATTCGGTAATAGCGATTTCTTAAAATTCGCAAATGCTATTACCGAATCGCAAATAGAGAATCCAACTCCATTTGCACCTATGGGCCTGCTGCGAATGGTTTTGCATTTCCTAAATTTCGAATTCCAGTTAGGAATTCGCAATTTAGGAAATGCAAATCCCAGGGTGCTGGGGGCCTAAGGCCCCCTCTGCTGCACCCCAAAAATATTTTTACGGACATGTGAAGCACACACAAGCCTTAGGGGCATGTGTGCGCTACATGTCAATTTTAAAAATGCATTTAAAATGCATTTTTAAAATTTGCACATGGTTGCCACCAAACTTTTGTTGGTGGTAATTGCATTTCCTAAATGCCCAATTCGCATTTAGGAAATGCTTGATACATGTGCTTAAGAAATCGCAAATAAGGATTCCTTATTTGCAATTTCCTATTTAGAGAATCGCAATTTGCGATTCTCTAAATGGGGTCACAATTTTAAGGAATCACTATTTTAGCGATTCCTTAAAATTGCACTGCAAATGCCTTTCATACATTCTGAAAGGCATTTTTGCATTCGCAAACAGATGAATTTTGTGATTCGCACCGTTTGCGAATGCAAAATCGCTTGATACATCTGGCCCTTAGTTTCTATTGCCTAACAATAACTCTGCTATCAACTTTTCAGAAGGGCAGTTTTAACACTGCCACTGAGGACTTTTGGGAGCTTTCTGAAACATGAAGTTCCTGTACCCCAAATGAGCCCCTGAGGTGGGGCCTTCGAGTCAGATGTAGAGGGAATAGGAACTGCTCATTTACAAACTAAGAACATTCAGTTTGGTTTGATGGGAGTTTGGATTCTATTTCAAGATTTCATTAAATCATTAGTTCATCAATTTCTTTATTAGCAAATGATTTATTTCTAATGAATTTACAGAACAAAGCATATAGCAGGTCCATTACAACTCATCCCTATTCAAATCTTATTTCAGAGTAGATAAAGGACATCAGTAGGACCCATATAGAGCTCCTCTCTCAGATTTGAAAGCATATCATTCTTCAATAGAGCTTCTCATAAAAAGGAAACTGACAATTTCGGTAGAATCTCTCAGTAATAAATTTAAGCAGGATAAAAGTAGGTCTCAGAATTAATCCAAATCACATCAGCAAACAGAACAAGACAGAATGTGTCAGAATCAGAGTGCTTTCTCAGAAGAACTGAGCAGAGTCAAGCTGAGTGAGTCAAGCGAGTCAAGAGTCTAGCCTATATCTTAGTTTGAGGACACATTTTTATACACAATTCAATGATATAACAAGTTACAAGTCTTACCTAGTTAACTTCTGGTTCCAACTAAGCAGGACTCAATGTCTTCATGTGAAGAGGACAGCTTCCACAGATTTTGCAAGTTTTACCAAATAACATTCTAAACAAACAATACATTTAACACTTTTTTAATCAGTATGAAACTACCCTATTTTTTCCACCATCTGTACACTATAAGACAAAAATTATTTAGGGTAATTATGATAAATTTTGAGATAATCTCACTCCTGTTCTCATATAAGTTTCCAACAGCGCCTATTCATAAAGACGCAGTTTTAAGATGAATCTAAGATTGCAGTAATTATTTTCATAGGTCAAATGGTTAGAATGTTAAGTTTTTAACACTCTTTCTATTGATTTTATTGTTACCATAAAGTCTGTGTGTCATGAAATGTAATCAGGCCTTTCACTTCTATCTGACTGGGAAATGGACGGAAGGTGCATGTACATGTTATGTATGCCATGGGTTGAGTGTGACCTCTGTGCATACATTGGCAAGAATGTATGGTGGAATCTACTTTGGATTTTGTATATATGTGAGAGAGCATAACTTGGCCATGCCATTATGCGTTCCACAAGTGATACTGAAATGTAATCATTGACATATATAATATGTGTTCAAATGCATTCATGTAAACATGGTGCATTGAAAAACATATTATCAAGTTGCACTTATATGTAGACATGTAGATGCTTGTTTTTGTAATGACCTTTATCGACTGGAAAATAACACCCATATGCATTCCTATTCAATGTATTGTGATTTTGGTGTCATAGTTAAATGTATATCATTGCAGTTATTCATTACTTATTGTACTTATGAACTAATCACACGTGTTGTCATGTACTCAAATTGGCATTGAACTCTATGTTAAATTGACTTAAGAAGGCCTTAAATGTTTTTCTATGCTTATCCTTCAAATGTGGAGTTTTGTTTGTCTTACATTTTCTTTATTTTCTTTATTTGTAGGGTTCGTCTGCATAAGTCTACAGTTAATGAAAGGCCTGTTGTTGGTTTGAAATAAAGGGGCATGGGAGGGTATGCTGGCAAAGACAAGAAGCACTTGCTGGAAGATATGAAGATGAACTCTCCTCTAAGCTCTTGGACACAGGAGGAGCCTAAGGTCATCCTGATGTTCAGGTTGTGAGGTAAAAGCCTAATGAGAGTTGTAGATTCCAAATTGTGTGTGGAAGGTGGAAAGTTACTGGTGATTATGTTGTCATCTTTCAAGAGTTCTACAAGTTCTAAAGTGGTGTGATAGTTAGTTAGGTGAGACAGTTCCCTTTTCCCCTTTGACTAGAGCGGACCCTTAGAGAGGTACAGATCTCGCTACTTTGGTTGAAGTGTTTTTATGCTATACACATCTCTCTTGCAGAACTTCTACTGAGGTTTCTGTTGCTGACATTTTTTATCATTATTCTCTACCCTACCTTTCCAGAGAAATCTATAGGGTTTCCCTTAGCCTAATTAGCATATTTACATTTAATTTGTTTCAAATGATTTGACATGAGGGTTGCAACCTGGATTCCGATCATCAAGTACTTTTTCTGACCTTCTAAGTTGCTGCCACTGAAATATTGGTATGCCTTATGCTTGTACAATTTAACCTGAATAGACACTTTCATTTGCCTTTGGCGATTCTAAATGTTTCTAAGATTCATTTACATAAGTCTGGCTTTGAATTCGTAACGAAACTGTGAGCTTTAATTTCTATCTCAGATATTCAATGTATGACCGAATGGGTTACACTGTAAACTGATTGAAAGGATTGTTGTGTTCTCCTTCCCTGTTGAAACTCCTAAAAGATTCACCAGAACCAGAAAAACTAGAAATCGGGTTAGATACTTTCATATAAGTGACAATCTGATATAGTGAGGGGCTTGATGTGATGCTTCCCAGCTTAGTAGTGACCTGGGGCTTACACTATAGTCATTACTTCTCAATACCAGAAGATTATTGTAAGGTGATACAGCGTTCCTATTAGTGTGAAAGCCTCTGCCCTACAATGCTTTCAGGTGCCTTTCAGTACACTCCTTGCATCAGACCTCTTCCTGCCTAATTTGTATCTACAAGTGTTAGAAATTGGGTTTTTGGTTGGCAGTCAGGTTACCCCCTGTCCAAGCAAAAGCCCTCACTCTAGTCAGGGTAAGTCACACACAATCCAAGATTATCCTGTGCCCACCCTCTGGTAGCTTGGCACAAGCAGACAGGCTTAACTTAGAAGGCAATGTGTAAAGTATTTGTGCAATAAATCATACAATACCACCATGTAGCACCACAAAAATACACCACACAGTGTTTAGGTCAAAACAAATGAAGTTGCAATGTGAATTTGTAGAGATATCACTGAAAAGTGATATAAAGTGTCTTAAGTCTTTAAAAAGCAAACAAAGTCTCTTTCAAGCACAAAGTACCTGGTTTGGAGTGGAAAATCTCCTCAGAGGGCCACAGACGGAGAGATACGTGGAAAAATGGTGTGTGCGTCGATTTCTCACCAGCACACACGGACTTGCGTCGTTATTTTTCACACGGGGAAGTCGTGCGTCGTTTTCCGGCGCGCGGACAGTCTCTTTCTGTGGATCGCGGGGATTACCAGATGTCCCGGGTCTGTGCGTGAATTCTCCTGCTTGTTTTCTGGGTGCGCGTCTTTCTGCGGGGCTGCGCGTTGAAGTTTCGCTCTCACGGCAGGCGTCGCGTCGATTTCTCCTCTGGAAGTCGGGCGGCGTTGTCCTTGCGAGGCCGTGCGTCGAAGTTCTGGTCGTCCCGAAGGCGTCGCGTCGATCAGCGTCGCTGTGCGGCGTTTTTCTCGCCACAGAACAAGCTGTGCGTCGAAAAGTTCGGCGCACGAAGCGTCCAAGTGAAAAAGAGAAGTCTTTTTGGTCCTGAGACTTCAGGCGACAGGAGGCAAGCTCTATCCAAGCCCTTGGAGAGCACTTTCACAGCCAGACAAGAGTTCAGCAAGGCAGCAGGGCAACAGCAAGGCAGCAGTCCTTTGTAGAAAGCAGTCAGGTGAGTCCTTTAGGCAGCCAGGCAGTTCTTCTTGGCAGGATGCAGGTTCTGGTTCAGGTTTCTTCTCCAGCAAGTGTCTGATGAGGTAGGGCAGAGGCCCTGTTTTATACCCAAATGTGCCTTTGAAGTGGGGGAGACTTCAAAGAGTGGCTAAGAAGTGCACCAGGTCCCCTTTCAGTTCAATCCTGTCTGCCAGGGTCCCAGTAGGGGGTGTTTCAGTCCTTTGTGTGAGAGCATGCCCTCCACCCTCCCAGCCCAGGAAGACCCATTCAAAATGCAGATGTATGCAAGTGAGGCTGTGTACCCTGTGTTTGGGGTGTGTCTCAGTGAATGCACAAGGGGCTGTCAACTAAGCCCAGCCAGACGTGGATTGCAAGGCACAGAAAGATTTAAGTGCAAATAAATGCTCACTTTCTAAAAGTGGCATTTCTAGAATAGTAATATTAAATCCAACTTCACCAGTCAGCGGGATTTTATATTACCATTCTGGCCATACTAAATATGACCTTCCTACTCCTTTCAGATCAGCAGCTACAACTTCAATACTGTATGAGGGCAGCCCCAATGTTAGCCTATGAAGGGAGCAGGCCTCACAGTAGTGCAAAAACGAATTTAGGAGTTTTACACTACCAGGACATGTAAACTACACAGGTACATGTCCTGCCTTACACCCACACAGCACCCTGCTCTAGGGGTTACCTAGGGCACACATTAGAGGTGACTTATATGTGGAGAAAGGGGAGGTTTGGGCTTGGCAAGTACTTTTAAATGCCAAGTCGAGGTGACATTGAAACTGCACACACAGGCCTTGCAGTGGCAGGCCTGAGACAAGGAAAAAGGGGCTACTTAAGTGGTTGGCACAACCAGTGCTGCAGGCCCACTAGTAGCATTTAATCTACAGGCCCTAGGCACATAGAGTGCACATTACTAGGGACTTATAAGTAAGTTAAATAGCCCAATCAGGTATGATTCAAGGTTACCATGTTTTAAGGGAGAGAGCATATGCACTTTAGCACTGGTTAGCAGTGGTAAAGTGCGCAGAGTCTAAAAGCCAGCAAAAACAGTGTCCAAAAAGTGGAGGGAGGCAGGCAAAAAGTTAGGGGTGACCACCCTAAGGCTGTCAGGTCTAACAACAAGTGAGGTGGCGTATTGTCTGGGCCTAATAAACATTTCAACTTGGACTGTTTGAAAACAGTTCAGGAAAGGCTTCTGCTGTCAATGGCTCAGACATGAGCTGATCATGCAGTACCAGTGTGGTCAGGAACTAAAAGAAACCCCAGAATTGCAACTGTGCAAAAGCTTTAATTGGTCTCTTTTGACTATAAATACTGTTCCACTTGACCACTTGAGGGGGTGAAGACATGTAAGTCTATATCTAGGTGTAAATCACAACTTGAAAAGAGTGAACAACATAAAAGTGGGTGGTTACACCTTGGTGCACCAGTAGATTTATACATAATAAAATATATACATGTATATTTACCCTTGTGAATCAGACCCAGTGTATTTTATGCTGCCAGCTTTTACCTGAGAACAATAATTCAAAAATTACAATATAGTCAGATGTTAATAGTAAACAAATAGTGGCCAAAGAATTAAAATGCAAAGAAAGATTTGAGGAAATGAAAAGGACATTTAGGAAAAGGAATTATCACAACACAGTATTGAAAGCATCATTACCTAAAGGTAAATGAACTCAAAGAAGGAAAGTTTATAAAAAAGTGGCGATATCACATGTAAGAGAACAAATCAAGGGCCAGATGTATCAAAAGATTTTGCATTCGCAAACTGTGCGAATCAGTACATTTCAACGGTTGCAAAAGCAAAATAGCCTTTCACAATGTTTGAAAGGCATTGTAGTCCCATTTTAGGGAATCCAATTTTTTTGTTATTCCCTAAAATTGCGACTCCAAATAGGGAATCACAATTTGTGATTCCCTAAATAGGAAATCATAAATAGGGCTTTCCTATTTGCGATTCCCTATGCACATGTAACAAGCATTTCCTAAATGCGAACTGGGCAAATGCTGTTACCATCAACTTTAAGTTGATGGTAGCCATGTGCAATTTAAAAGAAGTACATTAGAATGCATTTTTTAAAGTGCTATGTAGTGCGCACATGCCCAAAGGGCATGTGTGCACTTTAATGTGCACAATTGTTTTTTGGGGTGCATCAAATGGGGACCTAGGTCCTCTGCACCCTTCTTTTGCATTTCCTAATTTGCTAATTCTTATTAGGAACATGCAAACTAGGAAATGCAAAAGCATTCACACGAAGGCCCTTAGGAACAAATGGAGTCACAAAACGTAATAGCGATTCACTCATAGCGATTGTGATTCCTTAAGAATCGATATTAGGGAATCGATATTTTGTTGCATAGCATTTTGCATTCCCTAAATAGCGATTTGTTAAAATTAGCTATGTAGGGAATGCAACATGTGATTTTGATACATCTGGCCCCAAGTGTGCTATTCTAGAACAGATGCTCAAATTGCAGTGTAAAAATTGACTCTAAATATTGGACCTTAGTAGGTAAATACTGTACAGTAATTACATTTCGAAAATAAAAAAATATTTTGGCGTACCCTGGAAATAGTAACATAAGATAAACATTGGTTAAGGTGGAATAGTCTACGAAGGAACCATTTCAGACGACTCGTTTGTTGGTGCGATATAGACATTTTAAAACTGACAAGTGGGGAAAATAATAATGTATCCTTTTTTGGAACATATGATACATCTTAAGTGGTTTATTTAATAAACTGCTAATGGGGACTAATATTTAGGTGAATAATCTCATCAACTCAAAGTGGAAATCAACAAAAACAAGTATAACATAAAGATGCAGAACTGAAGATTAATCTAGTCAAACACTTAGGAAAATCTGCATCAATTTTCCCAATTAAAATTCCAGATTTGCTAGATAGTACGGAAAATGGGAAAGCAAAGGGGTTGAAATATGAATAAACTAATACTGATGCTCGAATGTTATTTGATAAAGAGACTCAGTGACTCATATACAAGAAATGATGCATTGTTGCGTTGCGGCAACAATGCGTCTAAAATATTTGCTCTACAGTATGCCAGATTTTTATGTCATGGAAGTGCCGTCTTCACAATATGGTGCACCACTGTGCAATGAACTTGACTGTGGCAGAAAGAAATACACATCCGTGTATGTCGTGTCGCAGAAAATCCAACACTACTGCTGCAAAAGTGACGCAGGTCTGACTTGCAGTAGGTAAAGTGACGCAAATAGGTCCTGCTTCACTTTCGTGCATGGAATGCATAAACAAATACAAAAAGTGACATATCTGTGGGAAAACAGTGCCAAACTTCACTGAAGGTAGCCATTGGGCATGCAGCAGGCAACAGCAGCAAGGACAACAGCCCCACCACCAGCCAGGGGGTCCAGACAGATTCACAGGGGAAGAGGAAGAGGAAGTCCAACTTCAGTGAGGAGGTGAATGAAATCCTGATCACTGAGGTGATAGAGCACCAACACCAGCTGTTCGTCACCTCCAAATTGCCACTTGGGAGGGAAGAGGCCATTTGGTAGGGCATTGTGGAGAAGGTCAACAGCGTGGGACAAGCAAAAAGTAATGTCATCTATTGCAAAAAGCAAAGGTACAATTATAAGCGCCAGACAGTGGAGAAACTGGCAAAAAACCTGAAGGCAGCAAGGCAGACAGGATGAGGGAACCCTGCGTCCCAGGAGGAGCTGGATGTCTTGGAGAAGTGGCAGCTGTCAATCCAGACAAGTTGGTGGCTGGAGCCCATGAATATTACAGTGGAGCACATTAGGGAAAACACAGACACAGGGTAAATATCAACAAGAGGCAATGGGGCAGCAAATTCAGGCTGTGCATTGCAGTTAGCTATGTCCCAGTGATACACTGCACTGTCTGCAGGGCAATAGGCTGGAGTTTGGATCATGTCACATTAAATTACATTGAAATGGCACTCTCGTTGCCCAGTAATGTGTTGCACAACTCAGTCAGCCTGTGACACTTCTAAACATTACATGTGTAAAGTGCATCACCAGTCCATGTCAACCAGTGTATACTGGCATGTGTAGTGTAATACACAACACAAGTCACCAGAGCTATGTGCCTCATTTACTATCTTTTTGCACAGAGCACCACTGTAAGCCTTCTTGCTGCACTGCCCTGTGACCAAAGAAAAGGCCAGGAATGTGATGTATCTCTACTATATGACACATTCATGTCCTTGTCCCCTGTGCTGGTGCACACTGGCCTGCCATGCACCAACACAGTCACCCTTGCACCATGGTGCAAGTCAGTCTGTGTTGAAGGGATGATTGATTCAGTGGATCGATGGAGGCAATCCCTCCTTCTATGTGTGTTGCTGCACACATAGAAAGAGGAAAAATCGGGGAGAATTAATGTT
Source organism: Pleurodeles waltl (assembly GCF_031143425.1). Classification (NCBI taxonomy): domain Eukaryota; kingdom Metazoa; phylum Chordata; class Amphibia; order Caudata; family Salamandridae; genus Pleurodeles; species Pleurodeles waltl. Next base: position 666,643,355 of record NC_090444.1, on the reverse strand, counting down.
ATTTCTCCCCATTGTTCCACTATTATGCAACCCCTGGGGAGGCATAGGCTCTTGAGGCATTCCCAGGTTTAAAAAACCTTGTAATTCTGGGAATGAGTCAAAATCCATGGGTGGTGTGTGGGAACACCCATGCAACAACCAGGAAACACCTCCCTGGCGCAAAGTAAGACATCACAGCAACGTTTGCTGCATTTCCTTTCTCCATACCTACAAGGCCATGTAAAGTCATGCAAATTTGCTTTGCGTGGCCTTGTAGATATGAGTGTGCCACCTGTGCCACTAGTGTGTCACAAAAAGTGAACACCGGTGGTGCAGGTCACTTGTAAATATGGGCCATATTGTGGAGCCATGTGCCCATGGCCTTAAAAAGCCACTTTGCTTGGCTTTTCCTGTACTTGTGGTTATGGACTGAGGCTCTGTTCCTCATGTTGCTACGTTGCCTTAATCTGGGTCAGGGGGGCATTCCATGGGTGTTTCTGGGGACTTTCCCACACAACAGCTATGGTTCTTGATGCATTCCCAGATATACAATTATCTGTAAACTTGGGGATTCCTCTATATCGTGTTGCACCCCAGCGGATGAGTTATGTAGTTGACTATCGTTATTTCCCCTAGTCGTCACTTCTATCTATGTGTACTGCATTCTGCAGTGAACATCTCAATTTAATGGTTATGTGCAGGACAATCGTGCCAACAATGTAGACACCTTGCATCCTGGTGTACAGATGCTTGTGTTGGCACTACCACCATATTGTGCAACCGCACATGCTTTGAGGATAGGAATGCGTCATATGTTATTGCCGCAGCACATTCATGCCCTTTATTTTGCGCGCAGGTACTGCAGCAAAAGGCCTTACAGCGCTGACCAGCACAATGAAGTTGAAAATCGCGGCGCCAAATTTACAAAGTGACGCAGTGCATGCCAGGCATAATGTATGCAAAGGGGGTGTTCCCCTCTTGGGGGGGGCAAAAAAAATGGCGTCATTTTTTTCAGCACTTTTAACCCATGTTCAGAGCAGGCATTGAAAGGAGGATCACCATTGTTTACAATGGGACTCAATGGGCTTCGCAGGGTTAGCGTCAACAGTTTTTATGCTAATCCTGCAAATCTCTGAACTAGCATCAAAAATGTTGATGCTAGTTTCCTAACTACTGCCATGGTGTGAAATATCTTAGATACGGGGCACACATGGTGATGTTAAGTGGTGCTGAGGGGTGCAAGAAAAGTGGAGCTGCCCTGTGAGTGAAAGGATATGTTGTTTTTGCCACACTGTATAATTATTGAAGGGGGAAACAATTACAACTTTAACTGAAGTTATTGTGATAGTTTATCGGTATTGGTTTTAGTGTGATCAAAAAAATGTTCCTGAAGAAGGGTGTATAGTTTACATGGAAAAGCATTAAGAAATTAAGAAGATGCAGCTTGAGGAAATTGACTGATTGAAATATACATATAATGAATGACTAAAGTTAAGTATGAAGAGATTTTACATATTTTATTTCATGAAGGTACCCATTTTAAGGCTTGTGTGGAAGTTAGTTGAATTTGTGAAGCAACATGTCAAATTGGTGAAACACTCTGTTGATTAGCATTAGCACTCCAACTCCACTGAAATACATCAATGATGCACCTGCATAACCACCCATCTAGCATCTCCTCTCCATCACAAAACAAAAGCCATACAGGACCTCATGAGGATGCTGCATCTCATGGTGGAAGACGCTTGGGGGCATATTTATACTCTGTTTGCGCTGAATGTGCGTCAAAATGTTTGACGCACAATCGGCGCAAACCCTGCCCCATATTTACACTTAGACGTCCGACCCTGCGGGCGTCAAAATTCCACCATGTGCGTCATTTTTTGGAAGGGGGAACCAGCCTTGCGTTAATTATATGCAAGGTAGGCGTTCCCTTCCAAAAAATAACTTTAAGGCCTGTGCCCCTTATTTATACTCTGATGTCATTTTGACGCACAGGAGGGGGTGGGCCTTAAAAAACGGCGCACAGCCTGATGTGCGCCGTTTTTTAACGCCTGGGACAGGGCAGGCGTTAAGGGACCTGTGGGCTCAGAAGGAGCCCAGAGGTGCCCTCCCCTGCCCCCAGGGACACCCCCTGCCACCCTTGACCACCCTAGGAGGACACCCAAGGATGGAGGGACCCATCCCAGGGAAGTAAAGGTAAGTTCTGGTAAGTATTTTTTTCCGATTTTCTTTGTGGCATAGGGGGGCCTGATTTGGGCCCCCCTACATGCTACTATGCCCAATGACCATGCCCAGGGGACATAAGTCCCCTGGGCATGGCCATTGGGCAAGGGGGCATGACTCCTGTCTTTGCTAAGACAGGAGTCATGTCAATGGAGGTTGGGCATCAAATAAAATGGCGCAAATCCGGTTTGAGGCCTGAATTTTGCCTCAGATCTGACGTGCACCATTTTTTGACGCACAACCCCCATTTTCCCATACGCCGGCGCTGCCTGGTGTGAGTCATTTTTTTTTACGCACACCAGTCCGCAGCGCCGGCTAACGTCATTCCATTAATGAGGCGCCCGCATGGCGCGTTGGAATGGCGTTAGCCGGCGGTAAAATGTTTGACGCACAACTGCGTTGGCGCAGTTGTGCGTCAAAAAGTATAAATATGGGCCTTAATATTCAGAATTGCTGTGGTTCCCTAGGGACATCCAAACCACATTTATGAGTAAGATCAAGTTTACTCAGTGATATAGGCAGCACAAAAGTTGCCAGTTTTTGTTTATTACTTACTCGATCACATGCTGAGCAAAATATGTGTATACTATGGGCCACAGCTTCTGCAACAAATCAACACAAGCGGCTTCCCTTGAAACATCCTCTGTGCTGCATTTTTGGAGGCTCCAGGACAAATGTCAAGAGATCAGGTATAAGAAACTCAAGAGCAACAAATATCAACTATGATAGTGGAGATGGTACTGTAATGTTTGGATGACCAAACAACACAGATTGTTCTATCAGCATAGAAAAAAGAACTGTACCCAGAACTCATCAAGCTGGTAATAAATTATCTAGTATGTCCTGTAGACAGAATATCCTTTGAGAGGGTTTTTAGTGCAACTGGGATGACTGTAACTTTTAAAAATGACCAGTCTGTCGCCTCTAAACATGGTAAGACTCACAATAATTAATTTACTAAGCATTTGGGTGGTCATTACAGCCCTGGTGGATGGTGTTAAAGCGGCGGTAAGACCGCCAACAGGCCGGCGGTAAAAAAAATTGAATTACGACCATGGCAGAAACCGCCAACAAAGAAAGCCACTTTAACACTCCGACTGCCAAGGCGGTACAAACAAACAGCGCGGCGGTCACCGACAACAGACAGGTGGAGGACAAAGCACCACCCACAGTATCACAACCTACCAAACCGCTACCTTTTCTGGGGCGTATTCACCGCGGACAAAAACACAGCGGAAACAGGACTTTAAAGGGAAAACGCTCACCTCTACACACCCCACGAGGAATCAGGACGCCATGGAACTAGAGCTGCACATCCTGCCAGCCCTTATCTTCTTGCTCCTCTACCAGGTGCACGAATGCCGGCGCCGAAGACCACAGTGAGTACTGCACCTACGACACAGGGGAGGGGGGAGGGAAAAAACAGGGACACACACACGCAACACCCCCACCCGTCTCCCACGACAACACACACACTAATACAGCATGATACATTACAGTTACACCATCCAAACCCCCCAGAAAAATGCAAAGACCAAAGAAAATGAGTGTAACCATTGTAATATATTAAAATCCAGTACTCAAAAATATATATACACTATAAACAAAATATACACCAAGAATAGTAGTCCAGGTAGTGCTCCATTGAAGGCCGTGGAACACTGGGCCCACATGGTATGGGCGAGGCCCACACAAGATCCCTGACCATGACGGAGAGAACACTGCAGGGGCATCAGATAGCAATAAAACAGGCACCTCAGGGGGAGGGAAAGTAGGGGCACGTCAGCCGGTTGAGTGCACAATGCCAAATCCATGAGGGGGCCACATGCCCACTGTTCAGTCCTGGGGAGGGCAAAGCCACAGTCTCTAAAGTCTCTACAGTGGGTGGTTTGCCCACTGCTTTATCCTGGGGAGTGCAAAGCCACAGGCTCTCAAGTCTCTACAGTGTGTGGTTTGCCCATTGTTCCATCCTGGGGAGTGCAAAGCCACAGTCTCTCAAGTGGATAACAGTCCCCACTGGTTCTGGAGGGGGCTTGGTGCCCAGAGTGCTTCATCCTGCCAAGGACTGAGATAGTGGATGTAAATCTCCACTGGTTCTGGAGGGGGCTTGGTGCCCAGAGTGCTTCATCCTGCCAAGGACTGAGGCAGTGGATGTCTTTCTCCACTGGTTCTGGAGGGGGCTTGGTGCCCAGAGTGCTTCATCCTGCTCGTGACAGACTCAGTAGCGTCAGTGCCCTTGGCGCTCATGGGCCAGCGGAGCTTGTGGCGGCGGTGCCCTGTTCAGCGGTGCTTGTGGCGGCAGTGCCCTGTTCAGTGGTGCTTGTGGCAGCGGTGTCCTTTCTGTGACTCAGCTGCTGGTGGTCCTTCATGGCCCAGCGGGGCTGGTGCTGGCGGTCCTGTCTGGCCCAACAGGGCTGGGGCTGGCGGTCCTCTCTGGCCCAGCAGGGCTGGTGCTGGCGGTCATGGTGCTGGCGGTCCTGTCTGAACCAGCGGGGCTGGTGCTGGCGGTCCTGTCTGGCCCAGCGGGGCTGGTGGCGGTGGCCTCCTGGGCAGCGGGGATGATGGCGGTGGCCTCCTGGGCAGCAGGGCAGGTGCTGGCTGTGGCCTCCTGGGCAACGGGGATGATCACGCTGGCCTCTTGGGATGCTGGGCAGGTGCTGGCGGTGGCCTCCTGGGCAGCGGGGATGATGGCGGTGGCCTCCTGGGCAGCAGGGATGATGGCGGTCTTCTCCGCCGTGCTGCTCTTCCCAGCCTTGCTGACTTTCTTGTGGCCCTTCCCCACCTTGGAAGGTACCGCGGCTGACTCCACACTCCCTGCTGTACCCAGGGAGCGGCTTTGGTGGCTGGAGTCTTCCCCCTCTCCCGCCGGGCACTGGCCATCTTTTGATGCTTCACAGGTGGGGGACTGTCCGTGCTGTGGCTCCATGCCACACAGGCTGCCCTGGTGGCCAGTGCACTCCAGATTCCAGTGACTACAGGCACCACTGGTCCCGGAGATGTTGTGACTGAGGTGCTAGGTTGGGACCTTGAGAGTGGGGCCCTAGGAGATGGACGGGGTGGGGGAGGTGTGGGAAAGAGGTCAAGGTTGGACAGGAAAAGTTTTTGGGAAACACTGGCATGGGTAGCTGGAGGGGGTTTGGGAGTGGAGGAAGAGGTTGTGTTGTAGGAGGTGTTCGTTTGGTGACTTTGGGTGAAGGTGCATGCGCTGGAGGCTGTCGTGAGGTGGGTGGCTGTTGGGTGGGTGTGTGTCTGCGTTTGTGTATCTTGGGAGGTGGCGTCACAGACACACTGGGAGAGGACACAGGGGACGTGTGAATGGCAGTGGGGGTGGTGACTGCACGTGAGCGGGGTGTGGTGGTGTTTGTGCTGGTGATGGAAGTAGTGGCTGTAGATGTAGTCCATGCAGGTGTGAGTGGAGACAAGACTGGGAGGGAGGAGCGGAACACTGTGGAGGCAGTGGATGTTGGTGTGTCTGCATGTGTGTGATGCTTGAGTGAGTGCCTCTGGGATGTGTGGTGCTTATGTTTGCCTGAGCTTCCCTTGTGTGTTGACGTGTGTGCATGCTGGTCTAAAGGTGTGCTTTGGATAGGCTGAGGTAGAGGGGATTGGGTCTGGGTGGAGGAAGTTGGAGGGGGAGGCTAGAGACGGGGACAATGGCTACCATCAGTGCTGAGGCCAGAGTCTGAAAAGCTCGCTGAAGGGCCGCCTGACCAGAATGAATGCCCTCCAGGAATGCATTTGTTTGTTGCAAATGCCTTTCTACACCCTGGATGGCATTCAAAATGGTAGACTGCCCAACAGTGAGGGACCTGAGGAGGTCAATGTCCTCCTCTCTGAGGGCAGCAAGGATGACTGGGGCAGGGGCTGAGGTGCCTGGGGCAAATGTGATGCCCACCCTCCTGGGTGAGCGGGCACGGGGCAAAGGCTGAGGGGCTGCTTGGAGGGCGGTGCTGGTAGGGGGGTGGCGGCTGTACCTGTAGATGCGGGGGCAGAGATGTTGCCGCCACCACAAGGGAGCTCCCATCAGAGGACGAGTCTGTGTCACTGGTCTCAGCTCCTGTCCCCGCCGTGGAGCTCCCCTCGCCCTCCGTCCCAATGGTGAACTCTGAGTCCGTTGTCTCGCCCTCCAGGGCCATGTGTGATGCAGCTCCCTCCTGCTCCGGTGCCACTGCTCCTCCGCCTGATGATGCTAATGCACACAAGAACAGGTAGACCACAAAAAGAGGGGGGGGCGACAGAAGAAAGACATGCTGAGTGCATGCATTACCGCTACCGGTGGCGGACACGACAGACACAGAAGCCCCCTGTACTACGCCGCACACTTGGGCTCCACTGTTCAATCCCTGGGACATGGCCTACAAGGCTATGGCCGACATCTGCACACATGGATGACCAGGAGCCTGACTAGGTGTAGTTGGCACTGTACACAGGTGGGGTGGGGTGCTACAGGGTCTGCCAGAACAAGGGGACCTAACTAGCACACTCGCCCTGACCTAGGGAAACCCACAGCCCACCTCCCCCACCCAGACACCTCCACTGCACGCTAAATCAGCAGAATGAGAGAGTACTCACCCCCTTGTGGCTGCTGTGATGCCCTCAAGTGCCGATCCAACTCTGGGTACGCCACCGCCAGGATCCTGAACATCAAGGGGGTCATGGTGCGACGGGCACCCCTCCCACGTTGGGAGGCCATCCCCAGCTGGGCCTCCTCCGTCTTCTTGCTCCAGCAGCAAATGTCCTCCCATCTCTTACGGCAGTGGGTGCTCCGTCTGTGGTAGTCTCCCAGGGTCCGGACGTCCTTGGCGATGGCACGCCAAATATCCGTTTTCTGGTGGGCGCTGACCTACATGAATTGTACAGGGGGAAAAGAACGTTATTACCAACTGCACCGTCACAGTCATTGGCCCCCATCCCTACCCTTGCCATGTGGCACATGCACTCACCATCTTTTCATGCATGCCTCATTCTCCCCCCCCCATCATTCATCCACCCCACTCCACACAGGCATAGCCCATACAGCATGCTCCCAGTGTACTTACCTGTTTGTCTGGAGGACCGTAGAGTAGCGTGTACTGGGGGAGGACCCCATCCACGAGTTTCTCCAACTCCTCAGATGTGAAGGCAGGGGCCCTTTCCCCAGATGCACGAGCCATTGTCTCTTCCAGACCGAGGTCACAGCAGCACTTGCAGTGCAGGTCCTCTCCTGTCGAAGATCAGGTATCGAGTGATTGAACAGATAGAAAATGGCGGTCACGTCCGCGGCGGTGCGTACCGTCACCGCCGGCGTACATCGTCATTGGCTCCTGGGACCCATAGGGTCCAATGTTAACCAATGCTCAATTGCGCAGTGGTCTTAGACCGCCTACCGCGACGGTGTACAACGCCAGCTCAGTTGCCTCACATCCCTTTGTCCCACTTTACAGGTCAGGCAGCCACCATTTCAGGGGCCCACATGGCTTAATTTTTAACTGCGTCACAAATACCTAAGCCTTGCCTCAACACTCACACAGGCCAAATTTCAGATTCTGATTCGTGTCCTGTGTAAGCTGTGGGTACGTACCTCAGAGTTGGTTGACTCTGTGCTCGCTGTTGCCCTTCATAGTCACCGTCCGCTGGGACATGTAAGGAGATCGCGGCATCCTCCGGTGTACAGGCCACTGGTGGATCTGTCGACAATGGAGGAAAGACATGTGATCATCACCTACAGGATTGATCGTGTCACAATCCTGGAACTGTGTGCCCAGTTGGAGCCAGACCTGATGTCAGCTATCCACCATCCCACAGGAATCCCCCCTCCAGTGCAGGTGCTGTCAGTGGGTCATTTCAAACAACAGTGGCCATAGCATCAGGGATGTCGCAGCCTATGTTTTCCAACGTGTTGTCCAGAGTGTTGTCTGGCCTGCTGAAACACATGCGGAGCTACATCGTTTTCCCTCAGGTGGAGGTTTTGCCTACAGTGAAAGGTGATTTGTATGCCCTGGGAGATATCCCCAACATCATAGGTGCCAGTGATGGTACACATGTGGCTTTGGTACCCCCCCCCGCAGGAGTGAACAGGTGTACAGAAACCGGAAGAGTTATCATTCCATGAATGTGCAGATGGTGTGTTTGGCAGACCAGTACATCTCCCATGTGAACCCCAAATTCCCTTGCTCAGTGCATGACGCATACATCCTGTGGAATAGCAGCATCCCTTATGTGATGGGTCAACTCCAGAGGCTATTAGGTGAGCACCTGGAAGCAAGTCAGTGGGAATGGTTGTCAGGGTCTGGGGATATCCCTACAGGTTAGTGCGTGTCTAACAGTTGTCCCTCGCCATTTGCAGGTGACTCTGGTTACCCCAACCTGTCATGGCTACTGACCCCAGTGAGGAATCCCAGGACAAGGGCAGAGGAATGCTACAATGATGCCCATGGGCAAACTCGGCGGATAATAGAGCGCACCTTTGGCCTCCTGAAGGCCAGGTTCAGGTGTCTCCATATGACAGGTGGATCCCTGTCCTACTCACCAAAGAAGGTGTGCCAGATCATAGTGGCCTGCTGTATGCTTCACAACTTAGCTTTGTGACAACAGGTGCCTTTTCTGCAGGAGGATGGTCCAGATGGCGGTGTTGTTGCAGCTGTGGAGCCTGTGGACAGTGAAGACGAGGAAGTAGAAGAAGAGGACATCGATAACAGGAACTCAGTGATCCTGCAATATTTCCAGTGAGACACAGGTAAGCATACAAACCTGCCTACTACATGTACTTTAACACTTCTACCCCTCTACTGTCTGTTGTTTTCACACAGTGTATGGTCACTGAGTTGTCACTTTCCCTTACGATTTCACAGATGTGGGTCCCACTGTGTGACATCTGCTTTGTTTCCTCATGGACTAGAGCTGGGTGACATAGGTATCTTGACATTACATTTGAAAGAGCATTTTGACACTGTAATTGCTTATACACTGTTTCGAAATCACAGACTGACTCCAGATTGTTTTGTGCTTCAAGGGTGTTTATTTATGTGCTTAATATTGGAGGGGGTTGTCAAATGGTGAGGGGTGATGGTGGTGGAATGTCCATGGCAGAGTCCAGTCTATTAGTCTCACAGGTGCATTGCCCAAATGGGCATAGGAAGTGGAGCTAGGGCAGTTTGAGGATGGACAGGGTGACAAAGTGGGACACTAAGATGACATTCAGGATGGTCTCATTTCTTGGTGGGTGTCTTGGCATCGTTCTCTGTCTTTGTCCTGGATCTCAGGGACCGTTTGCGGGGTGGTTCTCCCTCTGCAGGGGGTGGGGTGCTGGTGTGGTGGTCCTGTGGCGGGGCGTCCTGTCCACTAGCGCAGGTGGAGGTGGTGGGCAGTTCATCGTCCAGGCTAGTGTCAGGGGCCCCTTGTTGTGCCATAGTGTCCCTCCTGGTGTTGACGAGTTCCTTCAGCACCCCTACAATGGTGCCCAGGGTGGAACTGATGGATTTGAGTTCCTCCCTGAAGCCCAAATACTGTTCCTCCTGCAACCGCTGGGTCTCCTGAAACTTGGCCAGTACCGATGCCATAGTCTCCTGGGAATGGTGGTAGGCTCCCATGATGTTGGAGAGGGCCTCGTGGAGAGTGGGTTCCCTGGGCCTGTCCTCCTCCTGTCGCACAGCAGCCCTCCCAGTTCCCCTGTGTTCCTGGGCCTCCGTCCCCTGGACCGTGTGCCCACTACCACTGCCCCCAGGTCCCTGTTGTTGTTGGGGTGGTGGGTTATCCTGGGTTCCCTGTAGTGGTGGACACACCTGCTGATTGACGTGTCCTGGGGACGGAAGTATGGGCACGCTGGGTGGGTGCTGTGCTGGTGTTTCCAGAGGGGGGAAGGTCTGTGGTGACCTGTGCCTGTGTGAGGGGAACCGACTGTCCCGAGGTCCCCGATGGTCCGGGATGGTCATCTAGATCCAGTTGGACAGAGGTGCTGTCATCGCTGTGGGCCTCTTCTGTTGGTGGTGTGGACATGTGTGGACACTCCTGTCCGGTGACGTTGGGTAGGGGTCCTGCAGGGGTATAAAAGGATGTTTATTACATCTGTGTGTGCTATAGTGTGCAATAGGTGGGTGACCTTGTACCCCAATGCTTGCATTCCTGTGTGGGACCTTGTGTGATGGTGGTTTAGGGGGGGTGTATGGGTATGTGCAGTGGCCATGCTTTGGTGATGGATGTCCATGCTTTGTTGTTGCATGCAGGGCTTGGGGTTGGGATGTGTGGTTTGTGATATTGGGACATTTGTGAGGAGTTGGCGTGATGGGGGTGAGGGTGAGGGTGGGGGTATGTGATAGCATGCAAGTATGGTGGGGGATGTAATAGTTAAGATTTGACTTACCAGAGACCATTCCTCCATCTACTCCTGCGAGGCCCTCAGGATGCAGAATCGCCAAGACTTGCTCCTCCCATGTTGTTAGTTGTGGGGGAGGAGGCGGGGGTTTGCCACCAGTCCGCTGAACCGCAATGTGGTGTCTTGAGACCACGGAACGCATCTTCCTCCATAGGTCGTTCCACCTCTTCCTGATGTCATCCCTATTTCTTGGGTGCTGTCCCACTGCGTTGACACTGTCCACTATTCTTCGCCATAGCTCCATCTTCCTAGCCATGGAGGTGTGCTGCACCTGTGATCTGAAAAGCTGTGGCTCTACCTGGACGATTTCCTCCACCATGACCCTGAGCTCCTCCTCAGAGAACCTGGGGTGTCTTTGCCGTGCCATGTGGTGGTGTGGGTGATGTGTGGGGTGGTGTGTGTAGTGATAAGTGGGGTGATATTTAGTGGTGTGTTGTGTGAGGTGCGTGGAAGTAATGTGGGTGCTGGTATTGTCTGCCTGTGGATGCATGGTAGTTGTTTGTGGTGTCTCTCTCTGGCCTTCTCTCTGTAATTTTGGTCGTAGGGATTTGTGGGTGATGTGCGTGTGTGTTTTATATTGTAATGGGTGTGTGGGAGTGGTGTGTGTATGTGTATCAGGTGTGTGTATTTGGAATTGTCCAATGTGGTTGTGTTTTGTAAATGTGTGTGTATTTTGAGCGCCGCGGTGTGTACCGCCAATGGAATACCACGGTTGAAAGACCGCCTCATGGATTCGTGTGTTGTGATAGTGTGGGCGTATTTCTGTTGGCGTGACGGTGGAGGATTTGTTTTTGCCAGTTGATCACTGACCTTTGGTATGGCGCACTTGTGTGGGTGTCTGAATTTTGGCGGATTCCAAGCTGTGGGTCATAATAGCTGTGGCGTATTTCCGCGGTGGTGTGTTGGCGGTCTTCTGCACGGCGGTAAGCAGCTTTTACCGCCAATGTTGTAATGAGGGCCTTAATCTTTAAATATTGTCAAGCTCCAAAAGACTCAGCAACGGATGAGGGTAATGTCTTAGATATCACGTGTTTCCGTCCTCCAGAGAAGTCCTCGAATATGAAGATGAACTTTATGTAATGTACCAGTGGTTTCCAACCTTATGACTTCTGTTGACCCCCACTTTCTCATTTTCCCTGAACCCGGGACCCCCACTGAATCATTATTGCAATCTGAGGACCCCCCATTTAGTCATTGCTGAAAACTGGGGGCCTATTCTGATAATATTATTTACGTTTTTAAGCAGTCACGGACACCCTGGCCCTGGACTACAGGTTGGGAACCACTTTACTGCAGTAAATATCAAAACTGAAAAGTAATACATAACAATGTCTGCTGTTAATCCACAGAACATATTTCTATTATTTGCGGCGTTGCAACAGATGTAAATAAACAAAAATGGATTACTGTGTTCAGTGTACAAGATATAAACAATCACAAAAACATTTTGGCCTGGTGAGTGGTAACAAACAAAGCCAACCTTGAGGTGCAACCAAAGATTGCAATGAACAACAGCCTTTAAAACTGCAGTGTACACCACCATTTCCTCAAAGAACCAAGGGACATATTTATGAGAAAGTGGCCCATCAGTCCCGATGCGGCACTTCTCTTGCGTCACCATTGCCCTACCTAATGACACCATGTTTGCTCTGTATTCACTACACGCGCACCATGGCAGTTAGGACCACAACAGCATCAGAATTTTTTATGCTGTTGTGGCGCTTTGCTGCACTAGCATAAAAAGTTTTGACGCAAAGCACAGGGAGGTCCACTGATTTTAACGAGTGCATCATTGTAACACCTGCCTTGAGCAGGCGTTAAAAATGATGGAAAAAATGGCACAGTGGAATCTAGTAAATTTCACAGCACATTTTTTTCGGCCTTCCCGCATCAGAACACCCCCTCTTGCCTTCATTATGCCTGGCGCAGCGCATGTATTGCAGCACTTTGTCAATCTGGCAGGGGGGAAAGCCCACCTTAGCACTGCCTTAGTGTAAGAAAATAAGGTGGTGCTAAGGCAGCGCAAGGGCCACGTAAACTGGCCCCCAGATGCCTTCTTTGCCTAACTTTTAATTTCCATGCTTGACCTTCATTGACTGCAGGTCTCATTTGTGTGATTTACATGAAACAGAGACACAAAGGTACTACACTGATTTGGAAGCAGATGGCTTGGTTTAAATAATGAATCCAATGGATGGGTGAGGGTTAGCTAAACTCATCAGTTTTAAGGTTCTAGAGATTGTTCTGTGTGAACACTTCTATATGTCCTTGGAAGTGGTACTGCATGTCAGTGTCTTGGTTCTTCTGAAACTTCTCAGTTTACCTTGATTCTATGGACCAGATTTACTGAGGGTCTGTGCCCGGGTAAAGCCATGCAGTGTGAAGCACAGTGGTGTAAACTCCTGCAAGTGTATTTACTTTTTAGTGCAAAGGTATTATGTGCAAGACAATGTTATTTTTCGCAGCACAAATAGTACTTTGGAAAGCTCAAATTACTAAATTGTTTTTTTTGGTAAAAAACTTGAAGCAGGAGCTAATAAGGAGTAATGCTTTCATTTCTCCAACCATTCCAAATATTGCATGCTTACTGCACTGTGCAGCACATAGACAATGTGTGGAATGATTAATGAATTGTGAAGGCATAGGATTTCGTACTGGAAGGTTATGCTCCCAGTACAAATTCTGTACTAGACACCATGCACATGCCTCTGTACCATGGTGCAAAGGTTGTAAATGGAGGTAAACCAGCTGTGTGTGCACCACCATAAATATGCTGCCTTCTCCTCCTTGCACAACAGAGCAACTTTCGTTGCTTCACTGCATTGTGCTAAAAAAGAATACATCTGCTACTTCATTTCCTGATTAAAGGGTACGTCTTTTATCAGAAGAAAAGAAAAAAGAAAATCTACGTGTCCTCTCAACAACATACTGTAATTGGATCCATCGCTAGCTAGCTATTTCCGCAGGAAAAGACGCAAAGAGGCACATCCGTGTAGATTGGAAACAAGTGGTTAATTGAGAATAATTCTGACCAGTGGCTGAAGAGGCAAATGTGCAGAGATGCATGTAGCAGACGTGATAGGCATAGTTAAACATGTATTTTCTAATGTTTGGGTACTCAAGCATTCAGGGTACAATCAACAAGTAGTCTGGCTCTATAGGAGTGGTATTAAATTGGCCTTTAGTTAATGTTGCGTGGGCCAACTTAGGCTCCTTACTCTGAGACCCCACACTCCACATTCACTTTCACTTTCAAATAGTCCCCTTTTCTTCTCACATCAGTGGGTCTTCTCTTTTGCAGGTTACTTCTGTGGTAGCCCTGTTCAGTGGGTCAGCTGTGGTCGGAAGACAGTCAGTGCTAGAATGCAGCTGCACCATTTTCATGTGTATCAATTTTATTTACAGATATCCCCCCCCCCCCCATTTGCATTTCAGCCTAGGTAAGTAATTTATCCGTGGGCTGCTAAAAACTGTTTTGAATTAACTTAAATGTTATCTGCCTTCCACGACAGATGCGCAGTGCCCATGGAAGTAGATGGATTATGTTTCTATCTCTCATTCTTTCCCTATTTTCCCTATCTATCTATTAATTGATTCCTTAACCCTCTCACCAATCAACTGTGAGAACTGTGATGCTGTGACCTATTTTCACCACCAAATGCCCACAAAATACACCCATTTTGTTTTTAGCTTGATAACTCTTTTCTTAGTGCCTGTATCATTGGCAAATTGACGTGAGCTGCATGAGTTATTATGTGTGTTGTGTGCATAGGTAGCTGCAACTGGTGAATATGATTGATTTTGTTTGCTTCATTAAAAACAACATAATTCATTTTTTTAATGTGTTTTTTCAGGGAAGTTTATTGTATTGTTATGATGTGCTTAGTTTCAAACAGCAGGCCAGGCCCTGCATCTAAATCAATTTGAGCAGCAAGCCTTGTACCACGCTGCTAACGGCATTCACAATGAGGGATGGCCGCAGGGTCAGGACAGCAGCCATGATCTGCATCCAGCTCATGAGGGGTTGTCAATCCCCACTATACATGGCCGAAGAATGTGCACAGTAGTGCTTGGTCACAAATCCCTGTTGTGCACATCAGAAGGCCCTTTGGAGCACTCCTCAGCAGACCACAGAAGGCCAACCCAAGCTGTGTGCAGCAGAGGCTGGCTGTAGGGCCCTGCTATCAGCCAGACCCTACGCCCAAACTGCCACCCTTTTCTAATACCAGAAAGGGAAAAATAAGATGTAATTTTAAAGCGGGAACAAATTTTTCTATCCTTTGGATAGTTACATTTCCGCAATAACCTCTCTGCTGTTTTGATGCATGAAACTTCTCCTGTTAATGATCAGACTTATTTAAGCTATGTTGTACAATACGAAGGGAGCCCTCGTCTGCTGAGTCTCCTCTTATGCAACATCCATGGTTTTGGCCAAATTTGAAAAAAGTGACAATCTGGAGCAGAATAACATTTTATTACTTCAGGAGACTTGACTGTGAGACTCCTCAGCCTTAGAAAGTGTTGCTATCATAACTAAAAAAGCCAATAGGAACAAAGGGGACATTGACCCTGAAGCTTGTTACGTTTAGCATCAACTAACATTACCAACATCTTTAAAATGATTCTATTCAAGCGTCCCTGAATCTTACACTGTATGTTTTCTCTGTATCCAAAGATACCAGGCCGTTAAATAATTTAGATAAATATGTATATTTACACTGCAGATTTATTAATAACTGATAATTATTTTCAATCTATTAGATTATCTTCTTTTGAGAGTTAGTAAAATTGATTAGTATCAACAGCACCATCCTGCTCACAGTGTCAAGCACATTATAGCTCGCACAGTCATAGTTTCATCAATTGTTTCAGTGCACTTTGTAATATCCAGTGCACATTTTCTACCTGCTGAAATACAGGCAAAGAAGTCAGCAATTTCAGGTCCTACAATGTATTCTCCATTTTGGACCAGATGGCTCACAATGTCCAGTAACCGGTGTAGGGAGCTCAGCCCATGTTATCTCTTACGAGGCAATTCAGTTGTTCATTTTGTGAAGAAAGTGGTGGATCATGTGATCTGTGGTGGCACTGAAACATGTTGACAACCCCCTAACTGGTGTGTGCTAGTTTTATTCTTTTGAAGGACATTATATCAACAATTAAAGTGACAGCTGAGCTCCTAAAGCAATTTTGCCTGTACTGCTCCTCCTCTTCCACCACTGTATAGACTTGGTGTGCAGTGAGTTAGTGGCGTCCAGATTTATTTATCAAGCCCTTGCATCTCTGTTGCATCACGGAAGGTGACGCAGAAAACACGAGGGCTTAAGCTAGATTTATCAAGCAGTGCAAGAGCCTATCTGCGTTGTTTGTAGGAACTTGCAAGGCGCAAGTGTTGTGCTACGTCAGCCTGTGTCACGCAAGAACAAATATATGCAAGCTAGGCTTTCCCACGCAAAACATTACACACTGTAATGCAGTGGGATTTATCAAGATACCAGTGCATGACGCACCGTCAATGCAGATGTAAGGAATGACACAAGGGCTTTAATATAAGAGGGTCACCATCACAGATCCTCTTGGCAAGTGCTCATCTGCATTATGGAGGTTGTTATCTTGTAACTGGGAGTTGGTATGAGACAGCAACAGTGAAGGGGGAGAGCGGATACCCTGACAAAGGATCAATCTAAGTGATATCAGGGAGGAGGAGGTGATTCAGTTATATAGACTAAAGAAGGAGAGTGTCCTGAATTTGCTGGAGAAGATTTCTCTAAGTCTTCAAGTCTCCAAGTTCAAAGGGCAATTGAAATGTTGGCCCGAATTTCACAGAGTTTTGTTCCTGCAATTCTGCAATCTGTGTTGGATGCCATTGTCAGACTTACACCACAGTACCTGATATTTCCCAAAACTAGTCAACAGCAACTAGCCTCTAGGCAAGGATTTTATGACATTGCAAGATTTCCTCAAGTGCTTGGTGCTTTAGATTGCACCATGTGTAAGTGGCACCACTGGCAGATACTGTGAACATATAACTGCACAGCACAATTACTCAATCACTGTTCAGGGAATTGTGGATCATAATGGCCTTTTTACAAATGTTCTGGCAACGTATCCTGGAAATGGCTATAATGCCTACATATATTCAGGTGCAGTACCATTAATGATCGTTTTCAGAATGGCAGGTATGGAAATGGCCTACTCATCTGTAAATTATCCAAAAGAGACAACTTTGTCTTCTTTTTATGCTGAACTACAAGATTTAATGTAACATTACTGCATCCAAAAATAGTAGAATGTACACATAGAGACTCATTGATAAATTGTTTTCCATGCTATGCAACTGAACAATACAATTAGCTGTGCTGTGCTGCACTGTCTGATAGTAAGAGTGACGTATTGCGCCAAAACATCTAAATTTGGTGAGTTTCTGTCCTCACTTAGAGTTGATGCACTCACTCCAGTGTTGAACCAATCCAAACATCCTTGAAGCATGTAGTAAGGGTGACTATGTTGCATGCAGGATTGCATGTGTGCAGTAAGGGACACCTTCCTGCACAAATTATGGATTACACCCTTTAGCCTCTTATTGAGTGTTCTACACAATGCATGTGAAGGCTGCACTCACACAACTGCAGTTAGTCAAAAATGCTGCCACCAGGCTTCTCTTAAAACTACCTAGACTGACCTCCACATCCAAGCTTTTGCATAAGCTCCATTTTACCTGTTGAGAGATTGATTCATTTCAAAGCACTATGCTATATGCACAAACTACTATCAACATGGGTCTTCTCTATCTCAGGCTTTTGGTATCACTTTATAAGCCACATCGCTCCCTATGCTCCAGTAGCTCCGATTTTTCCACAGTCCCTAGAGCGAAGAGAGCCTGTCAAGGAGGCTGGGCGTTCTCCTACCTAGGTCCCAAACTGTGGAACTCGCTTGCACCATTGTTGAGATCCTGTCAGTTTCTTTCTATTTTTCATAAACAACTAAAAACCAGGCTGTTCTGACCGTGTGTCTCAGATCTACTTTTAGGGAGGTACTGTGAAGGGCTTAGCATTGGGAAATCCATTTTGGGCAGCTATGCGCTTTATAAAACATTTATAATAATATAATAATAATACTCTAAGTAGGTAGCCATGAGGATGCTGGCTTGTGTGGATGTGAACAAAGAACATCCAGTGTAAAATTGAGCTGTGATGGGGTGGTAAGTCTTATTTAACTGTTCATAATATACCCCTGTCACCTGATTTTACTAAATGACAACATATATGTACACAACCCACAAATGAAGGACTAACAGTTGACGTAGGGTTACAAGAAGTTACATATCAAGGTTACAATCAATTATAACCAGTGTCATGTGAAGCATGTATCAGTCTCAGTGTTACTGAGCACACACATACTGACACATTAATAAAGTGGTTTTGAAATGTGTTAGTATGGCAGCATGTTCATCAAGATACAACAAATCTACATGATATAATCTTAAAATAGTTTAATTTCAATGTACATTGTAACTGTGTCTTAAATTGTACAACATACATGAACATATTAATGGTGAATCAAAACGTTCATTGAAAGGAGTTTGCATCATGTGCATGAATTGGTCATGTATGACAAAACATTGAAACTGTGGAATAATATATGTGAGCAAAACACGGTATATTAAGTATTGTGTAATATTGTATTTATTTGCCTGTTTAGACTACATATGCAACATATCTGTGAGGCACCTAATATAAATCGTTGTAAATCAAAAATGAATGCCATATGTGATGGGAGTAAAGTCATCTAGAGCAAACTCAAGCAATTGATACTGTACAATGATACAGTGGTTCAGCTATCAAAACCTAGTATTCTTGCAGCTTTGTGTTGCATGACATAGTTGCAAATGGCCATCCATACATGCAAATGAAGGGAGTAAAATAGTGAAAAAAGTAATAACTATACCTATGGACATGTTACTTATGTCACACAATGTTGTTCTAGACGTATCAGACAGCTGTACAGATTGTATATTCAAACAAAATGTAACATTGCACACCTATCATGTGCGTCAAGTGGACAACATCCATTTGATGAGTCTAAAATTGGAAGTTTTTCTGACCCAAATGCTGAAGACATGTATACAGGAGTAGATGAGTATCGTAAAAATGTATGTGCTACCTGTGTGAAACTATCAATGGACTATAAGGTCCAGATATAATGCACAGTGACTGAATGCTATGCATCAAGGGTAATATATGGGTGTAGTCCTATCTCAAGCAAGTGCTGGACTGCCTGATACCAGAGTAGATACGTAGCAGTTATGCCTACAAACAGTACTGCCGGTATGAACGGATGCAACAGTCAAGCCAAACATCCCACCACCATGATGCTACTGTGGCTGGCTTCAACACATAAAATATGTTATGTTAGAATACATACCTCAGTGAGCAACATATATCCATCAAGGCATGTTGTAAGAAATTGGGTTGTTGGTTGACTGTGGTGTGAGCCCTAGTCAAGGAGCAACCACAATCCTTATCAGGGTAAAGCATAAGCAAATACCAAATTAATTTGTGCTCACCCTCTTGGTAGCTTGTCACAGAGTACTCAAGCTTACCTTGAAGGCAATGTGTAAAGTATTTGTGCAACATTTCAAACAGTAAAACAGTGAAAACACGACACAAAAAGGATCCCACACCAGGTTAGAAAAATAGAACTTAATATAATAAATAAAGAAAGACTGAAGTGACAAACATCCAATAAGTACAACTTGAGTTATGAATTTTTAAAGAATGGGACAAAGTCAAAAGTTCAGGATGACCACAATGGAGTGCCGTCCCGCTACAGGAACCCAGTTAGGACCACTGAACCAAAGTTATATCCTAGCTGTGCAGTGTTGTGTGGATCAGAGGCAAAGATGTGTCACAAGGCTGATGTGCTGCATAGATTTGGAGTGCAACGAGGCTGTGGTGCGACATCCTGTGACATCCTTGTCAAGAATCCTGTCAACGGGGCTTGCGATGTGAAGGCCAGTGTCAGGGATGTGTTGTGCAGCTGAGGCGATTCCTCAGTTCCCATGAGCTCTTACGCCGTGATGCAGAGCAGTAGCATCATGATCGAAGCTGCTGTGCCAGGGAAAGCAGTGCACATTGGCAATTCTGAAGGCGATGCATCGATTCAAAAATATAAGTTGGAAAACATACACACCTGCATCTTTATTTTTTGTTCTTTTCTGAAATTATTGTATATGAGTTAAATAATTATTGAATTCAATTGGGATGTCATCTTTGGATATCATAAACATACAACAAATTTATTGAAAAGATTGTTTTCAAGTAGATTCCTTGTTGACACTTTTACCTTTCTAATTATAGTTACCCAAGCCCCCAAGGGTATATTGGGTTATCCTTTTGTGTGAATTAAACAGGACCACTAGTAACATTCAATGTCTAAGCCCTGGGCACACATAGTGCACTTTATTAGGGATTTGTAGGTAAATAACAAAATCCAATTGGGGATAAACCAGTGTTACACCGTTTTAGGGAACGAGCATAAACATGTTAGCACTGGTCAGCAGCAGTAAAGTGTGCAGAATCCTAAGGTCTGCAAAACCAAAGTCAGCAAAAACAGGAGGTCTGAAAGCAAAAGGTTTAGGGAAACCACCCCAAGGATGCCAGATCAAACACTGTTGATGCCCATTGTTTCAAAGGGGGTGCCAACGACAGGAATAGGTTGCAGGGGAGCTTTGCACTTCCCTCTTGACTTGCCACTGGCCAGGCGGGAAGCAGAGAGCCTGCAGAATGCATCTGAGGCCTTCTTCATTTGAGGCTAGTAAAAGTGGATAACAAGCCTGTCAAAGGTCATTTTATGCCCAAATGACCTGCCAGGGGTACATCATGAGCCAGCTCCAGTAGGAAGGCCCTGTAGCACTGGGGAATCACAAACACACAGGTTGCACTTAGGCTTCCTATAAAAGAGACCACTCTCCCAGTAAATTAGGAGATTGTCAGAGGTGTCGCCATCTGCACAGGCTTCAGCTTGCTGCCATGGACCCACAAGAGTAGGGCATTCCCTCTTTGCTCTGAAGACTTCATCCCTGGTGGGATCCCCCTCCTTCTGCCAATTCGTCAGCTCAGGCAGGCTCCCCAGTTTAGTCACATCCTCCCTTGTAAATTCTGGGTGCTCCCTCAGGGTCAGCCTCTTCCTAGTCTGTGGGAGTTTCAGGAGGGGTTCTGGCACCCCTTGCCTTTCCTCTTCTTGGCAGGCTTCTGGACCATTCTTTCAGGCTCCAAGTCCTCCTGACTACCCTCTTGGGCTGCCATGGATCATGCTGTCAGGCACACCCACTCAGGTAACCCTTACATCTTCAAGTAGGACTTGAGCTACAACTTCTTCCAGGTGGTATGCTCAAGGTCATTGCCAAGCAGACAATCAACAGGCATGGATGGACTCACATCTACCTTCAAGGAACCTCAGGATCCCCCCCTTTTAAAGGGAACCAGAGCCACTGGCTAGTGACTCTCAGGGTTGTCAGCTGCAACAACATGGTTGAATGTATTAGGGACTGTTAGAAATGGGGTTTCTGGTTGGTTTGAGTAGGCATCTCAGCCAGACAGAAACCACCACTCTAGTCAGGGCAAGTCAGGTACACCCCAAAGATAACCTGTGCTTACCCCCTAGTAGCCTGGCACAGAGCAGTCAGGCTTATGTCCAGAGGTCATGTGTAAAGTATTTGTGCAACACACTTACCACAGTGACACAGTAGAATATACAACAAAAGAGACTCTACACAAGAATATATACAAATATAAGGTGTATTATACTCAAATCATACACTGTTACAACATAAGTCAGTGATTAGTTGCCCAACTAAACAGCTGTCACAAACATCACAATGGGTGCAACCAAGGGACTATTGTTAGGTTGCCAAACATCATGAAATAAAGCATTACTGTGCATATTATGTAATCCCCGGATACAATACTCGTTATCCTGCCCAATATAAGGCATCAAAATGACAGACCCCAATACCAGAGCATGGAATGCAACACGTAATGAATGAAACCCTTAATCACCAACTGTGATCAGCACAAACATGCAGCAGGTAGAAAAGAAAACACATCCTCAATAGGTATGATCCTAAACACATATATAGTCGGTTAGGGGAACGGAAGTCACATAGAACACCACCACGTAGTTAGGGCACCAAAAGCACTGGGGCCCCTATTATACAGCTTACGGTAATTGTTGTGGTTTCCTTGAAGATAGGCTCAGTGCATAGAGCCCAGACTCCCTGGCACTCTTAATGTGGCCTTTAAGGTAATTCTGGATGACTCTATAACTGCTGTGATGGTTTAAAAGTGATCAGGACCTCTGATGAGGGTTTCTCCCATCATGCAGGTAATGAGACTACCCCTCCCCATCTCACCCAAAACGGAGAGGGGGGCTTGTATAAAGACAGTGGTAGTGGGAGAAGCCCTTCCCAGTGCAGCCCCAACCCCACAAGGCTCTTTCCAGTACCTGGAGCCTGGCTGGGGCTGGGCTGGCTGTTCCCCGACGGCAGGGGCTGGTGCAGTGATCCCACAGGGAAAGGGATGCGATGGTCTGAGGTCTGGACAGCCTCCCTCCTCTCTTGTGGTTCCTGCCGCAGGTGACCTCAGCAAGCTGCAGGGTAGGGAGAGAGGCACAGTCTTCTCTGGCATGTTTCCCTCTAGATTTGTGCCTCTCCAGTCAGAGGGGGCCTTGAGGGGAATTTCTGCGTGGCAATGCCTGTAGGTGGGGAGATGGTGCCTCGGGACAGCACCTCTCCCAGTGCTGATGCACGTTGCAGACCACGCACTTTGGGGGACCGCACCGGTTATGTACAGGGACTGCTTTCTTGAAGGTAGGAGAAGTGGGGGCCATTCTGTCTGGGAGCCAGGGCAAGTGCTCCTCCTGCACTGGGGAAATGACAAAATGCACCCGCCATGTGCTGATCAATGGAAAGTGCAGCGCTCTCCATGCACTACCAGTATACCCAGCAAATGCAGGCAAATCCACCTCTCACTATGCACCATAGGTATACTCCGGTAATGCAGGCAAATAAAGCGCTCCCCAATGGGCTAGTTTTCTTTTGAAAGATCTGTCAGCCTCATCCCCATGTGAATCCGGCTGGTGTAGGGGCTCTGAAGGAGCAGGGGTCAGTCAGTAAGCCCCTGGAGAACACTTGCAGTTGGGGACAAATAAGGCAGGCCAGCACATCAGGACAAGCTCTCCAAAATGGTGGTTCCTTCCAGTAGCCAACATAATCCAGGTACTCCACTCTCAGAGAGCAGCTGGAAGTAGGGCAACAAGCAGAAAAGCAATACAGGGAGTCCTTTATGCCACCAAGCAGCAGGTAGCAGGGCAACCACAGAAGAGCAGTCCAGATGAGTCCTTTTGCAGTCCAGCCGTCCATCTGCCAGAGGTTCAGTCCCAGTTCCCAAAAGTGCTC
This sequence comes from Pleurodeles waltl, assembly GCF_031143425.1. Classification (NCBI taxonomy): domain Eukaryota; kingdom Metazoa; phylum Chordata; class Amphibia; order Caudata; family Salamandridae; genus Pleurodeles; species Pleurodeles waltl. The sequence goes on along the minus strand of NC_090444.1, from coordinate 666,620,343 downwards.
TAAAATCATGGGGCCAGAACACCTGTACTTATAATCCAAAAATGCCTTTGTTCAGGCGGTGACTTAAAAAGAGCCCTTTCAAGTGTAGCACATCACCCTTTTAACCCAACCCTGTCTCCAGACATCAGTAGGGGGGTAATTAGCCCATTGTGTGAGGGAAAAACACAGCCTATTTAAATGAAAGTTGTGAAAGACCCTACATCTCCCCAGCCCAGGAAGACTATCAGTATGCAGATGCCTTCTCTGTCACACCCAGCCCCTCCTCTGTGATGGCTGTCTGAAAAGTATGCACCAAGAGGAGCTGTGACTCTGCGCCAGATCTGGATTGGAGTCAGGCTGCAAATCACTAGAGTTATAAGCACACGAAATGCCCACTTTCTAAAGGTGGCATTTCTAAAATAGTAATGTAAAATCCACCTACACCAGTAAGGAGGATTTCTCACTACCATTCCAAACATACCAAATATACCCATGCTACTCCTCACAGATCAGAAATTACCATGTTGATATATAGAAGGGGATTTCCAATTCAAACCTATGATGAGAGCAACACTCACAGTAGTGAAAAACAAAATAGGCTGTTTGTCACTACTAGGACATGTAGCATATAAGAATATGGTGGTCAATATGACCCCGGCGGTTGGCGGTAATATGGAGGAAAGTACTGCCAACAGGCTGGCGGTACTTTCCTCCATATTATGACATTGGCAATGTACCACACCGACCGCCACGGAGGTAACGGCTGCCGGGCTGGAGACTTCAATCTCCAGCCCGGCTGCCGTCACTTGCCCACCTGCAGGATTATGACCCCACCTACCACCATGGTTTTTGTGACATCCTTACCGCCACGAAAAAACCATGGCAGTAGGCACTATCAGTGACTAGGAATCCCTTCCCTGTCACTGATAGGGGTCTTCCCCACCCCCACCTCTCCCTCCCCAGGTTTCCCCCACCTTCCTCTCCAGACCCCCCCTTCATACACCCCCCTCCCTTCACACAAGCACACACGCATACACATACCCATTCCAACATTCATCCACGCATGCATACATCCATTCACACACACATCCACACACACTTCCATACATACATGCAGACACGCAGTCACACAACTCGACATACACGCACTCACACCCCCAAACATGCACACACATACAACATGCAACACACACCCGCATACACGCATGCACAGTCAGACACCCCCACACACAACACTCCCCAGCCCCCCTCCCCTGCCGGAGCACCCACTTACCTGGATCCAGGGTGTCCTCCGGCAGGAGACGGGACGAGGCGTTGCTGCCAGCAGCAGCGTCCGCCAGCAGAACACTGCCAAGCCGTATTAATTCTCATACTATGGCTGGTGGCGGTCTACGGGCGTGGCGCTGCTGCTGGCAGCAGTGCCACCTTACCACCATCTGCCGGCATGGCTACAGCGGGATTTCTGGCATCCTTCTGGCAGAAATCTGGCTGTAGTCATGATACGGCGGACGTCTGGTAGCCACGACGATGGTCTTTTGGCGGCTGTTGCCGTGGCAGTAGGCGGTATATACCGCCAAGTCCAAATGAGGGCCTATATGTCCTATCGTTTAGCTACACAGCACCCTGTCCATGGGGCTATATAGAGCCTACCTTAGGGGTGACTTCAGTGTAGTGAAAGGGGAATTTAAGCTTGGCCAGTAGTTTGACTTGCCAAGTCAATGAAGTAGTAAACTGCATTCAGAGACACTGCAGTGGCAGGCCTGAGACAAGTTTGAAGGGATACTTCTGTGGGTGGCACAATCCGCACAGCAGGCACACTAGTAGCATTTAAGTTACAGGCCCTGGGTGTATGGTACACCACTTTACAAGAGAATTACAGGTAAATTAAATAAGCCAAGCATGTCTAAACCACTTATATCAAGTTTTATGGGAGAGAGTACATGCCCTTTAGCACTGTGTAGCAGTGGTAAAATGTCCGGAGTCCTAAAGCCAACAAAAATGGGTTATAAAAATAGGAGGAGAAAGGCAAAAAGATTGGGGATACCGTGCAGAAAGAGCCATTTCCAACAGAGACCACCTGCTCTGGGGACACCAGATGACACCTAACAGTTGTAATGCTGGCTTTAGTATCACTCAGAGCCTCCACCCTTTGCCCATTGATGGTGACCCACTGCCTCTAATTCTTAGTTTTGCAAGCCAGGAGGGTCATCCACACCATGTCTCTCTATCACCCAGAGACAGTGGGGGAACCTTTACTCTGTCCCCAACACTGTCTGGGACATTCTCATCCCCAAGCGCTACAGTAGCCAGCCCCAGTGACTGCCCACCAGTGGGGATGTGCCCACTTAGAGCACTTGGCATTCCTCTTGAAGTTCCCTTCCTGTTGACACTCATAAAACCTAGAGCGTGCCTTCCCTGAAAACTTACTGTCAGGGAACAATCTTTTCTTCTTCTCAGTTGGGGAATTGGAGTCCTGACCCAAGGAACTAGATTGGGGTCCTTCAGAGACCTCCTTGTTTTTTTATCCTCCCCTTCTTCTGATGGGAACCCTGGTCACACTTGTGGTGATCCACCCCAGATACCTTCTTCTGGACTCTGGTGCTGACCCAGTGATCAGCCTCCTTAGCAAGCTCCCTGTGGTCACAGTGCTTACTGTCAATAAAGTGTTAGCACAGATCTAAAAAGCAAAGACTGAATATGTGCTCTTTTTCAATTAAATTGTACAGCCCTGGTAAGCTTTTACTTTATTGCCCTTAACCCCACCATCCAGTGCCTTCCAAAAGGAATTGACACAATCCACCCATTTCTGTTGGGCCATCTTATGACTGTCCCTAAACATCTGCCTATACTTTTCTGGGGTCAGACCATACTTTCAGACAAGGGCTTCTTCATAGGAGATACCTCTTTCTGTCCTCCCTTACTATGGCCAGTAGGGTGTCCCTCCTCTTGCTAGGCGTATGCCACCACAGATAGTCCCCCAGTGCCCCTCTGGGATTTTGTGCATCTGCAGGGCAATCTCATAAGCTTCAAAGTACTTGTCAACGTCATCCCCCACAAAAATGTTAGGCACCGGACCTTTATGAATATGGGCGCTCTTGTCTCCAGAGTTCATTGATGAAAGGCTGCCACCATCATTGTTGGACTCTGCCTGCTTGGCCTCGAGGTCCAGCTCCTCAGGACTGAGTTCATGAGCCAACATCAATTTCTTTTCCTCAATGGCCAATTTCTTTTGCTCTGCCTCTATGACCAATCTCCTTTCTTCCATTTAGAGTTTAGCCAACTCTAGTCTGTACTTGGCCTCTCTGTGAACAGAGACAGGCAGCAGGCACCACATGGCTAACGTAAGAAAATGTCAACTTTCCAAAAGGGGATTTTTCAGAATTGCATTTTAAAATCCAAAGTTATGATTTTGAATTGTGATTACAGAGACACCAAACTTGGGAAATCCATCTCTTCCCAATTGGAAGTTATACTTATGATAGGTTATAAGGCAACTCCAGTGTTATCCTACGGAAGAGATAAGCCTTGCAGTAGTGAAAACGAATGTAAGAGTTTTTCACTACCAGGACATGTAAAACCTAAAAGTACATGTCCAACTCTTGGGCCTGATAAAAGGTTTACTTTGCCAGGACGACATGACAGCTTAAAACTGCACACACATGCTCTGCAATGGCCTGTCTCAAACATTTTTAAAGGGCTACTTAGTGGGTGGCAGGATCAGTGCTGTAGGCCCACTAGTAGTATTTAAGTAGCAGGCCCTGGGCACACGTAGTACAGTTTAGTAGAGACTTCTAGGTAACTTAAATATTTCAATTAGAGATAAGCCAGTGTTATCAGGTTTTATGGAAAGGGCACAAGCACTTTAGCACTGGTCATCAGTGGTGAAGTGTGCAGAAGCCTAAGGCCAACAAAAATGAGGTCAGCAAAAACAGCAGGTCTCAAGGCAAAATGTTATGGGAAACCACACCAAGGATGCCAGGTCTAACACATGTTCCACTTGCTCCATGTATTGGTATTAGATTTATACATATATATGAGTATATAAAATGATCAGGTTCCGTTTCTTATCTTGGTAGGCCTCTGCTATGAGGTTCAACAAATCTATGATCTCTAATACTATGGCACCCCTGCAAAATGTTGATTGGTTGGCCATGCTGGTGCTAGGCACCACTGTCAGCATGTTTTAGCAGGCATACACAATGTTGCTGATATGTGTATAATCGTCAACATTAAAGTTATGATGTAGTGACGTAAGGATAAATGTTATGTCACACTATCTCCTGTAAAGTACTCACCAGGCCAGAATTATTCAGGTTTTACTTCACCCTTGCACCACGTAAGGGGGCACAAGGGAGATGCGAAACCTAAATGATAATTATCAAGTCATGCAAGGCCACCTTGTGTGGCCCTGCATCAATGGATAAATCTAGAGTAACGCAAGGCAGTGTAAATTGCTGCCTTGCGTTGCTCTGCAGCAGGGAGGCATTCAGTGGGTGGAGCATGGGTGTTCCCAGGCAACCACCCATGGTTTTTGGTGCAATCCCAGATTTACCATTTGTGGTAGACCTGGAAATGTGTCAAAATGCACTGCCTCCTCAAGTGAGGCGTAATGAGGAGAAATGTGTTTATTTCTCTTATTTTTTTCCTACATCTATGTATGCTGCATTCTGGAGTACACTTAGAAGGAGGAAGTGCCTCTGAAGATTGTTTTTTGCTGGAAGGTGTCTCTTATGAGAGCTTTGTGTCATGCTTGCACCATGCTCATGGTACAAAGGTGACGCAAACTTCTAAGTCAGATTATTTAAGACACTCAAAGCCACTTGGCGTGGCTTTGTATGGCTTAAAATATCTGGAGTAATGCAATGCAGCATAAATCACTGTGTGTATTACTCTATGCAAGGGAGATGTGCCATTGGCATTGTGTGGGTTTTCCCACTCAACTCCCATGGTTTGTGACTCATTCCCAGATTTACCAGACCTGGTAAACGTGGGAATGTGGCAAAAAGATACGCCTCCCCAGGAGAGGCTTAACAAGAAGAAATATCTTTATTTCTCATCCGTACCTTTTTTTGTGTGCTGCATTCTGCTGCACCCATAGATAGAGGAATATGCCTCTAAAGATTGTTTTTGTGCAAGAAGGTGCTCCTTCCTGCACAAAAACATTCCTGCATGGAGTGCAGGAACTCTTGTAGCATGGTGCAAGGGTGCCTGCATTGGCGCTAGTCAGCCCATTGTGCACCAGTTCAGGGGGAAAGGACATGAATGCATCATATGCTTTAAATACAGTACATACCTGCCCTTTCCCAGTGGCTGCACAGTGCCATTGTCACAAAAATAAGATCCCTTAGTGCCAGCTCAGGTACTCGATCACAAATTCACAATAGTGAAAGAAGAAAATTAATTGATTTTTATCACCCAGAGTAGCCGTCGATGTCTGCTACCTAATCCACACCTCAGATCACTCTTCCTAATTTCAGTTTCACTTTGAGTTGTTTTTTCTTACTCAGTTGTGCTCTGAACTGAGAATGTGTTGTTCTTAGCTAAAAGAATCTCAGTCTTACGACTATAAGCAAGTAGGATCTCATAACTTTCAGGTTTTTTTACTGCAGCTTTAGACAATTAATTTAGGGGCATATTTATAAGAGGTTTGCACAGGTGCAAACCTCTCAACATGTATGAGGCCACGCAAAGCCACTTTGTGTGGCTTTGAATGGCCTCATATTGTGAAGTAATGAAAGGCAGTGCAAGTCACTGAGCTGCCTTAATCTGCACCAGGGAGGCGTTCCTTGGGCATTTCAGTGGGTTTTGCAATGCAACTCCCATGGGTTTTGACTCCTTCACAGATTTAGAAGGACTTCTAATCCTGGAAAGGTGTCAAAACCTTACACTTCAGCGGGGCAGGTGTAATGAAGAGAAACATTTGTATTTCTCCTAGTTTTTTCCTCATTCTATGTGTGCTGCATTCACCCATAGAAAGAGGAAAACACCTCTATGGATTGGTTGTGTGCAGGAAGGTGCCCCTTCCTTCCCAAACACAATACTGTCTACAATACAGGCATCTTGCACCGTGGTGCAAGGGTGCCTGCTTTGGCGCTAGCCTGCTGAAACAGTGGCAAAGCAGGGGTTAAAGGACAGGAATGCACCGTATTGCACAAATAAGGTGCATTCCTGTCCTTTCACTTTAGTATAGGGCAGCGCAGCAAGGTGGTTTGCTGCACTGCCCAATGCCAAATCCTCGTAAATGTGACCCTTAGATTTTTACATGAGCATTTTAGTGGCTGACCAAGTACAGCCCACATATCTTTTTACTTGTTCAAAGTGTTGATTGAGGCAAAAAATAATGTAACTACCAAAGAAGCTCGTCAATGAAATGAAAATTTAGGTAGCAAAACGTTATATGGTAAAAGGTATTGCAGTATTGATGCGAGATACACAGTATTGCTGGAGCATCTACAGAGGTCTTCTTCCTGCCTTGGATTCAGAAACCGCAAGCTCTCAGGTGAGACACCATCACACTTTCTCACCCTCATAGGTCAATCAAACCTTTGGACTTGATGACGGATTCAGTAGTTAGAATCATACAATTCCAAATCATTGACATAAAACCCATAAACATAATTAAACACCGTGAACAATTCAACACAAAAACAAAACTCCAAACTGAATAACGTTTCAAAGCTTTATTACAATCCCAAAATCAATGTCACATAAATGATGCACAAAACTACATTATAAACATACATGAAAACCATAAGCTTCAAGCACTGAAAAATATTCAACCTATTAAACATCAATACTGTTAGGCACTCCAAAAGAATTATGTAAATTATGTAAATTAACAACAACACAATATGCACAATATTATTTGAATTTAAAGCAGATGATACTGACATCAGTTAATCATCAAAATACAGTTTTACCAATCAATTTGAGGGCTGGGCTATTCCTAAAACTAACCAGAATTAAGGTTTATATGTGTGGGAACGGGCTAACACATGCGGCAAAAAGAAAAGAAGGCAAAAATAATTTGGAAAATATCTAATTAGGGTAACTAACTATAAAAATATGCTGTCGTAAGTGACTAAGCTAAAAAGCAAACAAGAAACCATATTTAGTTATACCTCCCCTCATGGGACAGCATACAACGATGATTCGTCGAACAGAGCATTCACCTTCTTCCAGCATCAATTGATAACAGCATCAGGACAGTGCAGAACGTGAGCTACACATAGGACAAATCAGCAGCTCAGAATTAGTTGGGCATATGAGTACTGATATTAGTACTGAACCACATAACAGAATAGAGCAGTTAAGACTACGATGCGAAAACTCATCAAGAAACTCAAAGAAGAGAAATGTCACAACAGACTAAGCAAGCATAAAACTTATTCTCAGAAGAGCTGGCGATGGACTAACTTCAAGAAGGTTCAGATGGTAACTGACTTTGATTCCAAAGTTGTTTGTAATTAAAATAACCAAAATCCAATTGGTCCATCAGGTGGGCACACACTAGGCATCAGTTTCAGCATCCATTCATAAACAATGGCACCACCAAGTTTGCAAATTTTTGAAATCTTCTCAGGAATACTACATTCTCAGCTTCCTCTGTCACAGAGTTCCAACAAAATATTACATGTTCTAATAATTTGAAACTTACAGTTCCTTTCCCATGACACACAATAAACTAAGCTAATATTCTTTCACATGCCTTCCACTGCGATTCAGCAGCTAGAACAAATACTATTACATTAAATGAGCTTCTGCTTACAAAATTAACCTGCCAGGCCTAGTCATGTTAAGAAAGCCTAATGCACATTAATACAATCAATACATTAATACAAAGTATTGCACACATTTAACTTCAAATCAAATATGCAAAACAAATGATTTATTTGAAAACATTATTCATGTTATGTCAAAGTAATTTTAAACATGTACTTATTTTTCACATGTTATGAAAACCATGTAATTCAATACAAGTGTGTTTAATTCGTATTCAGTAAATACTCAAAATGCATTTTTTTTCTACTGGACTCCCTTAAAAATAATACCTTCATGTAATATTTATTAATAATTCTCTCAAATATATATGCAAAATGTTTTCATATTAAACACAATGCCAAAATACAACTGGTAGGCACTAATGTCCACCACAATTTGAACGTGCACATTTTAATTTTCATATTATTTTTCTCTGTTAGGCCTTCAAAACTATAGATTTATTAGTTGCCATATGCTACCTCTATGCCACTCATTTATTAATAGAATGTGATCTCGCTCGGTATGGAATAGAAAATGAACTAAAACCCCATAAGGTGGTAGCATTGCACAAGAAAAGTTTTTTTTTACATTGCATTTATTACTGTTACACGTTTATATTTGTTCCAAGCGCACTAGGGTAGGTAGCAAACGCCACCATTTTAAACTTTTTCTCCTAAGGGTGAAGATTACATAACTGCCACAAAACTACCCATGCAATAAGTTTACCAGCGAAATACTGACTTTCCACAGCAGAAAAAGACTACTTTCTAACAGCCATGAACAACGTGGTTCTGGAAAACGTTGGTTTCTGTTAGTAGTCAAGACGAACAATGAAAATGTATAATATGTGTATTTGTCAAAATTACCTCATCCATTCAATTAACTGATTAGCATGTTTTAATGTATGTGTTTCATTCACTGCAGCAATATCTCATTGATGATGTACATTAGTCATTATGCTACATGTTCACAAATCTTGGGGACTGCTACCCTTTGAGTGACCCTTCCCACTGAGAGTGTGCTAGAGCCAGTGCTTAATTTGAGCTAGTGGTTTCCGGTACGGGGCACCAGCACTTATTTTTTGAGGGCCGGCACTTATTTTTCTGCCTCAAACATTTAGGGGCATAGTTAGAATCTGTTTGTGCTGAATTTGCATCATTTTTTAACGCAAATTCAGCGCAAACTTAACTCCATATTTATATTTTGACGCTAGACCCGTCTAGCGCCAAAATATAGGAGTTAACATAATTTTTGGGATATGTGAAACCACCTTGCACCAATGAGATGCAAGGTGGGCGTTCCCGTCCAAAAAATGACTCATAGCCGCTAGCGCCTTATTTATTCTCCCGTGCAAAAATGGTGCACGGGGGGAGTCAGGCCCAAATAATGGCACTAAGCCTGCTTAGCATTATTATTTGATGGCAGGGTCAGATCAGGCATTGGGGGACCTGTGGACCCATTTCCATGGTCAAACACCATGGAAAGAGCACACAGGTGCCCAGCTCAAGCCCCACGAACACCCCCACCCACACCAGAAGTACACCAGAGGATGGGGGACGCCATCCCAGGTAAGTGGGGTAGGTAGAGGTAAGTATTTTAAAATATTTTTAAGTACCTTTGGGGGCTGGGCACTGGGTGCAATGGCCATGCCCATGGGACACTTGTCCCCTGTGCTGGCCATTGGGGTGGTGGGCATGACTCCGGTCTTTTATAGGACAGGAGTCATGTGGAATGGATGGTTTTGCATCAGGAAATGACAGTAGGCTGGCTAAAGGCATTTTTTCTGCCTCTAACCAACCTAGCTTCATTTTTTGAGGCAACCTCCCTCCCCCCGAACCGCCACCCCTACCCGGCTAACGTCATTTTTACTGACGCTAGCCCAACCAGTGCACCTGCTTGCGGGATTCCATAAATCTGGTACCCGGCTGGTGCTCTGGAATAGCACAAGCCAGCGCTATACTTTTTATGCAAAACTGTGCAAATACAGTTTTGCGTCAAAAAGTATAAATATGGGCCTTAGTGCGAGCAAAAGACTCATATGGAAAAGACAGAGAAAGTGAAAAACTAAAAAGCTTTTCAAAGGGAAAATGCTGAAAGCTGCAAGAGTGAGCTGAAGGGGCATGGATTAATGGATTAAAGAGGCCTAAAATGGTTTAAAGATTATGCTCCCTCAGTATTCTGTGCTCGCACATTTAATTGCAGCAGCTGCCTGTTTCAGAGGAGAGCTTTGGGCACCAGCACGTTTTTATTTACAAATTAAGCACTGGCAGGAGCTTGCTTTACAATCTCCCATGTGATGGATCTTTTGAAGTTGACTGAGAGCTGACGGACTTAACAATAATAAACAATTCAAATTTTGTGAATCCCATTTGGCCATACAATGAGAACCAAGAATTGGTGAGTGAAGTTAACTAACATTATTTTGAATCAATAATCCAATATCTATGCATGTAATGTAAATATTAAAAAGAAACAGGATTACAGCTGGCAAGCATAGACAATGCAGTTGGTTCGGTCTCATCAGATTAAGATGCAAAGCAATAACCGCCATTGCAATACAGTCACTAAGAATTAGAAGTAGATGTTCCATAAAGAAAATCCTGTTCTCGCTTCAAAATATGAAATGATTCTAAAATCATCTGATCAGAGTTCTAAGTAAGGAATGAGGATGGTTTCAATTAAATCTTAGGGAACCTTTGAAATGCGAGAAGGTTTCAGCATAAGGAACACTACAGTAGAAGTCGTCTAGCAAAGAAAATAATGGGCTTAGTTACAAGCCACTTTTGGCGCGCACTGGTGGTGCATAGTGCAGGCCCATATCTACAAGGCCACTCAAAGCCACTTTGCCTGGCTTTTCATGGCCTTCAGGCAACATGTTGCAACACGTTGCAACACGTTGCCTCACACTATGTCAGGGAGGTGTTTCAAGGGCATTGCATTGGGTTTTTCGCACATGTGTTTTGATGCATTCCCAGATTTGCCAGAATCTGTAAAGTACGTCAAAATCTTACACCTCCCCAGGGAAGGTGCAATGAGGAGAAATATCTTTATTTTTCCTCTGTTTTTCCTCTTTCTATGTGTGCTGCATGGATTGTTGTTATGCACAAAGGTGTCCTTTACTGCACAGTAACAATCCTGTCTGCAATGCAGGCATTCTTGCAAAATGGTGCAAGGGTGGCTGCATTGGCACTAGGCAGCTCATTGTGCACCAGCATCGAGGAGAGGACAGAAATGTGCTCTATCTTGTAGATGCAGTGCATTTCTGCCCTTTCCCTGTGGTGCAGGGCAGCACAACAAGGCCACTTGCTGTGCTGCCCTGCACCACAAGGCTTGTAAACAAGCCCATAATTGTTTAGCACAAAGCTTTACATTTGCGAGAAGAAAGAAAACAGAGAGGTCTGTACCCTCGAAGTCTAAGTGAATCTGCCTTATCTTCTAACAAGGTAAGTGTTAATTAAAACATACAGAGCCTTCAGCATCAATCGTGTCTCTTCCTGCCGTGCCAGGAACCAATCGTCTCCTAGTCCGTGGAGCACATTTACAACATCACTTGAATTTCTCATATCATAGAACTGTGGACAGTTACTGCAAACTTGAATATCCCTGCTTGCTAAATACGATGAAAAGGATACTTCAACTGCTCATTCGGTCTTCATGTCTCTTGCCAAGTTTTCTCTTCTCAGGCCTTACTTTCAGCAAAACTAATACATAATAATATCCCTTTTTCTAGCTAGTAAAATCTTCAAATGCACCTGCAAAAGAGAGAACATGCTAGCCAAGCAAAATACTTTTCAAAATTAAGGCCGGTAGTCAGGCTAACTTTTACTAAGTATTTAATTCACATTTCATACATATGATTATATATGTACACACAAAACGCTCAAAATAAAAGCAAAACATGGATAAAAGAAACATATGTTACTTCTGCAAATACAACCTAAAGCATAAATTTGAACATGAATAATGAATACGTGTAAGCATTTCAAGTAAACATTAGTGCATACATTTATAAAGCTTCAGTCTTTCAGTGGTTACATTTCATTAATGTGATTAAATATTCACAAAAGTTAATATTATTGAGGCACACAGTAAATATAATGTCAAATGTGTAAATGCACAATGAGATGTAAAGAATAGAGGTCCTTATTATGACCCTGTCGGTCCATGGACCGCCAGGGCCGCTGTGGCGGTCTCACCGCCGTGGGACCGATGGTGCAGACCACCATATTATGACAGCAGAGGTTTGGCCACTGCCAAACGGCCGCTTCCCCACCGCTTTACCGTGGCCCGCCAGGCAGGAGGTTTCCACCTGCAGCACGGCAGGAGTCGGATAACCGTTGAGGTTATTCTGACTCGGGACACCGCCAGACTTGTCCTGGCGGTCTCGTCACCACAAAATGCTGGCGGTAAGGTATCCCGACGACAGGAACTTGCATTCCTGTCACCGGGATACCCCCAAATACCTTGGCACATACACAAGCATGCACCCACACACAATCACATACAGACACACTCCCACTTTACAAGCACTCACAACATTCACCCCCATAGACACGCATACTTACCCATACACATCACATACCCACCATCCCCCCTGAACTACATACATACATACACGCACCTGCACGCACTCACTCACACCCCCCCACGTACACACATGCATCACCATCTCCACATTTACACACAGACACACGCATGCACACACAGACACTCCCCTTACCTCCCCCACATTCATGAAATGCATACACACACTCACACAGCCATTCACGCCCCCCTCCCCTTGCAGATGACACTTACCTCGTCCGACGAGGTGCTTCTCTGTGATGGGACAGGACCCGGCACTGCCACACCACCAGAAGACTGCCACACAGAATTACTGGTTGTAGTTCTTTGGACGGTCTTTTTCTAGCGTGGTGGTGCCGGCAGTGGAACCGCCTAAGCGTCGCCGACCGCCGTGATGAATGTCGCCTGATATCCAACCTCCGGCAGTGCGGATATCCAGTGGCAGTCATAATATGGCGGTAGAAAGACTGCCAGCACTGGCGGTCTTCCAGAGGCTGCGGCAGTCTTGGCAAGAGACCGCTGCAGTCATAATGAGGGCCAGAGTCTAAATTGTGCTGCTCCACCACAAACACAAAACTGGAATCTTGTGCTCCTCTGTAAAAGATCAACACAGCTCCTAATGTGAAACTTACAATTTCAAGCTTTTTGTTTCCAACATGATAATTTCAACATCATGTGTTGCAAATGAATGAATCCATGGACTGGTCTCCTGTCACTAACTTTGACTAGCTGACATTGAAAGATGCTCAGCCCCACCCTGCCAGTTCAAACAGCCCCAGGAAAATCTCCTGTGATGCAATTTAGAGCTTAATAAAGATTGCCAAAAAGGACTTCACTCTGCCCTTGGGTCATTTCTGCTGGCCCTCACTTTGAGTCTGAAGAGACCTCCGTTCTCTCTGCTGTGGACCTATGAGTTTTTGATACACCCCCAATTTACCCCAGATGTCCTACCCGAGTCCTCATAGCCCAGGAGACTCCTTGCTTGCAGGGCCAGCTTTAGAGCCGGTTGTACGCAGTGCAACAACCTTTTTTTGGCATCCCCCTGACCTGTTTCTCCAAAGATTCCCTCACTCCCTCACTTCACCAGTGCCCCTCATCTCTCCATAGCTCCTCTCTCATGTGTATTTCATTTGATTTATAGCACTACTCATGACAATGTAGGATATCAGAGCACTTTACATCACACACACTTCATACAGAGACAATGAATAATTCATGTGTAAGTCAGTGCATAGGAAATGTTACATAAAACAAAAAGGATTATAAAGTGTAGGAATCGCATGTCATGCATACCAGTAGGCAACATATTTTAGGAGTGTTTGTTCTGGAGAAGCAGAAACTCAGGATTTAAAACATACTCCAATGGTTGGGGTTGGCGTTACCAATAAGAATATATTTCTACCTAAAATTAACAAACCCTTTTTAGAAACATTAGAATAATGAAAGACGGTAGAAAAAACATAACGTTCCAACCCATACCATGCAGCTCTTTGATGAAAGTTAGCGGGTCAACCCGCTATATTAAGATTGTAACTTATGAACTGAAGGTAAGAAAAGGATCTCTGTGACAAAAGCACTAACCCACTGAGATATCCACATAAAATACTGTTCTGTGACCCGCATGGTACATGTTCTTTGTAGTAGGCATGATAATAAAGTTGCTCTGTAAAACTTTATGATGGGTCAAACTGCAATCAGACAAAAATGTATCTCTCTCCAGCAGGAACATTATTCAGCAGAGTTATCTTGACATTTTTAGATCGGGCATGCGCTGTATTCAAGACATGCGTATTTACTCTGTGGGCTTTAAGCACGCCCATCGATTTTCATTGGTTTGTTGTTCTGCCTTTTAAAATTCCTTTTATTTTAATTGGTGAGTAGTTTACATTTGTTCTAACTTTTGGCTGTTTTGTTCCTGCCCTGGGACCTGCCCTGCTGCATGGATCCTTTCGCTATCGTCCGTATGTTTCATTTCAGAGCACTGATTTTTCTTTCCACTCTCTGCTCGCAAAATGTTCCTCTGATATTCCTGTTTCTCATTTCTTTACACAACTTCATTCACTTTCTCCCATTTCATTTGAACAGTTTGCTGTAAGCACTCCGACTGTGTGCTGTCACTCAGGTATGCTCCACTCTCAGAGTTGACACCTCAAAGCTGTAAGCTTGGCAGGCTGAGGGCTGAGAAGCAAGCAAATACAGAGAGATTGTGCTGCAGCATTGCCCCTTCACCTTTGCGTCCCGCTGACTCTTGCGTACACATCTCCTCATCCATAATTGATGCCTGCTTTGGGCAGATTGTTCAGGGCTGGGGACTAAATCATCTGCAAACTTTATGGAGGAGAGACGCAGCAGTATGTGCAGCAGGTATTTCACTTTTTTTCCCGCTTGTTTGTATTGTGTCACAGCGAGATCACTAGTTACAGCAGCCACCTCAGATGCCAATATTTTGCTACTTTTAGTTGTCAGCCCATTTTCTTCATCCCCGCCCTCCTTCCATTCTCAGTTGTTTTTAACTTCATCCCGTCCCATCTCTGTTATAATAACATCCTCATTTTTGGGCCATTTTCTTCATCCCTGCCCTCTTCCCACTATCAGTTGTTTTTAATCCCCTGCCCACCAATCTCCATTATTTTTAAATCCCCCCGGCTTGCTTTTTGTTCAAGACCCACTCCAAGCCCTCCTTAACCCACTCTCCCAAAAATTATTGGCTTTTCCAAAGCTTTTTAAAAAGCTAATGCCAACAGTCCTGACTGGGACTCTTACAGATTGTGCTTGTGGTAATGCTTGTGCACAGGGTTGCTTTTCCTCTCAAGCATTCAAATTGTAAACCTCTCGCTGCTCGGATGAATCTCCATTGTACCCACCCCACCCTCTTTCATTTCTTCCGTGTGTAATTTAAGCTTAAACCAGTATTTTAGAAAGCATGTTTGTATTTCCCTGCAATGGAGCCTTTGGGAAGACCTTGTTTTTCATTGTTTTAGTCATCCTCGGAAGATAAAAAAAACACTAGGCAACTGTTGGCACATTTTGGGAGCTAGCCTGGTGTGTAAGATTGTGGAAACAGTTGAGTTGGACATGTGTGATCTGCAAATGTCAGAAAGCATGGTAAGCACAGAGTTTGCCCTGCTGTGTTGTGCATGTTGCATGAGCTTCTCTGACTACAACATGTAAGCATGACTGCATGCCCTTTCTGGACCCCTTGGCATCTGCTTGGAAGCTACGCAGCTCTACATCAGTATTTGCCATACCTCCCCGGAAACAATGTTGAAGCAAATGGGTACTCCTGGTTGCTTAAGGACCAGCAGCCCGTTAGTATTAGCGATACAGGGCAATGTGCTCATGGACAGTCCTGTGGGTTGACTAATACGCTTCCGGATTGGGAGCCAGGGAGCACTTAGTTGGGATTCCTGGGCATCAATCCACATAATGTCTGCATGCTTAACTCCCCATGTTTAATGTTTAGGATTAGACAAACCATTCTGCTGCCTAACCATGAAGCTATCGAGCTGCTAGGGTAGAGTTTTATGACAATTCAATTCCCGGGACATGTTGATGTTAATCTTCTTGACTTGCAAATATACCTAGCTTGAAAAGTGTGTTGTTTTTCCTCAGTGACTTGTCTTGATATGGCTCAGCTGCACAACATGAGGGTAGGGTGTTTTGATTCAAATGAGGGGCATGTTCAGTCTTCGCATTTCACAAAGGTCTGGTCATGGCTGGTTTGTTGTCAGGAAAGTGGGTGCCTGGTTGCTTGCTTTAAAGGAGGCCCGTGCTTGTATCTGCAGGCATTTAATTTAACGATCCCTGGAGTAATTGGAATGTGCTCTACGACAGACATGGGCCATTCTTTTTCCACTTTACTAAACCTAACTTGTGCCATAATGACCATATGTCTGCCTGAACATAGTAAACAAAAATATTACCCAGGCTGATGTAATTTGGAAATACAGGTGTGGCTAGAAAACATGTTTAGATACACTAAGAACATATATCCATTCAGGGCATTAAAAAGGCTGGACCTGCCGTCTTTGGAGCTGGGAAGCAGGTTCAAGTCTCGGCATCGCTCAACATTGTGTGACTATAGGCAAATCACTTTATCCCCCGTGCCTTCAAAAAATATGAATATGTCCTTTTGTGATTAAACTGGTGCTCATGTGTTCCAATATCTTTGGGCGAGTTCCTGCTATATAAAAAAGAATAATTATATTAAAAACACTCTTTTTTCTCCAGTGTGCAGCAGCCTACTAATGCAGTCCTGATTATCAGTGTACTTGATTTTACATGAACACAATGCTGGCTTTGGTTGGAACATGGGCCTGCTAGGTTCAGGACAACTTCTTATTACGGGTATTAAATCTTTTTTGTAAAGTGTTTGCCCCACTGACACAAGCTCCAGTCGAAAATGTCTTGTTGTAACCAAAAAACTGCTTGAGAGGTCCGAGAGACATTTTCTGCTCCAATCTCGTACATCCCTTGGCATCACTAAAAGAGATATTTAGGGGTTGGGTACAGATAAAACTGGTGAGGGCCACTTACAAAGGACTATTGTAAACAATGTATGTACATATATGTGTAAACACTTGATTATGTTTGCTTAAAATGAATAAATATGACTTTGAATGCACATCTGTGTGTACACATCTATATATAGACATATGCGGGCACACACATTTTAACCAACTATGGGTACATGTATTGCATCAAGCTATCAGTGGTTGCTTAGCAGTGAAAGATAGTTGGACTAATTATGTATGCAATATTTTTTGTATGCCTCCTCCCAGCAAATCTGACATCTGTGGTGGGAAGGCCCATGGGGAAAGGTAAGGCTGGGCAAATGAAACTAGGACATGACACTGCCACCAACCCTGTCATCTTTCCCTCATAATGCCACTGCTCCCTATCATCTCTCCCTCACACTTCCACCAGCCCAGTCATCTCTCCCCCACACCCCTATTGCCTTTCTCATTTCTCCCTCCCACTCCCCCTGCCCCTCTCATCTAGCACTCCCACTGCCCCCTTTCATCCTTCCCTCACACTGCTTTTGATGCCTGCTCACACATGCTGCCTTCCCCTACCTTCCTGTCCTGTGCACTCATCCACCACTTGCCACCCCCCCCGCCATGGCCCCACCACTCGTCTCAGTGCTGCTCTCAGCTATACACAGAAACTGGGAGATGTGCACAGCCCGTCTCTTTTCTTCCTCTCTCTGTCGGCTCACACACCTCTCTCGGTCCAGTGGCCATCCTTAGTGTCCCACCATTAGCTGGTGAGTGATCATTGCCTCTCTGAACACCTGCTTTACTTTGAGGTTAATAAGGTTTCTTTGGGCAAAGCAACCAGTCCGTCTCTTTCTCTCATACTCTCTCACCCCTCTCTCTCGCTCTGACACTCACTCTTTCTGCCTCTCTCACATGATTGAATTCCGGCCTTTGAGCACAGTTTCTTTCCCATGCCTTTTCAAGGTTCTGTCCCTCTTCTTGGAGTGTCTTCTGCATACACAGGTGCTTCCTCTTTATAGATCTGTTGTCTTTCTCTCTTTCTCACACACTCTTTCTGAAGTTCATTCAGCACTTCGTGCACAAACTACCTATACCTCTTTGTCTTCTTTTCTATGTAACTCTCACCCTACCATGGTCTATCCACCATGCCATATAATTCCACTATACAAATCCTCTCCACACCACACAATTCTACCCCACAAAATTCCACAACTACCGATTGCAATCCAACCCACAAAATTCCACCTCACACCACATATAACCATTCCACTCCAAACCAAAACACTTCGATAAAAGACATTGGGCCTCATTATGGCCCTGACGGTCTTCTGACCGCCAGGGTTGGTGTGGTGGTATTACCGCCAACAGGCTAGCAGTACATACTGCCACATTATGAGATTGGCAGGTTGGCTACAGCCAACCCGCCACTTCTCCACTCATATCGCTATGGCGGTATGAGCCACCGGGCCGGAGATGTCTATCTTCAGCCGGGCGGCTGACATAGTACCACCCATGGCATTATGAGCCGGCCTACCACCATGGTTTTCATGGCGTTAGCAACAACACGAAAACCATGACAGTAGGCCCTACCTGTGACAGGGAATTCCTTTCCTGTCACAGGTAGGTGGCTCCCCAACCCCCAACACTCACCTGACGCCCCCACCCCCTCCATCGAAACTCACCCCCCCCACCCACCCGACACACAAACTAACCCCCACCCCCTCTGATCCACTCACTCACCCTCTACCCCCTCCGATCCACTCACTCACCCCACAACTCCTCCGATGCATTCACACCCTCCCCACCCCCACACACATACACACCTGCATACATTTACATACTACACAGATGACCCCACCCCCCACATCCACACACGCACACATCACCCCCCTCCCCCAACTACAGTCACAGCACCCCACACCCCCACATACATGCACACTTACACCGACACACACCACGCATACACCCATTCACTCACACTGACATACATGCATTCATACACACCCTGGCATACATGTATTCATACACACACTGGCATACACACATACTTCCAGGCATACTCACACACATTCTTACACAGAATCACACTGACATGCAGACACGCACTCACTTCACCATTCTTACACGCATTCACTCACACGCATACAACCAAGCAAACAACACAACACACACAGATGCATTCACACACACATTCATGCACGCACTCAGACACACACACACACACAACATCCACCACCCTACCCTGTCGGATGCCTGACTTACCTTGTCCAGCAAGGCTGGTTAAATATTTTTGTTTTACTCTAACCTGCCTAATGTCATTTTTTGGTGAAGAATCCCCTTCTTCCATACCGCCAGCCCCACCCGGCTAACGTCATTTTTTTTTACGCTAGCCTACCCTTTGCACCGGCTTGCACCATTCCACAAATATGGTGCCTGGCTGGTGCTCAGAAATGGTTCAGGTCAGTGCTAAACTTCTTGGTGCAAAACTGCGCTGGTGCAGTTTTGCACCAAAAAGTATAAATCAGGGCCATAGGGCCTTATTACAAGCATCTCTGAATATTCTGACCTGTGCTTAGACCCCTGTCTACGCAGAGGTCAGCATTATAAGTTAGTAGGTATTTAACATTTAACATATCCGATAATTATCAAATGTTTTAAGTACCTCAATTTTGATTAAATTTGGGCAGGTCAAATCTGCCAAAATTTAACAGGTGAAAAAGCATACATTATTTACTGTAGCATGTTGATTTTGTTGTGTTAAACACCAAAAACACATATTATTCTCCATCAACTCATAATAGGTGTTATTTATCACACCTGATATATAATGTACCATGTGGTATAGTTATTTATAAATAACACCTAAACTCATAATCAGGGTCACAAAGCACATATATAAATGTGCCTACACAGTTCCATACTTTTTTTATTTACATCCTCTGGTATCCCTCTGGTGTGGGTGAGGATGTCCCTGGGGCTAGGGAGGGGCACCTGTGGGCCCATTCTATGGTCTCTGATCATGGAAATAGGCTCACAGGTCCCTTAACGCCTGCCCTGTCCCAGGCGTTAAATAATGGCGCTAAGCAAGCTCAGCGCCATTATTTAATGCCTCCTTCACCCGTGCTTGATTTTAGCATGGGGGGATAGATATGGCACTACGGCCATACTGTCATTTTTTGCACAGGGACGCATACATCGCATCTCATTGACGCAAGGTAGTTTCCCGCTAGCAAAAAATTACTTTAACTCCAAAACTTTAGCACAGGGGATTTACAGGAGATTTATAGAAAATGAGAAACATAAGTGGGAAAGACCAGGCTACAAGAAGAATGATCAGGATTTGTATGTAAATTCTGACCATAAATATGTATTGTCAGATTCCATGTTGTACCAAATGTACAAGTATCTGCAAACAGAGCTCATGCAAGAAGAGATAGCCTAGTGAGAATATTTACAAATATTGGGAAAATACAAAATTCAGATATGTTGCTGAGAATGCTTGTTCGTGTTGCTTAGTTTGTCATTGGCAAATCAGAAGGACCATTTACGAGACTCTAAGCAAATTTTATTTAGGGGTGGATGGTAAACCCTGCTCCACCGTGGAGGTTTGCCACTCCAGGCTCCAATTGGAGCGCAGAGTTTGCCAAAAACTACGCCATCTGCCATGTGGTCAAGTTTACCCCACATCCCCAACTAGTGGACCAACAAACGTCTGTATTCCTGCAGTGGCGCTAACCACTGCAGTAAGGCACCTGACCTGTACTTATGCCTGGAGCATGTCACCTCCTATGACCCTTCCCTAAACACCTCTGCTCCTTTGCCTGTGTCACTGTTGCTGCAGTGCATCCAATTCCCTTATGCACTCAAGTCCCAGACTAGTATTTGCAGTCCATAGCTGAATGGTGGCTCTGCTGGCACACATGCATGCACCGCAACTAGGAATGTCAAGTGCCCTCCACCAAAGAACAAGCTGTGCGGGCTCATGTAGATGAAGTGAAGCAAATGTCAGAATACTCTGAGGAAAAGAAATATAAAGAAAATAAAAAAGTACTTAGCATTAAGTCCGGGTCCCTCTGACTTAAAGACCTGTGAGAATGTTATGTTATACCTATTTATGTAGGGTGCGGACATCTTTGGTGGCCTCACAGAATAATGATACCGTTACAACTTCCAAAGAGTACAGTGATTTTTTGCATGAGCGAGGCCAGGCTGGCAAATATGAGCTCCAGCGGGTTAATGTCAGTACAGTCACAAAGTAAATATTTCATTATTTGTGCAGATGCACTTTCATGTGGTGGCTATTTTGTCAAGCTGCACTATTATCTGTTTTCATGAAATTGAACACCTCATGTAATAAATGTATTCATATCTTGGAAAGGTGAGTGGAACTTTGTGGAATACTGCAGATTAAAACTCTGTCAGTTCTGCCCATCCCAAACGTTATTGAGATGCTAAATTACAATAGATTGAAATACATCTTGGTGATGGCTTGCTTGATCTTTAAGGAGATTGAAGCATAGCCTAGTCGAAGATCAGATAGCCTTACAGTTGACAAATTGTTGTTGGGTTCTCCCTATTTCTGTGCTACAGGGTTTGAGGGCAAGTGCCTCCACGCAAGAACAACTGTGTGGGCCTATGTGGATGAACTGAAGCTTGTTGTAGAAGTGCGTCAGAGTGACCAGAAATACCAGAATTCTCTGAGGAAAAGAATACTATAGAAAAACACCAGAGTTCTAGCATTCAGTCCAGGTCCCTCCCACTTGAAGACCTGTAAGTATGTTATGTTATACCTACTTATGTAGGGCACAGTCATCCTTGGTGGCCTCACAGAATCATGATACAGTGCAGCTTTCAACGATTACAGTGATTTTGTCTATGAGCAATGCCTGGCTGGCAAATAATAACTCCATGGGGTTAAATTTAGCATGGTCACAATGTCAATCTTCCATTCTTTATGCAGTTGTACTTCCCCCAGAGGCTATTTTGTCAAGCTGCACTATTATCTGCTTTCATGAAATTGAACACCTCGTGTAATATATATTTTTATCTTGAAAAGATGGGAAGATCTCCATGCAATCTTGTGGGCAGTTTTTATCTAACTCTGCAGAATCCTGCAGAGTAAAACTCTGAGAGTTCTGCACACCCCATATTTTATTGAGATGCTAAATTGCAATGGATTGAAGTACATCTTAGAAATTGCCTGCTTGTTCTTTGAGGAGATTGAAGCATAGCCTAGTCGAAGATCAGATAGCCATACAGTTGCCAAATTGTTGCTGAGGGAGTTGATTCCATGTTTCCTCTGTCAACTCCATTTGAGACAGATCATGGAACTTGTTTTTGAAATGAGGTTTTGCAAATCACCTGTGAAGCATTTGAGAAGAATCTAAGGTTCAATTTTAGTTCTCAGTCTCAGTATTCTGTGGTGGTGGAGCAGGTGAATGGAACTGTGAACAGTAAACTGGCAAATATCTTTGCTTTCGCTCGTTTAAGGTGGCCTGATGCTCTTCCTCTTGTTTTGATGAGCATGAGAGGTACTCATGACAGAAAGACTGGTTTGTCAGCCCATTAAATTATCATGGGCAGAGCAATGAGGCTTGAATGTGTCTCATTAGCTGCATTGGGTTCAATAACTGATGCCATTATATTAGATAACTGCAAAGGTCTGCCTGATATGGAGAAGCCTAACTCTCAACAGATGACTGAGGCAACAGAAGAAGCAAAGGCTATACAGAGTGTGAGTTAAATCCAGGCGACTGGATAGTAATCCAAAAATGTGCCAAGAACAGCTGCCTGGAGGAGAGGTAGAGCAGAACTTTAAAGGAAAGGTTGACAACATTGCAGTCAAATGTGCTGAAGTACCCCTGCGATCCACTCTGCTCATATAGAGATTGTGAGAGGAGTTGATGCAGTGGGTGAATTGGCTGGTCCAGAGTCAAGTGCACTGAGTCAAGTACAAACCCAAGCAGAGCCAAACATCATGACAAACTTGAGTTGACAGCATAGATCCAGAGGGGGTGATAATTTTTAAACTAGGGAAGAACCTAAAAGAAATAAAGTGGTGAACTTTCAGGTTAGTGAAAGCTCTGATAAAGTCCAATTTTAAAGCAGAGAACAAATTGAAGAGCTGTTGCAGTGCAAAAGCCAAAAGCATGAGTGGCGGCAAGAAGTAGTCTCTGTAGTCTTGGATCCAATCAATGAGAGGTTGCAGTTGAAAATTGGAATTACAAGACCATCAGATAAAAAAATAAATTTACAGTGAACAAAGCAGACAAAGATAAGGTTGATCAAAGCTCAAGGTCAACTGCAAGGTCAAATTCCAGCTCGAGTCAAAGTTCCTTGGAGAATAAGGAGACTCTGACCAAGACTGTTGGTGAATAAAGGAGGCTGAGGAAGATATGCCAAAGATGAGAACTTGCAAAAGAAAACACTGTAAGCCAGTTGAGAAATTTGAGGGACAAACAGAGACTGAAACTACTGGTCATGTATCACCATTGGCCAAAAGATCAATGAGAAGGAGGGAGCCAAATAGAATGCACACTTCATCAGAATGGGTGTATTTAGTCACACTATCTGAAGAGGAAGAAGAAGCAGCAGAATTAGGAAATTATGACCCACTAGTAGACTATTGCCAGTAAAGGTCTGAAACAGAAACTGAGAGTAAGGTAGAAACAGAAGAAGCGCCTTGAAGTAGTAAAGAGACTGTTTAGATTGAAAGAGATTGATAAAATCAAAAGAATCTAAAAGAAAGATTGTAAGGAGCAAACTGAGAAAAATCACTGAATAAAGACTAATGAACTTTTTAAGAATTTTGAAACTAACTCTTGGACTGTTAACAAGACTAAGGCCCTGATTTAGAGTTTTTGATGGATGGGGTTAATCCTTCACAAACGTGATGGATATACCGCCCACCATATTATGATCCCATTATAGCCTATGGAGATCATCAAACTCTAAATCGAGCCCTAATTTTGATTTTTGTTTTGATCATTGATTTAGCAAAATCATAATAAGAAAATATTATTGCTTTAAAAAAAAATTAATTTTTAATTTGTTTAGTTCTACAATAGTTTTTTCTGTCTCAATTAGAAGATAGCTTTTAGCATATGCTGTAAAACTGTATTGATTACAATGCTACTCATAATAGTAGTTTTAGTTTGGCTGTACATGTGCTGACATCTGGAACAAAACAACGACCCCAACACCACCACCCTGCTCGACAACCTCACCAACCTCGGCCTCAAACAACTGGTGAACACCGCCACCCACATCGCCGGACACACGCTTGACCCCATCTTCTCCACCAGCAAACACGTCTTCTTCAGCCATGCCTCCGCCCTACACTGGACCGACCACAGCTGCGTCCACTTCACATTCCGACGCGAGACCCGCCACCTCCGCACCCAACCCATCCCTCGTCGACAGTGGAACAAGATCCCCGAAGAGCAACTCTTCTCCGCACTCGCCGCCAACCAACCCACCCTCACCACCGACCCCAACGACGCAGCCCTCAACCTCACAAACTGGATCTCCAACTGCGCAGACATCCTTGCTCCCCTCAAACGCACGCATCGACAGACCAACACCAAAAAACCTCTCTGGTTCTCTGACACCCTCAAAGAATCAAAGAACACTTGTCGCGCCCTTGAGAAAGCCTGGCGCAAGGACCGCACCGCTGACAACATGACCGCCCTCAAGAACGCTACCCGCGAACACCACCACCTGATCCGCGCTGCCAAAAGGAACTTTTTCACCGACAGACTGGACAAAAACAGACACAACAGCAGAGAACTCTTCAGCATCGTCAAGGAGTTCTCCAACCCCAGCGCCAACGCCGTCACGCCCTCACAGGATCTGTGCGAATCCCTCGCCACTTTCTTCCATCGCAAGATTAGCGACCTCCACGACAGCTTCGGACACCAGACCCAACCATACACCACCGAACCGGCATCCACGGCCATCACCCTCAACAACTGGTCCCACATCAACACGGAAGAAACCAAATCCATCATGAACTCTATCCACTCCGGCACCCCTTCGGACCCCTGCCCGCACTTCATCTTTAACAAAGCCGACGACATCATCGCCCGCACCTCCAGACCGTCATCAACTCTTCTTTTTCTTCTGCTACCTTCCCCGAATGCTGGAAACACGCCGAAGTCAACGCCCTACTAAAGAAACCTACGGCTGACCCGAGCGACCTAAAAAACTTCCGCCCCATCTCTCTTCTGCCTTTCACATCCAAAGTAATAGAGAAGACCGTCAACAAACAGCTGACCACCTTCCTGGAAGACAACAACCTGCTCGACCCCTCACAAACCGGATTCCGAACCAACCACAGCACTGAAACCGCCCTCATCTCAGTCACTGACGACATCAGAACCCTGATGGACAACGGTGAAACAGTCGCCCTCATTCTGCTCGACCTCTCGGCTGCCTTTGACACCGTCTGTCACCGCACCCTAATCACCCGCCTCCGCTCCACCGGGATCCAAGGCCAGGCCCTGGACTGGATCGCCTCCTTCCTCTCAAACCGTTCCCAAAGAGTTTACCTCCCTCCGTTTCGCTCAGAACCCACCGAGATCATCTGCGGCGTACCCCAAGGCTCATCACTCAGCCCGACACTCTTCAATGTCTACATGAGCCCCCTCGCCAACATCGTACGCAAGCACGACATCATCATCACCTCCTACGCCGACGACACCCAACTTATACTCTCCCTCACCAAGGACCCCGCCAGCGCCAAGACCAACCTACAAGAGGGTATGAAGGACGTCGCAGATTGGATGAGGCTCAGCCACCTAAAGCTGAACTCTGAAAAAACGGAAGTCCTCATCCTCGGCAACACCCCGTCCGCCTGGGACGACTCCTGGTGGCCCACGGCCCTCGGCACCGCACCGACCCCCACAGACCACGCCCGCAACCTCGGCTTCATCTTGGACCCTCTTCTCACCATGACCAAGCAAGTCAACGCCGTGTCCTCCGCCTGCTTCCTCACCCTCCGCATGCTCAGCAAGATCTTCCGCTGGATCCCCGCCGACACCAGAAAAACCGTGACCCACGCCCTCGTCACGAGCCGCCTGGACTACGGCAACACCCTCTACGCCGGGACCACAGCCAAACTCCAAAATCGCCTGCAACGCATTCAAAACGCCTCAGCCCGCCTCATCCTCGACATACCCCGCAGCAGCCACATCTCCGCACACCTGAGACACCTGCATTGGCTCCCTGTCAGCAAAAGGATCACTTTCGACTTCTCACCCACGCACACAAAGCCCTCTACGACAAGGGACCGGAATACCTCAACAGACGCCTCAGCTTCTACGTCCCCACCCGCCTCCTCCGCTCCTCTGGCCTCGCACTCGCTGCTGTCCCTCGCATCCGCCGCTCCACGGCGGGTGGGAGATCTTTCTCCTTCCTGGCGGCCAAGACCTGGAACTCCCTCCCCACCAGCCTCAGGACCACCCAGGACCACTCCGCTTTCCGGAGACTCCTAAAGACCTGGCTGTTCGAACAGCGATAACCCCCCCCCTTTTTCCCCTAGCTCCTTGAGACCCGCACGGGTGAGTAGCGCGCTTTATAAATGTTAATGATTTGATTTGATTTGATTTGATTATCTAATGTGGGAAATGTCTCTATAAGTAATAAATTAACAATAGTTAATAATAAGATTCTTCAAGGCAAATTAGATAGAGTTTTAATGAGGGGTTTCATGATAACATTTATTCTATGGTGGATAATGAATATGTAAGGATAATGCTAGTAGGAAAATGCTATTTGCGTACTTTACTTAATATCTCTGTGGCTGATGGAATCACCTATTCTCAACTTCCATTATCCCATTCCTTATGTACCATTTATATATTTGTATTCAATGGTGTTGATTCTTTTACTCCATGTTAAACTGATTTTAAAGTGGCAATTGAGAGTCTTCCAGCTAGTTTATATAAGCCTAAAATTAAGTATGTTAAGCATTTAAAAATATTGTACAAACTGAGCATACATCCAAACTCACTAATGTGGAATATGTGTGTGTGTGTTTAAATAGAAACGAAAAAGAGTTTATTAGTGTATATGATGAGAGAGGAGTTAAAGTTGTGAGTAATTTTGAGGAGGGGAAAATTTTAGATGAAGAGTTAAAGAAAGTGAAGAAACTTGGAAGGTCAAAAATGCATCCTGCATTGAGAATGGAACACAAGAGAGTAGGTGAATTATGTATGGTTCGAAGTAAAGTTTCAAAGATTGGTAAAGTTGAAAATGTGGGAGAGAATTTGAGTGAAAGAAGTTATGAGGTGGGTGGAGATTATTTGTTTGGTAGAAAACTGATTTTGAGAGGAAGAATGCTAATTTCAATTTGCCCGAAAAATGGCTTGGTCATGGTGTAATGATATAGTGTATCCTAGAATCTATCGTGTGTGAAATTGATGAAGTAATGGATGTGAGGAGAGTGGACATGATCTTTGGTACAGTAGTTTTAGACACATAAGTAGCTACAATTCCTTCAATAGGCATTGCAATAAATGATGTGAAGATTAAGAGTTTGTCTACTCTAATGGATAGAATGGCAGTTGATGCCTGTGTATCAGTGAAGATGATGAATGAAGAGATGGTTGGTGTTAGAGCTATGGTTATGCAAAACAGATTAGCATCAGCTGTTCTTTTGGTGAATAAAGGAGGAGTCTGGAAGGTAATTAAGACTTAGAGTTGTTGTGCGTATATTCCTGATAATTGCATAATTATAGAATCTTACACTACTAATTTCACTAACTGAAATGCAATCTTTTGTAGAGCCTGGCTTGTGGAAAAGTGTAGGTTCCTGGTTTAGTAAGATAGGAAAGTGTTTTGCTAAGGTTGGTGCATGGTTGAATGATTTGGGAGGTAATACTTTTAAGTTAATAGTGACCCCTGCAATAATAATAATGCATAATTTTGGGTGACAAATTATTTATGGCGAAATCTAGTCGTAGATACTGAAATAACAACAATGCACTTACAATTATTTTAATTTGACATTTAGAAGTGTGTTTATTAATATGATTCAGTTGTGCCACATTTTTACAAAGATGCCATTTTAATTAATATGATGTTGTTCTAGTGTTCTGTTCAAACTGCTGCTGCTCATTTCCTATCCCATCAAGGGGAACTTTTAAAGAGAAAAAGAGAACTCAAACAAAAAAGTAAGATCAGTCACATAATGAGCATATTACGTAATATGCTGCCAGGGAAAAAATTGTGAACTGTTATCCGAAGCTCACGAAAGGAGGTGGAATTTCTAACACACAAGAACTAAAGGAGTACATATTTTCTGTGTTGTTATAAGCATCTCTGAGAGTATGTACTTCCATTGCTCAAATGTTATTTGAACTAACTATAATAATGCATGCCAATGCTAATATAGGGCGTGTGTTCCTTCCCTTTCGTTGTCTCTGCTGCATACCCCGAAAGAGGAAGACTATTGGGGCACTTCTGAGCAGAATAGCGAACTGGACACCACTCAGAGTGTGCAAGTCTTTGTTTCTTTTACTATTTTGTCCCAACCCCCTTTCCTCCGATGCCAGGGCATTATTTGAGGTTATCATTCCTTGGTCGGGCGTTGTGTTGGAACAGAGTTGGATCCAAGATTGTCTCTGCAGACACGTCCTCCAGGTGAGTGGCCTAACACTCATGAACTTCATGGACTTGTTTTCTGCAATTTGCAACACATGACTGGACACATACCCCCAAAAGAGGCTGTGGAGAATTATTTGGTCTTATACATTTTCAACGTAGCCTCTATGAACACATGTTCTAACCTAGAAGCAAAATCAAAACCAGAAGCACTGCTTCTGACAAATACGTATTCAAGACTTTAGAAAAAGAGAGCAACTATTTGAAGAACCAAATATCAACCCTAAGTAAGGGAATGACTCCACCAGACTGAGAGGACTGCCTCAACGAAAAACTCTTTAGATTTAGTAGTCTTAGGGCCAACCACCATAATGTGCTATTTTTAAAAAACATTGTACTCAGGTTCACGCTATTCATAAAAATTTCAAAGGTGTCAAGGAGATGTTGCAAGCCTAACTCTGCCCTAGATAAAAGAACAGTGATGTCTGCATACAGCACAACAATATCGGATGCCTATTCACCTGTGGCATATCTTGCCTGTGATCAACCAAGACCAGTTCTAAATTACAGATATACAAAGTAAATAAAAATGGTGCCAGAATGCAGCCTTGATGAACTTCACATTTTAGGTTAAGAAGATCTGTACATTCACCACCGTCACCATACCGTACAGAAACTGGCAGGTTGTGATGCATGTCAAGCAAATAATAAACAATGTTTGCCTCAACGTCCACAGCACTCAAGGTGGCCCATCACTTGTCCCTTTTGACCCTATCAAAGGCTGAGCTGAGACTGATAAATTACAGATTATGGATTCCCTTTTGACTGTTTCTTACTTTGCAATTATCAAATGCAAGTTTAAACATTGGTCAGTGATCCTTAGACAAAGTCTAAAGCCACACTGAACATCTGATACTGTATGATGGTCTTAAACCAACAATATCAGCCTGTTCAAGACAATCTGCCCTATAATCTTTACCATGGAATCTTTTAAGGATTTGGGCCAGTAACAGCAAGGCTTGTCTTTACTTCCATTTTTAAATATAGACACGGTCTCCAATTGAGACTAAGAACTGGGAGACCATTCCTAATTGCTGCACTGATGCATAGAGTGAATAGAAGGGAACAGAGCACCATGATAGACATGAACAGGTCTACTGGTGTCCCATCAGGGCCCAGAACCTTGTTAGTTGGTAACGTGTAATCCTCTCAAAAGAAGGAAATCTCAGATCCACCTATAGGGAGGTGATAATCAAGGTTCACTTTTATAGAGTTAGGTGCATCATAGATGGCTTCAAAATGCCTAACCCAGATGCCAGGAGCAATATGAAGGGATAATAAAGGCCCTGTTTCTTGCTTGAATAATGAGCGATTAAACCAGAACAAACAGCTATCCCTCTGGCTGCTGGCATAGATGAGTTGTTTCCAGGATCCCTGACATAATAATATTTTCTGATCTTTAGAAACTAATTTATAGATAGGAAAACAGGAAGCTACTGTTGATTTATCCCTTGGTGTTCTCTTTAGGTCCTCCGTTAGATAACTATGGGCCTAGGACACAAAGGATCAAACTATCTATGACTATTAACTCGTGTGGACATGTGCTTCTTAAATTTAATTTCACCTTGTCACAGGTGGACATATATGAGTAACAAATTAGTTCATCTGGAAGGCTGTCATCTAAGCCAGTGAATCCCAACCTTTTGACTTCTGTGGACCCCCACTTTACCATTACTGGAACCCAGGGACCCCCACTGAATCATTATTGGAATCCAGGGACTCCCCACTGAGTCATTACTGGAAGCTGGGGACCCGTGCCTAAACATTGTTGGTGATTTGAACTGCAAAACAATACTAAAAAAATATAAAACAAGCATTCCATCAAACACATACACAACTAAGAACACATTTTATTTCATTTGCAAACAGATAAAATAAATATATATTTAACAGGAAGATTGGAGCTTTTCTAAATTCATTTGAAGCCACACATCGTCCATACTATATTCTGTTTGATGCACTGCTCCCAGGAATCAATCTGAGGATACTAATTTAATTTTCAGCCTCCAATTTCAAATTCCTTGAGATTTACAGTACGTTTTAACATTTTCTATTGTACATTTAGTCACTTTATATACATACACTTTATTAATCTGTTAATATTAGTTACATTTCTAAGCTGTCGTGGACCCCTTCAGAGGCTTTGGGACCCCCAGGAGCACAGGATGGGAACCACTGATATAAGCAATCTATAAAATTGAAAGAACACTCACTAAATACAGCAAAATAAAAAACACCTTGCAAAACGTTTGACAACTTTATTCAATGGTCTTGGTGGTAAATTGTCTTCAGACAAGGAAAGGAATAAATTATAGGATTTGATTTCAGGTCCCACACAAAACAGTTAAGGGCTTGTGATCGCTATGGGCTTCCCATAAAACCTCATGATTTTTTAGTGTTTGGAGCAAATTGGGAGAAGCAAAAATAAAATCTATCACCCTAAAATTCCCTCTGGCCTTGAAGGTCAGCATACCAAAGTTAGGACCAGGCTATCAACTCAAATTCATTAGAAATTAAAGATTAAAATTGTGAATGATAGAGTTCATCATTTCACCCTGGGCTGTATGTTTAAAATGCAATTCATGAGGTGTTACAGTCTCATAGAAACCATCATCTATATGGCAACATTTAGTGCAAAGATGCAAGTTGAAATCACCCATCAGCAAAAACGGAGTGTATGCATTCTTATGAACAGTATGCCTCTCCAATACCATTTTGAGGGTGCTAACATAATCATGTCATGAGTATGCTGCAAATTATCAGAATTATAAAAATTAACAATCAATCTTTACAAGTTAGAAAACAATCATAAATCCACTGCCATATTGGAGGAGCTTGTATCTAGCAGCTCAATTGTGAAACTTAAGAGCAAAGCTATCAAGAAAAGTAGCCCGCTTTTAGACCTCCTTTAATCAGACAGAATCGCGGAGCTGGAAAAAAGTCTAAAACCTTCTAAAAAATTATTACGAACATTCCAAGTTTCTTAAAAACAAACAATTGCATTTTTTTTAAAGTACTCCATTTGACATCATCTCTTTTCCCTGCCAGACCTGCTAAATTACAGTTTGTGGCTCAGAGTCAAACAAGACGATATTCAGGGCAGTGCCTCCCTGCGAATTAGTAGATTGGCACAGTCAAACATTATTGTCCAGTTTAGTTAAAAATTCAAATCCATTAAAAGTGGGAACATAGATTGCACTATTTATTGTGCTTCGTGCAGAAATTATCATTGGGGCAGGGCACGACTCAAGATCAAGGCCCAAATTTATACTCTGTTTGCGCCAAATTTGCGTCCAAATTTTTTACGCAAATTTAGCACAAACCTAACACCATATTTATACTTTGACGCCCGACCCAGCAAACGTCAAAATTCAGCAGTGTGCGTCATTTTCTGGATGCGTGAAACCGCCTTGCGTTAATGACATGCAAGGTACGCGTTCCTGTCCAAAAAATGACTTTAAGGCATGTGCGCCTTATTCATACTCCCGCGTAATTTTGATGCACAGGAGGGGGCGGGACTTAAAAAATGGCGCACAGCCTGATTTGCACCGTTTTTTATCGCCTGGGTGAGGGCAGGCATTAAGGGACCTGTGGGCTCATTTGCATGGTCTCTGACCATGGAAGCAGTCCACAGGTGCCCTTTCCTGCCCCCAGGGACACCCCCTGCCACCCTCGCCCACCCTTGGAGGACACCATTGGATGGGGGGACCCAGCCCAGGTAAGTACAGGTAAGTACTTTTTTAATGTTTTCTTAAGTGTCATGGGGGGGCTAACTTGGGCCCCCCTACATGCCACTGTGCCCAATGACAATGCCCAGAGGGCAGAAGTCCCCTGGGCATGGCCATTGGGCAGGGGGGCATGACTCCTGTCTTTCCTAAGACAGGAGTCATTTCAATTGGGGTTGTGCGTCAAAAAATGGCGCAAGTCCGGTTAGAGCCATGATTTTTTACTCTAACCTGACTTGCACCATTTTTTGATTCTCAACCCCCATTCTTCCCTACACCTGCGTTGCCCGGTTAGAATCATTTTGTTTTACTCTAACCAGGCTGCAGCGCCGGCTAACGTCAACCCATAAATAAGGCGCCCGCCTGGCGCATTGGAATGGTGTTAGCCGGCGGTAAACAAAAATTACGCAAACCAGCACCGGCACTGATTTGCATCAAAAAGTATAAATATGGGCCCAAGTTTCAAGTGTATTTCCAAAAGGCGTGGTTATGAGAAACGTTGCACCTGTAAACATAAAAACAATTTTCAAATGTAAGAGCTTACAATGCGAATTAATCTAGTGCGTAGTTAATCAAGTGCTTAGTTAAAACCCATAAAGTTCAATTCAAGGTGAAGAAAGGGCAGTAGAGAGAGAGTCGGTGGTTAAAAAGGAAGTTGTCAATACTGCAGTGAAAAATTACTTGATTGAGTTTCGGGAGCGGTTCAGAAGGCAGCACTATGTACAGTGGCAGAGGTATACTTGAAAGTTAGTTTGTACCTTAAAGTTTAGGCGCTTATGTTGGAACACTTCCAAGTATTTCAACAGCCTACAGCTGAGTTGTATGTCCTCCCCATTAAGACAGGCCACAATAGCGTGTCTCTCTGAAGCCAAATTGGCTGAAGGATTGCTCTCCGATCATCCGTGCTGCCTTTGCAAATGCACATCTGGTGAACCAGCATCTCTGGAGCTAGTCTGCGAAGCCGTCATAGCCCTGTCCTGTCTCTTAGTTTCCATGGAGGAAGATGTATATATGTTGGCAAGCATCCCATTCAGTATTTCATGTAGCATGCTTTAACTCGAGGTGATAGCTGTTTCCAAATACGGCTGTGGGCTGTTTGGTGAACAACGACAGAATGAGTCAAGTATGCTCTCATAGCAAATGCCTCTTTAACTGCTAGTAGTGAGGAAAACTTGAAACTTTTGTTGGTTAGGGGTCTTGTTGATACAAACTAAAGAGTTTGCATTGGGCTGTTAGACGTAGTGATTCCCAGGAGGTGCCCAGGTAAAGCCTGGCCAAAGAGTTGGACCACACGTTGATTTCCGTCCAGAGGAGGGAGCTCAGTGTGCCAGGACTTGCTTCCTTGAATTTATAGCACAGCTTGAAGTATGCTCTGTTCCTCGCTAATGACTACCTCACTAGGCCAGCTGTGCAGGTGACGTATGATTCAGTAGAGAGAATATAGGTTCAAAGAGCCAGGTGACTATTTGTTCCAGGAAGAACCCATCTCTTCCTTGCAAGGTTTCACTGCCGTAATAGTGGGAACCAGTTTGGCCTGGATCACTTTTAGCAGAGGTAGATAGGTCAAGCTACCTGTGGCGGTTTTAATATGTTTGAATGCAGACGTGAGGGAAAGGAATTAACGCCTTATTACTTCCATGTGGGGCTTGAAAGACCCCTTATTGTCTAGGAAGATTTCCAAGTATTTGTAATCCTGCACCACTTCTATTCTGCTATCGCCAAAGTACCACTGATGCAACATTATTTTAGATTTTTTCAAATTAATGGTCAGGGCATTCTCGTTGGATTACTCCGCTGTGAAGATCCTCTGTAGCCTGATTCTAGTATGGCTGAGAAGGATCAGGTTATCGACGTACATCAGACATGGCAGAGCTGTGTTCCCTGGTTTCGGGGTGTGATAATTAACTTGCTCCAGACTGGTTGGTAAGTCACCCAAAAAGGGATTATAAAGAAGAGGAGCTAGCACTCACCCCTGTAAAAGGCCCCGAAAAGTTGATATTTCTCTGGAAAGATGCGTGCCACCCCCAGTTTAATTCTCACCCAGGTGTTTGTGTAGAGAAGAATTATTGCTCTTAGCAGATGGTTTGAGATATTCCACTTCGCAAGTTTGGTCCATAATTTGCCTCTGTCTACTCGGTCAAAGGTGACCTTATAGTCCGGTAACATTAAGTAAAGAAGTAGCTTGTGTAGGAAAGTCCAATCTTTCTTGGCATGTTACCCCCAATTTCTGCCTGATTGTCAGTGTGTTTTGACTGTGTCACTGGGATCCTGCTAGTCAGGACCCCAGTACTTATGGTTTGTGGCCTGCTTGCCAGTGTACTTGCACTGTTTTCTAAATTGTCACTGGAGTCCTGCTAATCAGAACTCCAGGGCTCATGCTTTCTCTGTTTCTAAATTTGTCACTATAGTCTAGCGACACCACATTTTACTCCAAATTGGCATACTGGACCCCCCTTATAAGTCCCTAGTATATGGTACCTAGGTACGCAGGGCATTGGGGTTCCAGGAGATCCTTATGGACTGCAGCATTTCTTTTGCCACCCATAAGGAGCTCATACAAACACTTCTTCGGAACTGCCATTGCAGCCTGAGTGAAATAGTGTAAGCACTATTTCACAGCCATGTTCAATGCACCAGGCCACTTATAAGTCACCTATATATCTAACCTTCAGACCCTGAAGGCTAGGTGCATAGTACCTGTGTGTGAGGACACCCCTGCACTAGCAGAGGTGCCCCCACGTCATCCAGGCCCATTTTCCCAGACTTCATGAGTGTGGTGATGCCATTATAGGTGTGCAATACATATAGGTCAAGACATATCTGTAGTTTCACAATGGTAACCCAGAATATGGTCATGTGAGGTGTCTAACAACTGGGAATTGTACCCCAATACTGATTCCAGTATTGGTTGCACAATCCCATGCACTCTGGGGGCTCCACCATGGCTCCCAGTACTGCCATACCAGTCTTCTGAGGTCTCCACTGCAATCCCAGCTGCTGTCACTTCATGAACAGGCTTCTGCCCTCCTGAGGCTTGAGCAGTTCAATCCCAGGAAGGCAGAACAATGCATTTCCTTTAGGTGAGGGGTGTTAAACCCTATCCCTTTGGAAATAGGTGTTACAGACATGGGAGGGGGAACCTCCCAGAGCCTCTGGAAATGCTTTGAAGGGCACAGATGGTGCCCTTCTTTCATTAGCAAGTCTACACCGGTTCAGGGTTCCCCAGTCCCTGCTCTGGCGTGAAACTGGACAAAGGAAAGGGGAGTGACCACTCCCCTGTCCATCACCACCCCAAAGGTGGTGCCCAGAGCTCCTCCAGAGTGTCCCTGGGTTCTGAAATCTTGTTTTCAGGATAGTCAGGGAACTCTGGGAGCATCTGAGTGGCCAGTGCCAGAAGGTGACGTCAGAGACCCCTTCTGATAGGTGCCTATCTGCTTAGGTGACCAATTTCCCTCTCAGGGCTATTTAGGGTCTCTCCTCTGGGTGTTTCCTCTGATTCGGTTTGCAAGACTCCAGCAGGACTCCTCTACATCCTTTGCTTTACCTTCTACCGTCGGATAAACCACAGAACTTCCCCAGGAACTCTACAGCTTGCAACAAAGTATCCAAGAAGGCAACTGCAACTCTGTAATTTCAGCTCCTGCCAGCAACTGCAACAGTTTCAAGGTTGTGCACGCTCCGAGGACTGCCTGTCTTCACCCTGCACCAGAAGGACCGAATGAATCTCCCGTGGAGTGACGGAGTCACTTCCTTGCTTCAGCAGGCACCTATCTGCAGTGATGACCGGTACTCTGGGTCCCCTCTCCTGGTGACTAGCTTGGATCCTGGAACACAGGTGGTGGACCGAAGTGACCCAGACTGTCCAAAGGTCCAACTGTCCAAATTTGGTGAAGATAAGAGCTTGCCCCCTGAGCCAGACAGTACCCCTGTGCACCCCGTGTTTTGCAGCTCCTAGGGCTTCTGTGCACTTCTATAAAGATATCCTTTGTGCACAGCGTAGCCCAGGTCCCCAGCACTCTATCCTGTGATGCTCAGCTCCGTGAGCTGTTCCTCGGCGGCGTGGGATCTCTCTCTGTAGTGCTGCAGTGACCGTGATTTTTGACTCCTTTGTCCCTGTGTCCTGGGACTCTCGTGGGTGCTGCCTGGTCTTCTGAGGGCTCTCTGAAGTGCTGAGAACCCCCTCTGTCTCCTCCATCAGAGTTGAGACCTCCAGGTTCCTCCTGGGCCCTGGTAGCGCCTTTTCCCGCCAAACGCACCCCTTGTGTGAGCCAAGGCTTGTTGGCAAAATTCAGTGCCGAAAACAAGCCTGCATTCATCTCTTCAATGTGGGACATCTCTTGCACCAAGCAGGAACCTGCAGCTGTCTTCTTTGGTGCATTTCTGACTTTTTCTTCCAACCGGAGGTTCCACTTTTGCACCTTCATCCGGATTAGCAGGGGTTCCTGTTACTCCTGGACTCTTCAGCTGTTCTTGGACTTGGTCTCCTCTCTCCGCAGGTCGTCAGGTCCAGGAATCCATTGTTGGTGTCTTGCAGTCTTGCTTGGTTTTAGCATAGTTCTTTATCACAACTTCTAGTGTGTTCTGAGGAAACTTGCTGTACTTTACTCCTGCTTTCCTGGGCTCTGGGGTGGGGTGGGTATTTTACTTACCTTTAGTGTTTTCTCACACTCCCAGCACCCCTCTACACACTACTCTTGCTTAGGTGGGAAACCGACATTCGCATTCCACTATTTTAGTATATGGTTTGTGTTCCCCCTAGGCCCATTGTAACCTATGGTGATTTTCACTATTTTCACCATTTTTATGACTGTTTACTTACCTGATTTTGGTTGCTAGTGTATATGTTATGTATAGCACTTACCTCCTAAGGGAGTATAGCCTCTAATATATTTTTGGCTTTGTGTCACTAAGATAAAGTACCCTTATTTTTGGTAACACTGAGTATTGTATTTCTTGTGTGTGAGTACTGTGTGACCACAGTGGTATCGCAAGAGCTTTGCATGTCTCCTAGTTCAGCCTTGGCTGCTCTGTCTACAGCTACCTCTAGACAGCCTGGCTTCTAGACACTGACTACATGCCTCTGATAAGGGTTAACTGGACCTGGTCTAAGGGGCATGTACCTTAGGTACCCACTACAAACCAGGCCAGCCTCCCACATTGGTGGTGCAGCGGTGGGATAAGTACTTGCAATTGCCTAATTACTCTGTCACCGGTGCTTTCCACAGGAAAGTGTACTCTGTACTTAGAGCTATACATAGATATACCTAGCAGTCTCACTTGCATTCTAAAAACTCTAAAAATTATAAAAGTTAGATAAAGTAGGACTTTTTCTTTTCTCAACTTTACTGTAACTTTTCTATCACTATGGCCCTCATTACAACACTGGCGGTAAATCCCGCTGACCGCCGTGCCGATGGTCACCAACATACAGTGTCTGCGGTGGAAATCCACAACCGGTATTATGACCCACACTGAGAATTCCGCCACTATACTGACACCCACACAAGTCCGCCACACCAAAGGTCAGTGATAAACTGGCGATAGCAAAACCCATACCTTTACGCCAACACGAATACGCCCACAGTATCACAACCCACTAATCAACGCGCCGGTCATTCAACCACGGTAAAGCTTTGGCGGTACACACCGCCGCGCTCAAAATACACACACACTAACAAAACTACACCACAATGGACAATTCAAACTACACACACATACACACACCACACCCACACACCCACAACATTATAAAACACACACCCACATTACCCACAACCCCTTACACCAAAAAAAATTGAAGAAGCAGAGAGAGAGAAAAGCAAAGACTACACCAGCATCCAGAGGCACCCAACTCCATCACTCATACACCATCCATGCACATCACACCAGACACCCCAACACATCACCCCACAAATCACATCAACCATCACCTCACACATCACTCACACCACATCTTGGCACCTCAAAGAAACCCAAGGTTTTCTGAGGAGGAGCTCATGGTCCAGGTAGAGCCACAGCTATTCGGATCACAGGTGCAGCAGACATATATTGCAAGGAAGATGGAGCTATGGCGGAGAATTGTCGACAGGGTCAACGCAGTGGGACAGCATCCAATAACAAGGGATGATATCAGGAAGAGGTGGAACGACCTACGGGGGAAGGTGCGTTCCGTGGTATCAAGACACCAGGTAGCCGTACAGAGGACTGGTGGTGGACCCTCACCTCCTCCCCCACAACTAACAACATGGGAGGAGCAAGTCTTGGCAATTATGCATCCTGAGGGTCTCGCAGGAGTAGCAGGAGGACTGGACTCTGGTAAGTCAACTCTCTACTACTACTACCCCCTACTTGCATGGCATCACATACCCCACCCTCACCCTCACTCCCATCACTCCACCACCTCCCATATACGTCACCATCACAACCCACTCATCCCAATACCAAGCCCTGCATGCAACACCAATGCATGGACACCCATTACAGACATGCATGGACACCCATCACCAAAGCATGTCCAATAGAGAGGCTCACCCAGGGCACACAATCACCACTCACACAAGTGCCAAGGCGATAGTGCAAGCACAGTAATAGAGGAAAATACACCCATTGCACAAGATGGCATACACAGATAAAATAGCAATGCATTTACAACCCAATAGGACCCCTACCCAATGTCACCGGACAGGAGGTGCCAGCCATATCCAGTCCCCCCACAGAAGAGGCCCACAGTGATGACAGCATCTCTGCACACCTGGATCAAGATGACCAGCCTGGCACATCAGGGACCTCTGGACAGTTGATTACCCTGCCACAGTCCTAAGCCACCACAGAACCTCTACCCACAGGAAACACCACCACAGCACTCACCCAGCGGGCCCATGCCACTTTCCCCAGGACACGTCAATCAGCAGTGTGTCCACCACTACAGGAACCCCAGGCAACCCCACTAACACAGGACGATCAGGGACCTGGGGTCAGTGGCAGTGGGCACACTGTTCAGGGGACAGAGGCACAGGACAACAGGGAAGCTGGGAGGACTGCTGTGTGACAGGGGGAGGACAGGTCCAGGGAACCGACCCTCCACGAGGCACTATCAAACATTGTGGGAGCATACCACCATTCCCAGGAGACCATGGTCA
Organism: Pleurodeles waltl; assembly: GCF_031143425.1. NCBI lineage: Eukaryota > Metazoa > Chordata > Amphibia > Caudata > Salamandridae > Pleurodeles > Pleurodeles waltl. The sequence goes on along the minus strand of NC_090444.1, from coordinate 666,581,013 downwards.
CGGTACTGGCCAAGTTTCAGGAGACCTAGCAGCTGCAGGAGGGACAAAACATGGGGATCAGGCAGGACCTCACCAACATCTACACCATCCTGGTCACCATAGCAGGGGTGCTGGCTGACATAGGCAAGACCATGAGGGAGGCAGTGGCACAACAAAAGGCCCCTGACACTAGCCAAATTGAGGAACAGCCCTCCACCTCTGCCGGCGCTAGTGGACAGGAGGCCCACCACAGGAGCAACAGGCCACCAGCACCCCACCCACCCTGCAGAAGGAGAACCATCCCGCAAACGGTCCCTGAGATCCAGGCAGAAGCCAGAGAACATTGCCAAGACCACTGCCAGGAAATAAGACTCTCCTGATTGTCACTCTTCTTTCCCACTATGTCACCCTGTCCACCTTGAACTGCCATTACTGTGATAGCAAGAGACTGGACTCTACTATGGACCTTCCTCCACCATCACCCCATCCCCTTCCACATACCCCTATACACATTAGCCCCTAAATAAACACCCCTGAATCACAAACCAATCTGGAGTCAGTCTGATCTTTCATAAATGTATTATTACAACATCACCAACAAATATCAATGTAAATGTTAATTTGCTCATACCAATGTTTGACAGTTGTTGGGCAGCAGTACATATAGCAGAAGGCAGAATGAGGTACCCAGATCTGAAAAATTGAAAGCCAAAGTGAACTGTCAGTGTCCATAGACAGAGGTGAAGAGGCTGACTTATACAATGTCCTACAGTATTCAAAAATGTGAGGAGCAGTTACAGTCTCTTACCTGTGTGTCACTGGAAGTACTGCATGAGGATGTCCGTTCGGTTATCAATATCTTCTTCCTCTGCCTCCTCTTCCTCACTGTCCACAGCTTCCACCTCTGCCACAAGACCATCATCAAGCCCATCCTCCTGCAGAAAAGGCACCTGATGTCGCAATGCCAGGTTGTGCAACATGCAGCATGCCACGATTATCTGGCACACCTTCTTCGGTGAGTAGTATAGGGAGCCACCTGTTAGATGGAGGCACCGGAATCTGGCCTTCAGGAGGTCGAACGTCCTCTCAATAATACGCCTAGTTCACCCATGTGCCTCATTGTAGCGTTCCTCTGCCCTTGTCCTGGCATTCCTCACTGGGGTCAGTAGCCATGAGAGGTTGGGATAACCAGAGTCACCTGCAAATGTTGAGGGATAACTGTCAGACACACACTAACCCTTAGGGACTACCCCATACCCAGACACCTACACTACTGTGTGGGGACCTTGGGCTCACCTATTAGCCAACCCGGTGCCTCTGGAGTTGGCCCATCACATAAGGGATACTGCTATTCCTCATAATGTAGGCGTCATGCACAGAGCCAGGATACTTGGCATTCACATGAGAAATGTACTAGTCCGCAAAACACATCATCTGCTCATTCATCGAACGGTAGCTTTTTCGATTTCTGTACACTTGTTCATTTCTGCGGGGTGGACATATGCCATCTGTGTACCATCAATGGCACCAATGATGTTGGGGATATGTCCCAGGGCATAAAAGTCAGCTTTCACTTGGGCAAATCCTCCACCTGGGGAAACACGATGTAGCTGCGCATGTGTTTCAGCAGGGCAGACAACACTCGGGTCAACACATTAGAAAACATTGGCTGAGACATCCCAGATGCCATGGCCACTGTAGTTTGAAAGGAGCCACTTGCCAGGAAATGGAGCACTGACAGGACCTGCACTACAGGGGGGATTCCTGTGGGATGGCGGATAGCTGACATCAGGTTTGGCTCCAATTGGGCACACAGGTCATGGATTGTGGCACGATCAAGTCTGTAGGTGATAATGATGTGTCTGTCTTCCATTGTCGACAGGTCCACCAGGGGTCTGTACACCGGAGGATGATGCCATCTCATCATCTCCCCCAGCGGATGTGCCCTATGGAGGAGAATGGTGAGCAGAGGGTCATGTACCACATAGGTTGCACAAGTGTGTTTGCAGTAATGTGAGTAAATCCGTGTGTGGCGTAGTTTGTCCATATATCTGCCAAATTGTGCTGTGACGCAGTTAGGTGCCATGCCATGTGCCCCCCTGAAACGGCGGCTGCCTGACTTGTGAGGAGGAACAAGGGGAAATGAGGTAAGTGCGCTGGCGTTGTGCAGTGTCGCGGTAGGCGGTCAAAGACCGCTGCACAATTTACCATTGGTTATCATTGGGCCCTATGGGTTCCAGGAGCCAATGACGATGTACGCCGGTGGTGACGGTACGCACTGCGGCTGATGTGACCGCCATTTTCTATATGTTCACTCACTTGATACCTGACCTTCAACAGGAGAGGAACTACACTGCAAGTGCTGCTGTGACCTGAGTCTGGAAGAGACAATGGCTACAGTGTCTGGGGAAAGGGCCTCTGCCTTCACTATGGAGGAGTTGGACAAACTGGTGGATGGGGTCCTTCCCCAGTACACGCTACTCTACAGTCCTCCAGACAAACAGGTGAGTACACTGTGAGCGTGATGCATGGGCAATGCCTGCTTGGAGTGGTGTTGATGGAAGATACATATGGGGGAGGGGGCTGAGGCCTGCATGTGAGGATGGTGAGTGTATATGGGTCAGGGCATGGGTGGGAACTGGTGGGCAATGAGTATGACTGTCCAAACAGGTGAGTAATTTCCTTTCCTCCTGTACCTTTCCTCTAGGTCAGCGCCCAACAGAAGAAGGGTATTTGGCGTGCCATCGCCAAGGAAGTGCGGACCCTGGGGGTCAATCATAGACGGAGCACCCACTGCTGCAAGGGATGGGAGGACCTGCGCCGCTGGAGCAAGAAGATGACGGCGGCACAGCTGGGGCTGGCCTCCCAACGTGGAAGGGGTGCCCGTCGCACCATGACCCCCCTGATGTTCCGGATCCTGGCGGTGGCATATCCGGAGTTGGATGGGCGCTTGAGGCCATCACAGCAGCCACAAGGATGTGGTACAGTGTCATTAAGCTGACTCTGCGTGCTTTACGAAGTGTCTGGGTGGGGGATGTGTGCTGTGGGTTCCCCTAGGCCAGGGCGAACTTGGTAGGATAGGTCTCTTGTTGGGCAGGCTCTGAGGCACTACAACCCCAATATTTATAGTGGGCATTTACAACTGGGCAGGCTCCTGTGGGTTCCAGATGTGCAGCAAATGGTGTTAGGCATTGTACCCCATGGCCTGGTGAATTTCCTACTAACTGCTAGTGCATGGCCTAGTGCATAGGTCTGCCCCCTGTGTGTTGTGTCCGCCAACGGTAGTGGTGTTGCTGGCATTGACCATGTGTGTTTTCTGTCTCCCCCCCCCTTCTTGTTTTGCCACCCTGTCCTTGTGTGCATTAGCATCATCTGGCGGAGGAGCAGAGGCACCGGCGACGGAGGGAGCTGCATCCCACATGGCCCTGGTGGGTGAATCCAAAAAGGGTGAAGGCACCAGTGGGACGGAGGGCGAGGGGAGCTCAACGACAGGGACAGGAGGAGATACCAGCAACAGCGACTCCTCCTCAGATGGAAGCTCCCTGGTGGTGGCGGACAGCTCTGTGCCCACCCCAACAACAGATACAGCCGCCACCCCCCCCCTATCAGCACCGCCCTCCCATCAGCCCCTCAGCGTGTTTCCCGTGCCCGCTCACCCAGGAGGGTGGGCATCTCCTTCGCCCTAGGCACCTCGGGCCCTGCCCCAGTCAGCCCTGCTGCCCTCAGTGAAGAGGCTATTGACCTCCTGAGATCCCTCACTGTTGGGCAGTCAACCATTCTGAATGCCATCCAGGGTGTCGAGAGTCATTTGCAGCAAACAAATGCATACCTGTAGGGCATTCATTCTGGCGTGGCGGCCCAACAGAGAGTATTTCAGGCTCTGACCTCAGCAATGATGGCAGCCATTGTCCCTGTGTCCAGCCTCCCCCCTCCAACTTCCACTACCCAGACCCAATCCCCTCTACCTCAGCCTATCCCAAGCACACCATCAGACCAGCATGCACACACATCAACACACAAAAGTGGCTCAGGCAAACATAAGCACCACACATCCCTCAGTCACTCACACAAGCACCATACCCATACACACATACCAACATCCAGTTCTTCCACTGTGTCCCCCTCCTCCACGTCATCCACCTCCCTTCCAGTCTCGTCTCCTCTCACACCTGCATGCACTACATCATCATACCAGCACAGCACCTCAGCCACCAAATCTGCATCCGCTGTGGTCCCTGCTACTCCAGTACGGTCTAAGGGGGCACACGTCAGAGCTGCCAGTGTGCCACCAACAGAAAAGAAGGACCACCCTATTCCACCACCTGCAAAGGTCAAAAAGGGTCCGGCTTCCAGCAGGGGACAGTCACACCACCCACCCAGCAAGGCCTCGCCCAAACACTGAGTGGACAGTGCCAAGGTCCCTGCAGCGACTGTCAAGATGGGGAAGGTCACAAGCCAAAGGGCACATCACTTCTGGGCACAATATCTCCTGGTGAGGGGCTGGTGACCACCATATCATCAGGGATGGCAGCCACATGTACCACAGTCACCACCGCCGCTCTGACTGCCACCTGCACCGCCGCTGCCACACCGTCAGTCTGCAGCATCCTCCACAAGGATCAGCCATCCAAGGCTGCCAGTGACGGTATGGTGTCTCCATCCACCACAACAGTCACTTTCACCATGGCCAGCACTGGCGGCATCTCCGCCGGAGACACAGCCACCTGCACCACCATCAGCACCGCCACGTGCACAGTCGATGCCACTCTGTTGGACGTCACCCCCATCCCCAGTGTGCAGCCATCAGAGTCTGCAGGCGGCATCCTGGACCCTGGACACGCCACTTGAGACACCACCTCCAGCAGTGACACGAACAAGCAATTGGCAGCCTAAGTCGCCGCAGGATGGCGTGTGGCTCTGCCTCCATGGAGTATCATGCTACCTGTTCCTGGTACCTCTCGTGGCTAAAACACCCAGGTGATACTAAGTCAACTGCCACACCCCAGGTGCAGCATCACTGGGCAGAAAGCCACCTCCAGAACCAGTGGAGAAAGGCATCCACTCACCCAGTCCTTGGCAGGATGAAGCACTCTGGGAACAACGCCTCCTCCAGAACCAGTGGAGAAAGGCATCCACTCACCCAGTCCTTGGCAGGATGAAGCACTCTGGGCACAAAGCCCCCTCCAGAACCAGTGGAGAAAGGCATCTACTCACCCAGTCCTTGGCAGGATGAAGCACTCTGGGCACAAAGCCCCCTCCAGAACCAGTGGAGAAAGGCATCCATTTGAGAGACTGTGGCTTTGCACTCCCCAGGACCAAGCAGTGGGCAAACCACCCACTTGAGAGACTGTGGCTTTGCACTCCCCATGACCAAACAATGGGCAGTGAACCCACTTGAGAAACTTGTGAGACTTTGGCTTTGCACTCCCCAGGACCAAGCAGTGGGCAGTGAACCCACTTAAGAGACTTGGGAGACTGTGGCTCTGCACTCCCCAGGGTAAGCAGTGGGCAGTGAACCCACTTGAGAGACTTGAGAGACTGTGGCTTTGCACTCCCCAGGACAAAGCAGTGGCCAGTGAACCCACTGGAGAGATGAGAGACTGTGGCTTTGCACTCCCCAAGACCAAGTAGTGGGCAGTGAACCCACTTGAGAGACTTGAGAGACTGTGGCTTTCCACTCCCCAGGACCAGGCAGTGGGCATTAAGCCCCCTCGAGGAGCAGTGGCGTTGTACCATCATCCGGCTGAGGTGCCACCCCCCCCCCCCTTCCCTCTGAGGTGCCTGTTTTTTTTTTCAACCTAATGCCCCTGCAGTGTTCTCTCCGTTTTGAGGCAGGTGTCATGTGTCGGCTTCGCCCATGCTTTTTGGGACCACTGGTCCACGGACATTTCATGGGACAGTGTACGGACTTGTGTATTTGCTGTAAATATTTGTGTATACTGATTATTAGCTGTTCTCTTGATCTATCTGATTGTTCGAATATTACACTAGTTAAACTAATTTTGTTTGGTCCTTGCGTTCTTCCAGTGGGTGACGGGGTGTATCTGTGATGTTATTGGATATGTGTGTGCGTATGTTGTTGTGGATGGGGGTGTTGCATGTCGCGTGTGTGTGTCACTCTCTTTTCCTCCTCCCCTCCCCTATGTGCTAGGCGCAGTACTCACAGTCGTCGTCGCCTTCGCCCCCTTCTTTCCACTTTGTGGTGTATTAATAGATACAGCAACATGGGTAGGATCTGCAATTTGGGCTCCATGGCGTCCTAGTTCTTCCTTGGGTGTTGAGAGGTGAGTGGTTTCCCTTCTGTGTACTGTTTCCGCCATGCTTTTGATGGCGTTGGTACCACCCCAGAAAAGCTGGCAGATTGGTGCCTTGTAATAGTGTGGGCGGTACATTGTCTTTCGTCTGTCTGTTGGCGATGACTGCCACGGTGTTTGTTGCTACCACTGTGGCGGTCGGAATGTTAAACTGACGTCTGTGTTGGCGGTTTCTGCCATGGTCGTGATCCCATTTTTTCTACCTCCGGCCTGTTGCTGGTATTACCACCACTTTAACAGGGACCGCCAGGGTTGTAATGAGGGCCTATGTCTTCTTCTGAGGCCACCCCTAGGGTTATCAAAACTACTTATGAGAACCTAAACTTTAAAAGTTTGAGAGGGCTTTGCTTGGAGAGATGCCTAGGGATTGGGAAGAACCCAAACAAAGATTTCCTTTTGAACCTCCTTCTCCAGGATGGCCAAGAACAGTCTGGTCACCAGGTAGGAGAGGAGGTGGAGGGAGATTCTAACCAGGTAGATTCAGGAGAGGGTCCTGAAGATGCAGAGGGTGGCCCTTCCACTCATCTTCCCACTGACAAACCACAACTGTAGCTGGTAGTTGGAGGGGGTCACACACAAGTATGGATCCATTCACACCTAGAGGCCAGGTCTCTAGGGTTCCATCAGTCAGGGAAAGATTAGCCTCTGCACATTCCCATGTCACTTCAGTCTCAGAAGTGTCCCACACATCCAACCCTGAGGACTACTCCCTAGTTAGGGAACTCAGAAATCTGAAGTTGGAGGAGGCCTGACTGAGGCTGCAACAGCAACAGTTGGCCTTAGATAGGGAAGCCCTATCTGTGGAAGGGAAATACATGGGTTGGAGTTAGTTCCCCATGGTGGCAGCAGCAATAGTAGTTTCAGAAATTACAGTGTCAGAGAAAACACATTTGACTCTAGAAACTTGCATACAATTGTTCTCCTTCCAAGGAGGGGGATGACATCTACAAGTGGTTTGCTGTACATGAGAGGACCTGTAAAGTTCAGAGGGTCCCTCGGTTACAGTGGGCTGCTATTTTGTGGTTGTCCTTCTCTAGCAAGGGGAGAGATAGACTAATTAATGTCAGAGAAGATGATTCAGACAATTACAGTGTTTTGAAGACAGCACTCTTGGATGGATTTGGCTTAACCACTGAACAATATAGGATTAAGTTCAGAGAAACCAGAAAAGAGTCTTCACAAGATTGGCTAGACTTTGTGGGCTGTTCAGTGAAGGATTTGGAAGGTTGGTTACATGGCAGCAAAGTGTCTGATTATGAGGGTCTATATAATCTAATCCTGAGAGAGCATATTCTTCACAATTGTGTGTCTGATTTGTTACACCAGTACCTAGTGGACTCAGATCCGACCTCTCCCCAAGAATTGGGAAAGAAGGTAGACAAATGGGTCAGAACAAGGTTGAGCAGAAAAGCTCTTACAGGGGGTGGCAAGGACAAGAAGAAGAAGGATGGTAAGTCACATGACAAGGGTGGGGACAAATATAAAAAGTCAGAGTCTTCATCAGGCCCACAAAAATCCTTTGGGGGTAGTGGGGCCAAATCCTCTTCCAACCATCAGAAAAAGCCTTGGTGTTATTTGTGTAAAAGCAAAGGCCATTGGGCAAGTGAATCCACTTGCCCCAAGGCGAACACCAAACCTCCCACAACCACAACCCCCACTGCTTCCTCAAGTGCCCCTAGTAATAGTAGTGGTGGTAGGAAAAAACTCTACAAATAGCCAATCTAAGGGTGTAGCTTGTCTCACTTTTGGTAATGTAGTGGGGGTTGGTCTAGTTAGGGAGACCACTGAGGATGTTTTAGTTTCTGATGGTGACATTGAACTTGCCACCTTGGTTGCTTGTCCCCTTAATATGGATAAGTGCAAGAAACTACCCCTAATAAATGGTGTTCAGGTTGAGGCCTACAGGGACATAGGTGCCAGTGTCACTATGGTGATGGAAAAACTGGTAGCCCCTGGGCAACACCTACTTGTTCAGCAGTACCAAGCTACTGACACCATTAACAACTCTGTTAGCCACCCCATGGCTGTTGTGAATCTCAACTGGGGGGGGTTACTGGTCCTAAAAATGTTGTGGTATCCACTGACCTACCGGTAGAATGTCTAATGGGCAATGATTTGGAGACTTCAGCTTGGGCTGAAGTGGAGTTGGAAGCTCATGCAGCTATGCTGGGCATTCCAGAGCACATCTTTGCTCTTACCAGTTCTCAGGCCAAAAAGGAAAGAGGACAGGGGAAACTTGGATCCTGGAACAATGGACCAAGTTCTCCCAAAAACTAGGTGTAGAAAGGGAAAACCCTTCTCCACTATCCCTCCCTCTCCAGGAGATTCCCCTTTTGATGAGAAGGAGCCAACTCTGTGTGCAAAACCTACACCAGAAGAGCTTCAGTCTGACACAGCTGAACTCTGGGGTGTAGGGGGGCCATACCCATAAGGACCACTACAGCTCCTACAGTGGCACAGGCCCTCCTGGGAATATTTTCCAGGTTGGGCTTCCCTAAAGAGCTAGTATCAGACAGTGGTAGTAACTTCATGTCTGCATACTTAAAAGCAATGTGGAAGGAATGTGGTGTAACCTATAAATTCACCACACCCTATCATCCACATGCAAATGGACTGGTTGAGAGATTTAACAAAACTCTCAAAGACATGATAATGGGGCTCTCTGAGAATCTCAGAAGGAGATGGGATGTCCTCCTGCCATGCCTCCTTTTTGCCTATAGGGGGTACCCCAGAAGAGAGTGGGCTACAGCCCCTTTGAGCTCCTTTTTGGTCACCACGTTAGGGGTCCTAGGGGTCCACTTGCATTTGTCAAAGAGGGGTGGGAACAACCCTTGAAGCTCCCAAAAAAGACATTGTGGATTATGTGCTTGGCCTAAGATCTAGAATGGCTGAGTACATGAAAAAGTCCACTAAACACCTTGAGGCCAGCCAAGAGCTCCAAAAGCAATGGCACGACCACAAGGCTGTCCTGACTGAGTAACACCCAGGACAGAAGGTGTGGGTATTGGAGCCTGTGGCACCAAGATAACTCCAAGACAAATGGAGTGGCCCACATCTTATAGCGGAAAAGAAGGGTGAGGTCACCTATCTGGTGGACCTAGGCACTCCACGAGGTCCCCTAAGGGCACTTCATGTGAACAACCTGAAACCCTACTATGATAGGGCAGACTTAACCCTACTCATGGCCACTGATGAGGGGAAGGACGAAGAGAGTGACCCTCTACCTGACCTATTCTCTAACACTGCAGCTGATGGCTCAGTGGAGAGAGTGTCCTGTAGACTGCCTAACAGCAGAGCAAAAGGAGGACTGCAAGAACCTCCTAGGCCAATTCTCTGAGCTCTTTTCACTTACACCTGGTCAGACTACTTGGTGTGAGCATACTATTGATACTGGAGACAGTTTGCCTGTCAAAAGTAGGATTTATAGGCAGCCTGACCATGTCACAGACTGTATTAAATCTGAAGTTCAGAAGATGTTGGACCTAGGAGTGATAGAGCACTCAGACTGCCACTGGGCCAGTGGTGCTTGTCCCCAAATTTCATAGTCAAAATGGGAAAGGGAAATTAGGTTTTGTGTAGACTACAGAGGGTTCAATACAGTTACAAAAACATGTGCTCACCCTATACCCAAGGTGGATGAGCTCATAGATACACTGACATCTACCAAGTATCTGAGTACTTTTGATTTGACTGCAGGGTATTGGCAGATCAAATTATCAGAAGGTGCTAAACCTAAAACTGCATTTTCAACCATTGGAGGGCATTATCAATTTACAGTTATGCCATTTGGTCTGAAAAATGCACCTGCTACTTTCCAAAGGCTGGTGAATACAGTCCTCTAAGGTCTGGAAGCATTCAGTGCAGCATATCTAGAGGATATTGCTGTATTTAGGTCCACCCGGGATGACCACATGGGCCACCCGTGGAAAGATTTAGAGGTCCTGCAAAAGGCAGGCCTCACAATCAAGGGTTCAAAATGCCAGATAGGGCAGGGGAAAGTGGTTTATCTGGGGCACCTAGTTGGTGGGGAACAGATTGAACCACTACAGGGGAAGATCCAGACTATTTTAGACTGGGCTCCCCCTACTGCTCAGACCCAGGTCAGAGCCTTTCTTGGTCTCACTGGGTATTACAGGAGGTTCATTAACACCTATGAGGAGGTATTATTGTCAGACAGCTGTCAAAAACCTTTTGAGGAGCTTAAGCAGGCTATGTGTAATGCACCCGTCCTAAAAAGCCCAAATTACTCTAAAAAGTTAATTGTCTAGACAGATGCTTTTGAACTGGGGGTTGAGGCAGTGTTATCACAACTAAACTCAGAGGGCCAGGATCAACCTGTTGCTTTTATCAGTAGGAGGTTGACCCCTAGAGAAAAGCATTCGTCAGCCATAGAGAGGGAGGCCTTTTCTGTGCTCTGGGCCCTGAAGACGTTTGAGACTCACTTCATAGTTCAGACAGACCACAAACCTCTCTTATGGTTAAAACAGATGAAAGGGGAAAACCCTAAATTGTTGAGGTGATCCATTTCCCTACAGAGGATGGACTTTACAGTGGAACATAGATCTGGGAGTAACCACTCCAATGCAGATGGACTCTCCAGATGTTTCCACTCAGACAATGAAGACTCATCTGGGCAAAGTTAGCCTTATTGTCCCTCATTTGGGGGGGTGGGGGTTGTGAAGGAAAGTACAATCTATCTATGGCATGTTACCCCCAATTTCTGCCTGATTGTCAGTGTGTTTTGACTGTGTCACTGGGATCATGCTAGTCATAGGATAACTGGACCTGGTAACTGGACCTGGTATAAGGTGCAAGTACCTTAGGTACCAACTACAAACCAGGCCAGCCTCCTCAGTTTGGCACACCTGCTTTAATCAAACAGTAATGATACCGCCATAAGGTTGGCTGATGTGCCTGCCCCTATGGAAAAGCTGGTATAATTGAACGGAATTAGTTCTTTATCCGATGCCTGGGCATCTAGTTCTTCCCAGAGGCAACCCACAAAGAGCTTGGCTTCAACGTCCAGAAGGGCTTTTAGCCGATAGTTGACTGGATCATTCGCTCAGCCCCCTTTAAGGATTCAGGAGATTATTGAGCCTCTCCATGAATATGGAATGAAATTGGAGGAGGTTATGCCATTATGAAGATGAGTTGCCCAAAAGGATTTATCTTCTTTGAAAAGTGCGGCAGGAAGCTACTCAGCTGCTTACGGTTGAATGGATAGACTGCTTGGGTTTGGTGCCTCTGTTTGGGTGGCTGCAAATGTCAGGCCAGCTATACCTTGTTCCTGGGTTAATTTGTGACTTGAAGGGCCAAAGTTCTGGTGCCAGATCGCTTCAAAAATATTTGTTGTGACTTTAAGCTATGTTGAACTATTCAGGCTATTCACCTGCTTCCAGAATCTTGCGTACCTATTCATCTTAAGATCATACAAAAGCGTGGTTGCTAAGTTTGTTGTCACATCTCTTTGATGTTCCCACAGGTGTTTCCTGTAGGCAATTCTAAATTTGAACACATGCATTTTTATGGCTACATCTCTGCGATTTTGTTGACATGGACGTAAGGCTCTGTTAAGATTTCATTTTAGTGTCCTGGTTTCCTGGCTTAGTGGTGGCTCCTTAGTGCATTTATTGTGCCTGGACAGCCATGATTTGTGCAGCCAGGAAGCCACAAACTCTTCAACAAACTGATCCCAGGCTGTTTGTACAGTAGTTGCGCAGTCATATTTTGATCCACTTTTATTTGGCGTCCTCTGATAGACCAAGAATGGTATCTGATGACCCTTTGGGCTTTTTACTGTTATTTGTGTGCATTATGGATTGTGGTACTGTGATTGTGTTGGTTCATGGTGGTCTATGGTGGTAATAAGGAGCTGCTCTTGTAAGTGGTCGCTTTCACTTCACTCAGATCTGGAATTTGGAAACTTGCTGAAACAAGGGAGAAGAAAGAATCGTAAAGTCGATTAACCTGTACACCGTCTGATTGTGAAAAGTAAAGGATGGCCGCTGGTCTGTGTTGAAGCAACCATTCGTGACTCGTAGGGTCATAAATTCCAGATCATTTATTAGCGATCTTCCCTGAGACGGGAGGCACCGTCCTGCAGCTCTGCAATTTCCATGACCATGTATGCTTTAGCCGCCAGTTCATAATTGTTTTTGCTGAGGGATATAGATATTCGTAAGACCTAAGTTGAGGTTTTGGGAACCCTGGTTCAGAGTGAGTAGAATGATTTGTAGGCTGCTGCAATTAGTCAGACGCTTAAGATTGCTCGCTTGTAAGGCATGTGGATGTAAATAGCTAACCCTCCACTTGGACGACCGTAGTGGGCACTTTTTGTGTCTGGCACATAGTAGTTCCCATACCCTGGAATCACCAGGTGATTTCTTCAGTGTCTCTTTGTCACCTAGTTTGTCAAATAGACCATTAATGTTCCAGAAGCATATATTGAGTTCTCCTTTTGACTCTGAGGCTCCAGAAGTTGATCTGCTTATTCATAATTGCCTTGCTGTTGCTGCGATGAGCAGGGTCTTTGAAAAAATGTGGTGATAGTAAAGCACCTTGTGGAGTGGGGGACAGCGGCAGTTTACTTTGTACGCTCCTTAAAAGTGCACTGGTTGCTTTTTTTCAGGACATGGGATTCCAGTTACCTTTCTTGAGAGTAAAAAAATGTGGGTATGCAGGTTCGATGGCAGAAGTAACCTGAATGCCCTAGTTCCTTAAAAGCCCTGCTGCCCCCGAAACCAGGTTGTCACTGCACTGGAAGTCCAAGTCACCTGGGTGGTTTAGTTTCTTCGAGTTAAGCAGGGTGGTAAAAATTACACCGAAACCATGTCGGTGATGGTTAGGTTCACATTGTCAGGCATTTGGCTCAACAAATAAAGAACGTTACCCCAGTTCAGCAGGTCAAATGATCCCCTTGACTTGTATTCAGGATACATTAGAATTGCGCTGGTGCTGGGTGACCATATGCTTATGGATGCGAAGGATGGGGTGCCTGAGCCTGGGACTTTGTGTCGTCAATAGCAGGTTGAAGGTGGGTAGATACTGGAGTCACAGGTGCTGGTCATGTACGGTTTCTGGAGACCTATGCCTCTGAGTTGATGGCTCTAGTGAGAAGCAAGTACTGTGCCGCTTTGACTGTGCATGTTTTGATTGTGTGATCAGTGATTACAATAAGTGATGTACGTCTGCCTGCTTAAGGAGAACTGGCAGAGGAAGCTCCATGTTGTTGAGAAGTCTTATTTGTCAGAAGGCCTGTGTTTAGCTGGGTGATGGGCCTAGTGAAGTCTGGTGGTCCCATTTGGGATGCCGTGAGTACCTGTTTTTCTGGGCACTCTCAAGTAACCTCGTGGGGATGGATAAAGCTGCTGCTTGAGTGGACCTTAGAAGGGCTCGGGGTGTTACTCAGCCCCTCTGGATCTCCCTCTTGCTCCACTGCATTGAATCTGGTTAGAGATTTGGAGCAGTTAAATTGGCTGTTAAAAATGGAGTAGATAGATTTTCTCCCTGTGGCCTTAACCCTATGTTTTTACCATTTTCAATGGGGGGTTTTTCAGTGGCTGTTCGGGCGGGTGTGCCTGGGCTGCTGCTAGAGCACTACTACGGTCCAGAGAACTGTCAGTGGTGTCGACATCTGGATTTAAGTGCTTGCTGTCCTGGGGGCAATGGAGCTGCAGCACTGCTGCAGTGGATTCTGCTGATTGCAGACTGGGTGCAGGCCACTGAATTGGTGAATTGGTAAAGGTGATGGTGAAGGTAAAGTTACCAGGTGATCCAGATAAGTCAGGACAAGGCTAGTGTAGCTCCAGGGGAGTTTGTGCAGAGTGGACAAGGTTGAGACACTGGTGAAGTTGAAGTTGCCAGGAGAGCCAGGTAAGTCAGCAATATCTTTGGCAGTTTAGTGCTGCTGATGACATCAATTCGGTTGAGCTTGGGGCTTTCCTTGGTGTCGTCAGATGCCTCACCTGAGGAAGACAGAACGTAAAAGGACCTCATGGAAGGGCAGGAGCACACCCCTGATTGCAAGCTGCACCTGGCCTGGCTGGGCCACTTCAGCAGTCAGGGGTCTCAAACAGGTGAGGTGGAACTAACCCTTCTTTCCCTCCATACAGACCGGCGCTCAAATTCACTTTGTTGTGTGCGCCACGCTCACTGTGTTTCTCTGTATCTGCCACCTGCAAGTTCACCTACACACCAACTCAGAGCACTCAGGCCTTCCTCTGCTCTGGGGGTGATGGGGCAAAGTGTGAACTTGGTTGGATTTGAATCTGGAACTGGATCTGGCCTATGCCCAGGGTGTTGGGCAGGCCACTTGCTAGTACTGCTGGTGCTGGGCTTTTCCTGCTCCAACCACATCCTGCACTACAAATTCTATGCTCCTGGTAGTCTATGAGTTAGTTGAGGGCAGCCCTGCAGCCTTGCTTAGTCCTGCCTGGTCCTGCATGGTCTGATCATTTCGTTCTGTTCTGCCGGTCCAAGGAGAAGAAAGGGGGGGGTGGAGCAGTCACTGCGAGGAGTAATCACTGCGGTCGCAGGAGTCATTGTCTCTGCTGGTGATGGACGGCAATGGATAGTGTTGGGCAGCAGCGGTGACCAAATTACAGGTAAAGATAGGATATGAGGGACGTAAGCAGGGCTGCAATTTGCAATAAGGCAACGATCCTGCAGCTGCCCTGCATTGCACTGTAATCCTGTCAGGGCCTCAAAGCTTGGGCTTCCCGTGCACACACTTGCCACACTTGATTGCGCACTTGATCAGCCGAGTGTCATGTCAGATATTGCGGTTCCCAGGCCAGGCATCAGGCTGGGTGCTGCCTGGGTGCCGAATGCAGGGTGCATTGCATCTTGCACCTACGGGCACTCCCCACTCACCGTACACCATGCACCAGTTTTCTTTCTGCGCATACCGTCGCCATCGTCCGTAGTGTCACGCCAGTGACGTAACTGGTCGCGGGCACTACCATTGTGAATAAATCATGACAGAGGGGAGTCAGGTGGTCTCCCACTGTAGAAGGTGTGAATTGAAGTATGCCCCGAGGTCACATGGGGCGAGTTTATAAAAATAAAGATGGGCTAGCAGGCGTGGTCAGTGGGGATGCTCAGAACAAGCAATGTCTGTGTGCACCTGCCAGCTGGTCCAGTGTGAAATACAACTAAAGGTGTCCAAGTCATTATTCCAGCAGGTTGTGCCATACTGCCAGGCATGACACGACAGTCATCATTCTCTCGCTGAGCTGTTCGACTGCACAGCAATGTGATTACAAGATGAGCCTGCTACACTCAAGGAAAAGTGGACTGACGTGAGGCGGGGAATATCTCTGGCAGAGGTGGGCTCAGCCTCTGTGGTCAAGACTAGAAAGAGGGAAGGCTAAAATGAAGACTACGCTCCTTATCTAGAGAAAAGCTTCAGCTGCAATAAGAAAAGGCCAGCCATTGTTGCATTACTGAAGTAGATCACAATAGAATTCCCTTTGTAAATATTGGAGTCACTACCCACCCATGAGATTCTCCTGGCCATATTAAGTTGTATGAACAATCTTGTTATGTTTCAAATCCCACTAATATAATGAAAAAGCTTATTTCTTAAATGTGTAAAGTTTTCAGAGGTCTTATCTTTAAGAGGTGGAATCTTTATCAAGACTAACATGAAAGGGATGGCAGCCGGAGGTAAGTTAAGAGCATTCAGCAACATAGATGATCTAGAAAAGTCCACAGATCGCTGTCCAGTTATGTCAGCTTCCTCATATGAAGTTTGATTAACTAAGTGTGGCCCAAGAGGCCCATTAAAGTGTTGTGCACTTACAAAGCTATGTCCTATATCTGAAAGTCTGGCATTTTCATTAACATCATGAGAGACATCCTCCCTGTAAATGTCCCCCAAGAGCCACTAGATTGAGTCCGGGAGGAAACAGATGGCACCCTATGGAAACCAGACTTAGGCCCTCATAAAGAACATGGCGGTCTGGAACGCCATGCTGGCGATTGCGGTAATTTCCGCCAATGGCATGGCGGTCTTCTGTTGACCGTCAGCGCCGATGTCAGCGGGTTTCCCAGCCGAGATCATAATGACCCCCTTAATGTGACAGTACCTGTCAATATCATTAGATGCAGGCGGCATAATAGCAACATCTAAATTAACGAGAGGTTTGATAAGCTTCGATGGATTCAAAAATCCATTTTCAATCATAGTTAATCTCTGGTTACATGAGTCAAAACAGTTCAATATAAGAGTTTCAGGTTTATTGAAAAGTTTATCAGATAAACTGTCCAAAGACATATCCACATGCTTGGAGACACTGGCTTCCCACTTCCAAAGAATTTGCCACTCCTGTTTGTCCAGTATCATCAGACTTCCTTTTTGTCTTTGCCATTGGAGGAGTAACAGCTGAGCCACCTTTATGGGGTTCAAAAACTACTACCTTAATCACATGTGTATTATAAACGGGCCTCATATAAGAGTTAAATAAATATAGGGGGTCATTATGAACATGGCGGTAAAGAATGTTCCTCACCGTGGCAACTCTGAACAGAACACCACCATTGGCGGTGAACAGAAACCCGCCATGTAAAGATGCAAAAATCTGAATCCGACAAAAATTTCCATGCCACCAGTCACCGCCAGGACCTTGTTGGCGAAAATGCTGGACATCCCACCCCGCCACCGATGAGCACACAAACTCACCGCCCTCCAAATAATGATGCACAAATCACCGCAGCGGTCAGTGGAAGTCGAACGACCATTGGCGGTACAGAGCGCCACGGCCAGCAATGAGACTCAACAGTAAGAATTGCACACATTGGAAAGTTTGAAACCCACACACCTGACACACATCGGCAACACTATAAAACACTCACAGACACACCCCACAATCATTTGCACTGACAATAGGACAACTGGGATTGAGAACTCCACAAACAGACACTGAATGCCACAACACACAAATCACACACCCAACCACACAACAGCGCCTTCACCTTGATCCACACAACACAACACTCACAACACACACCATGGCACCCCCCCAAGCACCCACGCTTCACAGAAAATGAGCTAAGGACCCTGGTGGACAAGATACTGAAGGTTGAGCCACAATTATTCAGGGCACAGGTCCAGCACACACCCATCGCCAGGAAGATGTAGTTATAGCAGACCATTGTCAACAAGGTCAATGCAGTGGGACACCATCCATGCCACAAAATGAGGTGCGACATCCGCAAGAGATAGAACGACCTGTGCGGGAAGGTGAGGTGCATGGCACCCGGCACAACATTGAGGTCTAGAAGACTGGGGGAGGACCTCCACCAACACCACCCCACTACACTGACTGGGAGGAAAAGGTACTGGCCATCCTGCCCCCTGAGGGCCTCAATGGACTCACTGGAGGAATGGACTCAGATAAGTCATCTACAATTACCCCATATCCATCACACCTGTAATGCATGCACCACGCAACCCCTCCAACAGCCACCAGGACCACTACCCCACCCAGGCCACAATCACTACATCCAGTCACCCTGTGTGCCCACAATTCCACCAACAGGCCCACATACCTCCCCCTGTGCACAGCCACCTACCCCTGCAAGTAATCACAAAGGCACTACACCACCTACACGCACCTCCACATCCTAAGCAAAATGCAATGGCAACCTCACAAAGGAACCCTGAATGGCCCAAAAGTGGAAAACCTGTACAAAACAGCCCAGCCCTGTGCACCCCATCCGATTATGCAATTGTAACAGACATGTCCATTCCCCCCAACAGGCACCACCACCCATGCCATCCTGACGGACAGGACAAGGAGTAGCAGTGCCCCACATGGAGACAGATGCCCCACCCAGGACACTGGAGAGAGAACCCTGGACAGTGAGGAATACCCTGGCCCCTCACACAGTCCTGGATTGTCACTATCCAGCAGCCCCACCCAGGACACCACTGACACCCCTACCATCCACCCACCAACATCAGCCCAGGGCAACCAGTCCTACACCTGGGTATCCAGGCCACAGACTGGTGGAACACAAGGACAGAGGCCACAGTCACCACCTACTAACAGGCAGGATGACGATGGCCCCAGTACAAGTGGTACCGCCAGACCTGTGCAGGGGACACAGGCACAGGGGGCTAGTTCCAGTGGGAGGGCATCAGTGGCACCATGGGGATGCCACTGGATGGATGCTGCAGCCCAGGACGTGATCTCTGAGGTTGTGGGAGCATACCACCATACCCAGGACAGGATGGGCCAGATTATGGCCATCCTGGAGGAGAGTCAAAGATGCAGAGAGCCCAACACCAAGAGAGCATGGAGCAGTGGAAACTGCACAATACCACCATGGCCACCAGAGCCTGAGACCCCCACAGACCATGAAGCCCCTACTACAGGCCAAGATACAGGCCAGCCAACAACAGCAGCAGCAGCAACTGCACTTGTGCCACCATCAGAGGACACACAGGAGACCAGCATCTCAACCCGTACAGGCCAACATCAGGCACCCAAACGGTCCCTCAGGCCCAGATATGGCACTGGAACACCTGCCAAGACCAAGGCCCTCTCTAAGAAGTGACTCTGATAAGGACTGTCCCCCAAGTGTGCCACTGAACAACCATCCACACTGTGCAATAAAACCCCCTAAACTTGTAAATAACAGATGGACATATTATCACTGCCAACAATCGCTGAGACCATGTAGCCAGTGTGGACATCCACCAGTAGCCCACTCCCATAACTGTAAAGAGCACCATGGCATCCCTGACACCAAATTAAACACCTGTTTGCCAATGTAAATGTCCCCTGTCATTATGTTGAATCAAACTGAAGTGTGCATGCAACTGTCATTGAAATCATTTATTCATATCTTTGTTGCAGGAATGGCACCCCACGCATAACATGGGGTGGTGCCAACAGAAATGTCTAACAAGTTGTCCATAATGTCACATGTCCATGCAAACCTAGTCACAGTGACAATGTCTATAGACCCAAAACCTCCATAGAGGGTAATGCATACCGACAGTATGCAGAACAGATAACCATAGCATCAACTAGTACCACTTAGTTACTGGAAGTACAGTTGGATCAGTTGGTTCCTGAAGTGTACATCTTTCCCCTCCTCATCATCACCATCACTCTCATCCCCTCGCTAAGGAAGCTGGTGTGGATATACAGCCCCCTCCTCCTCCAAGAGGAGAGTAGATTTACTCTCAGCCACGTTGTGCAGCATGCAGCAGGCCACCACTATTCTACACACCTTCTCAGGCTCATAGGCCAGGGATCCCCCAGAGATATAGAGGCAATGGAATCTAGCCTTCAGAAGACCTAATGTGCGCTCTATCACCCTCCTAGTACATCCATGGGCCTCAACAAGTCAACAATTCCTCTCTGCATCTGTCCTAGGATTCCTCACTGGTGTCAGGAGCCATTGCATGTTGGGGTAGCCAGAATCACCTGCAAAAGGGGGCAAAACAGGACTGTCACTGACAACCCTCAGTTGCAGACAGCCTGGCTGTCTGCTATGTGCCAAAAAGTTTCAGACACACTTACCTATGAGCCATCCTATGTCCTCTTGTAGTTGTTCCATCATGTGTGGCACACTGCTGTTCCCCAGCACAAAGGAATCATGGACTGATCCAGGGAACATAGCATTCACATGTGAGATGTACTGGTTTGTAGTACACACCAATTGAATGTTCATGGAGTGAAAGTTCTTCCTGTTTCTGTACACCTGTTCCCTTACTCTTGGGGGGATGAGAGCTATGTGGGTTCCACCGATGGCATCTATCACATGGGGAATGTTGACAAAAGCATAGAAGTCTGACTTGATGGCAGGGAGGTCAGCACTTTGGGGAAACCTCACACAGGACTGCAGGTGTGGTACAAATGCATTCAGGAATCTGGACAGTATCATGCTAAACATTGGCTGTGAAAAAACCTGCACCCATGCCCACAGTCACTTGAAATGAGCCTGTGGCCAGGAAACGGGGTGCAGAGAGCACTTGCACTTCAGTAGGGATGGCATGCTGATTCCGAATAGCCGGTCTCAGTGCTGGATCTAGTAATACACAAAGTTCAAGAATAGTAGCATGGTTGAGTCTGTAATTGGTAATGATGTGATGCTGCACCAGGGTCTCCAAATCAACAAGTGGTCTATACACCAATGGGGCCCCCCCCTCACCACATGGGTCTGTACCTAGGAGGAGTTAGGAACGCATGTGATTAACACACATACATCTGCCCAACATGTTAAATATTCAGCACTGGTGGCATCCAAGTCAATAACACATATACATAGTAGGATGTTAAACTGGAGTGACATGTCCTCAATGATACATCAGGACTGTTGTGGTGAGTATATGTGTTCATGCCTATGGGGGTTGGGGACAATAGGGCCTGCATGGGGCAAATGAGAAATTAATAACTGCATAGTAATGGCCAAAATGTCTGTCCCCTGTAATCCAGAAATGTTGTAGTGGAAGTGACCTCATACCGCTGGCGGTTGTCGTAATAGCTTAAGACGGTGTTCACCCCCATGCGACCCTTCATTGGTTAACGTGGTTGTCAATGGGGAAGATGAGCGTATCATGATCGCCGCCGGCGGTGACGGTGCACACTGCCTCGGAGCGCATGACATCTCGTCACCCCAACTTCACTTGACTCCCGGATTATGTGCATGCAGGTACTCCAGTGAGTGTGCTGCTGTGTCCTGACTCTGGTCCTAGAAATGGCATGAGTGGCAGGGGAAAGGGCCCCGGCCTTCACCACAGAGGAACTGGACAAGTTGGTGGACAGGGTCCTACCCCTGTACGCCAAGCTATAGGGTCGACCAAAGGTACAGGTGAGTAGGTGGATTGGGGGACATGGATGTGTGTAATGGGGATAGATGGCTGTAAACATTTGTGCATGTTTGACACTGTACAGTCATGGGATTCATGACATGCTGCGTGTGTGAGGTCCTGCTATGCTATTGTGAGTGTCCGTCCCATAGGGGACGTATAGCCAGCATATCTAATGGGCATTGGATGACCTCTGTGTTACTTTTTCTGTGTGTTCCATATAGGTCAGCGCCCATCAGAAGAGGGGACTCTGATATGCCATTGCCAGGGAGGTGCAGACCCTGGGGGTCTACAACTGGCAGAGCACCCACTGCAGGAAGCAGTGGGAGGACCTGCAGGCCCTGGGCGAGGAAGACCTGCGAGGCCCAGCTGGGGAAGTCCTCCCAACGAGAAAGGGGTGCCCGTAGGGCCCTGACCCCCCTAATGCGTTGCATTCTGGCGGTGGTGTATCTGGACCTGGATGGGTGCTTGAAGGCTGCACATAGCAGACATAAGGGGGTGAGTACAGAAACCATTGTATGCCTCCTTGATGGATGTGTGAGTGTGCTGTAGTATGTATGCTGTCTATTGGCAGGGACTCTGAATGATGTCATTTTACATCATGGCCCCCATGGCAAGTTAGGTTGTAAAGGACAGGTCTGCAGTACCTCAGGTCCTTCTGTGATGTAGGAAATGGCTGTAGAGCAGGGTTGTGGCCACTAGTCAGGGGCATAGCCATGTGTACAGCGGTAGGTGCTGCATGGTGGAATATCTGCAGGGTGGGAGTATGTGTGAACCAGTTATGTACCTCCATTCAGCTATTTACAAGTTTCTCTCATGTTTTGTCTCCCCATCCCTGTTCTCTTGTGTTGTCTGTGTACATCAGCATCATCTGGCGAGGGAGCTGTGGCACCGGCAAGTGGGGATGCAGTGGCCCATGGTTCCAGGGAGGCAGAGTCGAGCAACGCCAAGGGGACCAGTGGGTTGGAGGACGATGGAAGTACCACGGGGGAGGCAACTACCACTGGAGGTAGTGACTCTGATGCCTCCTCCGATGGGAGCTGCTTGGTGGTGGCAGACCCTAGTGGTCCCACCCATTCTGTGTCAGTTTCCGCCACCCCTCATACCATCACCGCCCTCCCATTTGCTCCCCACCGAGTTGCCCGTGCCCGCTCAGCCAGAAGGGTGGGCATCTCCTTCGCCCCAGGCACCTCATCCACTGCCCCAGTCAGCCCTGCTGCCCTCACAGAGGAGGCTATTGACCTCCTGAGGACCATCTCTGTAGGGCAGACTACCATCGTCAATGCCATACAGGGGCTACCATCAGAGATGCAGCAGACCAATGCCTACCTGGATGGCATTTACGGTGCCGTGTCTGGCCTTCAGAGATCTTTTCAGGCTCTGGCCTCCTCTTTGATGGCAGCCAGTGTCCCTGGCCATTCCGTCCCCCCTCAACCACCTCTACCTCTTCCAGCACCCCACTCCCTTCACCAGTCCCAGGCACACATTCTGACAGCCATGCACACACCTAAACACACAAGAAGCACACTGAAAAACACAAGCACCACACTTCCCACCACAGGCATACACACAGCCAACATACAAAGGCACACACACCAACATCCACTTCCCCCAGTGTGTCGACCTCTTCCACCTCTACATGCACACTCTACATGCACACTCACAGGCACTGCACCCCCATTCACTGTTGCTGACCCCATTCTGGCAGTCACCACAAAATCAGACATCCATTCATGCACCCCAGACTCCACACCTGCACTCACCACAACGACTTTGGTTGACACATGCAGCACAGTCACCAAGCTTGCAGACACACGGACAACATACATTTACACTGGCAGCCTGTCTTGTCCCACTGTGTCCACCCCCCTCCTCCCAAGACACTCAAACGCTTCAAGACACCCACCCAACACACATCCACCACACCTCAGCATACTGTCCAGTCACCTGCACCCACGTCACGCATACCTACACCTGTCACGACCACTCCCTCTACTTTCACTCCCACACCTTCATCCAGGTCCACCCCGATTGCCCCTAAGAAATAATTCCTATCCTGTGTTGACCTATTTGAACCCACTGGCCCACTCCGTCTCGTCCCTAAATGTGCCCACCTCCGTGCCCTGTCCACTCCTTCCACGTCACAGCCCGTTCCTGTCCGCCCTTCCCATTCCCGTGCTACCTCCTAAGTGAGCAAGAGACCCCGTGCTGGCCCAGGTACATCTGCCACACCCCAGTCCAAGGCCGCTCCACCAGCTTCAAAGGCCAGAGCCAAGCCCCCTCCACCTCCAAACGTAAAGCCAAACCCCCCTCCCAGTCGTAAGTCACAACCCCCACCACCCTTTCCCCTGTGGTGCCTGGATGCCCCATTGTTGCCCCTTTAAGGTGGTGTACCATTTGCACTTGTGGGAGTCAAGTTGGGGCCATTTAGGCCAATTGGACTTTGAAATATGGACAGGCCAGGCCATTGGCTTTCTGTTGGACTTCAGTTGATCCTGGAGCTTAATAAAAAGTTTGTGTGGCCAGTGTTGGTTTTGGCACACTCTGGATCTGTGGTTCATTGTTTCTTTGTGGGGGGGTGTTGTGTACATGTGTGTACTTTGGGCAAGTTGTCTTGGCCTTGTGTTGGATAAGTACCTCTTGCTCTGGGGTGTATGGCTTGTGCCGTTGTGAGGGGTTGTGGGTGCGTTGCAGGGTGGGTGGTGTGGGTGGGTATGTAAATGTGCCCTTTCTTCCCTTTTTTAGTAGGTTGCAGTACTTACCGTCGTCATCTTCGTCAGCGGTCTCGGTCGTGGAGGTATATGGCAAGGAGCAGGACTGGCATGACTTGCAAATCTCTGTCCATGTCTGCTTCGGCATGTTGTGTGAGCCTCCAGTGAGTGTTTCCTTATATTTGGTTCGTTTTCGCCTGGCTTTGCGTGGCAGCGGTTCCCGCTCCGGAACTGACGGCGGTCTAGTGCTTCATTATTTGATGGGCGGGTTGGGCCTTTCCATCGGCCTGTGGGCGTCCTGTGCTGCCTTTGTCGGCACTCCTCTGCTGGTGGTGAGTGGTTTTCAGGCTGCCTGTTTTTCAGGTGGTTCATAATTTGGCGGCCCTGACTGTTGGCAGTAGTTACTGCCACCGCCGGCAGAGTGATGTTTCATAATGAGGGCCAAAGTTTTCAAGCCATCTGAGTTTTGCGACATGGTGTTAGCTGCAGTAGCATCTGTAAGCTCTCCAATGCAATAATCACAAAGATCGATCCATATTTCCTCCACCACTGTAGTAATTTATTCTGCAATTACCCCAACACCAGAAGAGAGAAAAGACATGGAAGTTGAGCTATTGCATGGGCGTCCCTTGTCACTCCGAGTAGTAGTAGATATGCTTACTGTATATGTGCTTTGAACTATACCATGGAACCTTTACTGTTTCAGGTTTCAATGGGAATGTTGAGGGAGAATGCTGGGTCAGTTACAGAGAGACGTTGAAGGAGGTGCGGTGGATGGGATGTTTTTCTTTTGAATTCCTCTCAACCAAAGCTTGAATAAAAAAGGGAGGTAAATCTTCTCCTCTTTTCATTTATTTAACACTTACCCACTACGGTGCAGGTCAGAACACACAACCACAAAGCATGGCTTGGGATGGTCTTGATCATGCTCCAAGAAGGATGATGGTCCTTGCAGTACTCCTGCACATGGGGAAAGAAAGTCCAAAGTGCATGTCCCATGCTGTGGGGCAAACAATTGCGCTGTGTAGCGCTTAGCCCCTCCTCTATCCAAGCATAATTATGGTCCTTGTAGTGTCCCTGCACATGAGAAATGAGAGCCCAAAATGTGCAACCCCCGCTGCGGTGCAAACAGCTGTGCTATGCAATGCTTAGCTAGGAATTAAATTGTACATAGTTAGAATGGATGCACATTTGTCACTAGAAAAAATGAAAACGTTGTTACAGCTGTTGGAAGAGGCACTGGGTTAAAATAAATTAGAGCTAAGGAAGGTGCAAGCTCTACTAGGACACTTGAATTTTGGTTGTTGGCTAGAGACCGTGGAAAAGTAAATCGTAGACAACTAGGTTTTTTGATGTCAGGTGAAAATTCACCACTACACAGAGTTCACTTAAATGCGGGCTTGAGAGAAGCTGTAAAAGATTACCTTTTCTAAAGGATTTCAACAGAATGTAAATGTGTATTATGCAGGAAGAAATTGCTTTGGCAAATACAAATATACTTATATCCAAAGTCTTTGGTTTGTTTTGGGATGGTAGATGCTGTGTTGAGTATTGGCTTTGTGCTTGTTTGCAGAAGAGGATCACCGTTTTTCTCAATTTTTAACTCTGATAATGACAATGGGGCTGTGGTCACAGCCCTGGGAAACAGGCAGGAGAGTAATTGTTAATGAGGATGATCAGACTGTGATAGAGTGGTGAGTGGTATGAAGGTGAAAGATGGGAAAGTTTTAGGTTTTTGAGGGTATTTACCATAGGAAATTTGGAAACTGAGGAACTCAGAGTGATGTAGTGGGTGTAGATGTTGGTGCGCTATCCACAGGAAAGGTCTATGTGCAATTGTGGGAGGAGTTTATAGAAAGTTAGAGTGAAACGGAGAATAGTGTTAGGGGTAGAATTGTAGAATGGATGATGTAGTGTGTTTTATAAGGGTGCAGATAGGAAAAAGTCACTGGTGGTTACAATTGCAGAAAGGTGAAAAGTCTACTAGCTCAGTTGACTTTTAGTTGTTGGGTTGTGGGGAAGACATTTGTAGACAAGTAGGGTTTTTCCATGTTGTGTATCTTTTTTTTATTTCATGAGAAATCTGAACCAGTTAGCATAAATGATATATTGTTTGCTTTGTTCCCTTGTGCAATTGTTTTCTTTATGTAATCTTTTTGAAATGAAATAACAAGCACCTGCATGGTGCTGCCTGAACTAACTGTATCTCATCATGTTTCATATTATTCCGAAAGACTTTTTAAGAGGCCTTCTTGTGCATAAAAAATAATGAACTTAGTTATCAGTTGTGTCTTAACCAGATTGGTTCTTTATCTGAGAATCATGTGATGGTGTAGCTAAATGTTAGAAATGTGTGAGTTAAACTAAAAGAATGAAGATGCAAATGTGGATACCCTTTTATATTTGCTTACGGAAGCTTGTTTTTCATGACTTCTTAGACAAACCTTTAACCGTTAATAGATTAGAGTGCTCTGTTTTGGGAGAACTAATCTAGCTAAACTTTCCCTTTGAGACAACTTTATAATAGTTTATCTTTGCTTTTATTGACTCAGAATTATCCATTCACTGTTGCATTAATGTATTGAATATTAATTAGAACTAATAGTGATGATTTGAATTTGTAACTTTGCTATTCCTTTGATAAAACTTTAAGGTGTTGAACTGAACCACACTCTGTTCTTCATGTGAAGCAAAATATACTTCACATTATTGAAATGTATTGAATTTAAATGTCAGCCTCAGTTGGAACTAAAATCATTGGTGGGCACTTTTTAAATCTGAATGTACACTACAATTTGCATGGAGAATATTGCCCTATCAATTATACAGTAGGGGATGGGGTGAAAGGGAAACAAAACATCTGGATATGTTTTTCCTGGGAAGTATGAGTAAAGAAAGTGTCATTAATAATGAATACCCGTTTGAGTCATTGAAGGATGGTTGATTCGAGGTATGTGGGGTGGGCATACATGGCAACATACCCAAGTCAGATGGGAGACTCCTGATTTCTGAACCAAAAGATGTTTTTATTTTGGCTGTCTCCTGCCTGAAAATTACCTCTGCTTCAACAGAAGTCAAGGGAGACATACATTCTCCAGGGTATTTTATACCTCACACTTTCCTCTTCTAAAATGTATGCATGTATGAGTGAGACTCTAGTCAATGACAGATGGTTAAACAGGAAGAATGTGACAGGGGAACTACAATGAGTGACTTCACGGCAGGATTAAGTAGATATGGCCAGGGAGTGGGTGGATGTTACTGGGGTGGTTTTAGGGTTGCCGCCTAGCTGATTTTCTACAGGCACCACCGGCATTTTGATGTCTCAGCATGTACAGAAATAAGCAAAATAACCTAAAGCTGATATTTTTAGCCCTTATGTGTACATACTTTATGAACATAAAACAATTTTAAATGTGTTCTGGAGCTGTCTTAACAATCCACGCCTAATATTTACAGTAAACAAAGGCAGAAAAGTCATGTTACAAATGAATACTTATAATTTTGTTCAAAGTCCTATTTAGTATCAAGCCTGTGTCTTTGCAGACTCTTCGAAGAACAAGAAATGGTTGATATTTTTCTCTTGGAAAGATGGCAACCCTTGATGGCTTGCAGACAATTTGAGGGTGGTGTAAAGTTGTGTGCCCCGGCCCACATACTAAATGAATAATGACACAAACACTAGTGTGGTGGTTACATGACTTGCCACGGGTACATGCGCCCGGCCCCTTTTTTTAACAGGGTCACCTGCATGATGCTGCCTGAACTAACTGTATCTCATCATGTTTCAGATAACTATAATTCCAAAAGACGTTTAAATAGGCCTTATTGTGCATAAAATTAATGAACTTAGTTATCAGTTGTGTCTTAACCAGATTGGTTCTTTATCTGAGAATCATGTGTAGGTGTAGCTAAATGTTAGAAATGTGTGAGTTAAACTAAAAGAATGTAGATGCAAATTTGGATACCCTTTTTTATTTGCTTACAGAAGCTTGTTTTTCTTGACTTCTTAGGCAAACCCTTAACCCTTAATATATTAGAGTGCTCTGTTTTGGGAGAACTAATCTAGCTAAACTTTCCCTTTGAGACAACTTTATGATAGTTTATCTTTGCCTTTATTGACTCGGAATTATCCATTCACTGTTGCATTCATGTATTGATTATTGATTATAACTAATAGTGATGATTTGAATTTGTAACTTTGCTATTCCTTTGATAAAACTTTAAGGTGTTGAACTGAACCACACTCTGTTTTTCATGTGGAGCAAAATATACTTCACATTATTGAAATGTATTGAATTTAAATGCCAGCCTCAGTTGGAACTAAAATCATTGGTGGGCACTTTTTAAATCTGAATTTACACTACAATTTGCATGGAGCACATTGCCCTATCAATTATACAGCAGGGGATTGGGGCTAGGGGAAAAAACATCTGGATATGTTTTTCCTGGGAAGTATGAGTAAAGAAAGTGTCAATAGTTTGGGTCATTGAAGGATGGTTGATTCGAGGTATGTGGGGTGGGCATACATGCCAACATACCAAAGTCAGGTGGGAGACTCCTGATTTCTGAAGCAAAAGATGTTTTTATTTTGGCTGTCTCCTGCCTGAAAATTTCTTCTGTCTCAACAGACGTCAAGGGAGAAATACATTCTCCAGGTTATTTTATACCTCACACTTTCCTCTTCTAAAATGTATGCATGTATGAGTGAGAGTCTAGTCAATGACAGATGGTTAAAAAGGAAGAATGTGACAGGGGAACTACAACGAATGACTTCAGGGCAGGATTAAGTAGATATGGCCAGGGAGTGGGTGGATGTTACTGGGGTGGTTTTAGGGTTGCCGGCTAGCTGGTTTTCTACAGGCACCACTGGCATTTTGATGTCTCAGCAAGTACAGAAATAAGCAAAATCACCTAAAGCTGATATTTTTAGCCCTTATGTGTACATACTTCAAATAGCATATATGAACATAAAACAATTTTAAAGGTGTTCTAGAGCTGTCTTAACAATCCACGCCTAATATTTACAGTAAACAAAGGCAGAAAAGTCATGTTACAAATGAATACTTATAATTTTGTTCAAAGTCCTATTTAGTATCAAGCCTGGTTGATATTTTTCTCTTGGAAAGATGGCAACCCTTGATGGCTTGCAGGCAATTTGAGGGTGGTGTAACGTTGTGCGCTCCAGCCCACATACTAAATGAATAATGACACAAACACTAGTGTGGTGGATACATGACTTGCCACGGGTACATGCGCCCGGCCCCTATTTTTAACAGGGTCACCTGACTGGTGATGCCTGTGTTGGATGGTTGTGGGGTGGGTGTTAGGGCTGCACCTAAGGAGGGGCTGCTGCATGATGTGTCCAGCAGCAGAGTACAACCTCACAAAATCCAAACAAAAAGGACAATGAGCCTAACAGTGTGGAGTTATTCTGCCTTGCTGATGTTCCATGTGATTTGTGGTTGGTTTCAACAGATCAAACATAGAGTCCGCCAGGGGTGTTGCTGGAGTCTATCGCAAAATGTTCATCACAAAGCATACATTGGTGTGTTATTTAGCTTACTGAAAACAGCCTTGTCATGATGCAACCTGCAAGTTTTCACTCTAAGGCCTTCCTACAATAAAATCATTGGGTGGAGGGATGTCAAGTCCATCTCTCGCACTTGTGGAGGCCCATTGGGTGGGTTGCCACTGGACTGTGTGTGGTCTACGCTGGGGCTGTGTGTGTGCCACATCTGGGTTGCTGCAAGACCACCTAGGAGCCACTGACTAGTCACTCATGTAACCGCAGGAGTAGATGGGTCCTAGTCAAGACACTCCATTGCCACAAGGATGCAGGTTGACTAGTTCTTCAGAGCTTCACTCATGGGTCTTGTCTGTGGGTACTGCACATGGTGTAGGACTCTTTGATGCTCCAAGGGTGTTAGTGATGATACACTAGACAGGGGTTGGCACAATGGGATTTGCCAGTTGTGTGGTGAACCTGTACTACCGGGGGCCACGTCTTGCCTCGTTGTTCTCAGGCATTCCAACTAGGTTATTGACAACTTCAAGTGATGGTGGCCAGGTGCTTCCGTTCTTTCTTTCTGGAGGCACCTGTATCCTTCAGCCTGGATGCTTTGGGTTGCTGAGTTGCAAGTTACAATGTCTGGACAGATATGCTGGGAAGCGCGGGGCAGAGACTCAGTTCACACATACTAAGTAAATAATGACACAGACACTAGTTTTGTGGGTACATGACTGGCCTCAGGCAGGTGCGGCCGGCCCCTTTTATTAACAGGGTCACCTGACTGGTGATGCCTGTACTGGAAGGGTTTGGGATGGGTGTTAGGACTACCTCTAGGGAGGGACTTTGCATGATGTGCCCAGCAGGACACTACAGGCTGGAATGGCAGGTTCAAAATCATTGTATTAGTGAGGCCAAAATTAGACTGTGAGGTTTAAGCTAAGGACGATATTTAATTGTTGCACCCTTGCTTTATTAAAGAAGCCTTCTGCACTGTAACATGCACTGTAGGAGTGACAGCATGTTTTCTTGTAGCCACTTTTCTGTTTGTGCTAAAAAACGGTTTTCCCAACTTTGCTTTATACATCACTTACATTCTTAGCAAGCATTTGTAAACATAGCTAGGTTCTAGGGCTGTGTACTGGTTGGAACAAAATGTTGGCACATTTATACACAAGCTCTAATAAATAAAATTATATCTTACACAACAAGAATTTTCAATTCTATTAAGGACAGGGATGCGAGGTTTCAGTCACATGACCAACCATAGAGTAGTTCCCCTGTATATCTCACTGCCTGCAAAACACTTCCTCTTTCTTTGCTCCATGAGAGAGACAGTTAACAATCTGAACCTCCACAGAAGTCCATAAACACGAACAATGACAACTTCAGCTCCAATGAGAACTCCTAGGGTAACCAGATTCTCTGAATATAGTCTTGTTCCAGGATAACAGGAAACTTAGAGCAACTGTCCACAATGTGGCCCCTTTAAAAGAAAAGCTGAAAGGATACTGATCCTTTGTTGCCTTGTCTATCAGGCAAAAGGAAAGCCTCCGATCCACTTTGTAATAGACCACAAGTCCAATTTCTAGGAAGACAAACACCTCCTTCCATGGATTCCCTCAGATCTTTTTCTGATCTTAACCTGGAAATCCAGAAGAACTAAGAAAGCTGTAATCCCCAGAATGATATTAACAATAGTATCACATAATTCAAGTGGAACTTTCATTGAAATACAGCAAAATATAGGGTTGATTAACATCATACCATCTGATACATAAGTGAAGACCAAATACTTAACTCATACGTAGCGCTGAAATAAGACTCAGGTTGGGATGATCCTCGCCTCCATGTCCTTAATAAAATTGAAAAATTTTGTAGCGTAAGATAGAAAACTTTTCATTCTACATCAAGACCGGAGGCTTGTTTAAAGCTGATCCACCACAACTGAAGCAAAATCCAAAGTAGGTTTGTAATAGAAAGCTCTGAAAGTTGACTCTGTCGACCAGTCAGCCGCCTTCTTGACATCCTCAAAATCTGGGTCCTAAGGCAAAGGATTTAGATGCCATGGCTCCTCTGCCTGAATGCTCTCCAAAAATGGAGATGTCAATTCCAGCCTCCGAAAACAACCATTGCATCAACCGCAATAGTAGCAGCTGCCACTGTGTTAAAATGTTTCTGAAGAGCAATGGGCACCTGTCCTCCAGGATCTCTTCTAAATTCACTTGTAGCAGCTTCATATGCTTTGAGGCATTGCACCACACACAGGGCCATATTTATACTTTTTCACGCAAAACTGCGCTAACGCAGTTTTGCGCCAAAAAAATTAGCGCCGGCTAACGCCATTCTGAAGCGCCATGCGGGCGCCGTATTTATTGAATGGCGTTAGCCGGCGTTAGCCGACCGGCGCTGCCTGGTGTGCGTGAAAAAAAAACACGTACACCAGGCAGCGCCGGCGTAGGGAAAAATGGCGTTTGGGCGTCCAAAAATGGGGCAAGTCAGGCTGAGGCAAAAAAATCGTCTTAACCCGATTTGCGCCATTTTTTTTGGGCGCCCAGACGCCATTAACATGACTCCTGTCTTAGCAAAGACAGGAGTCATGCCCCCTTGCCCAATGGCCATGCCCAGGGGACTTCTGTCCCCTGGGCATGGTCATTGGGCATAGTGGAATGTAGGGGGGGCACAAATCAGGCCCCCCTATGCTAAAAAAAAAAATTCAAAAAATACTTACCACAACTTACCTTTTCTTCCCTGGGATGGGTCCCTCCATCCTTGGGTGTCCTCCTGGGGTGAGCAAGGGTGGCAGGGGGTGTCCCTGGGGGCAGGGGATGGCACCTCTGGGCTCATTCTGAGCCCACAGGTCCCTTAACGTCTGCCCTGACCCAGGCGTTAAAAAGAGGCGCAAATGCAGGGTTTTTTGCCCCGCCCACTCCCGGGCGTCATTTTTGCCCGGGAGTATAAATACCACGCACATGCCTGGGAGTCATTTTTTAAGACGGGAACGCCTACCTTGCATCTTATTAACGCAAGGAAGGTGTTCACGCCAAAAAATGACGCTAACTCCATGAACTTTGGCGCTAGATTCGTCTAACGCCAAAGTATAAATATGGAGTTAATTTTGCGTCGAATTTGCGTCGAAAAAAACGACGCAAATTCGGCGCAAACGGAGTATAAATATGCCCCACAGTTTAGAATTATGGGGAAATGCTGGATATGAAGTAGTCCTAATGTTAGTCTTAGTCTGTTGAAAAATGGAGAAGGAAACCCCCTCTGGTGAAAAAACTCTTCCAGCCAAATGCAAAGCATGGATAACTGCAACTCTTTTACAGGATATAAGTGTTAGAAATGGGGTGTCCAGTTGGCAGCAGTATACACCCTTTTCCAAGTAGGGAACCACAATCCTAGTCAGGGTAAATCACACATAATCCAAATTATCCTGTGCCCACCCTCTGGTAGCTTGGCACTGAGCAGTCAGGCTTAATTTAGAAGGCAATGTGTATTTGTGTAATAAACCATGCAATAACACAGTGAAAACACCACAAAAATACAACACACACGCTTAGAAAAATATAAGTTATTTATCTGGTTAAATAAATTAGGTCAAAACAATAAAGATTCAATAAGCACAAGTTGAGATATCACTTTTGCAAGTTTAAGAGAGTTTTAAATCTTAGAAATCAACAGTTGTTTGTTGTTTGCACAAAGTACCTGGTTTGCGTCAAAATTACCATGCATAAAGACCGCAGAGAAGGAGATACGTACAAAAATAAGGTGTGTGTCAGATTTTCCAACGCAGCACAGACGATGTGTTATTTCTTTCCATGCTGCAAGGGGCTTTGCATAAATTTCCAGCACGCAGTTTTGGTTCCTCACTGCGATGCGGGGATCTTTGGACGCTTAGGGATGATTTGGGGAAAAATCCTGGAGGTGCAGGAAGCAGTCACAGGCGTTGTGTTGATCCGGTAGGCGATGCTTTGAATATTCTGTCGCAAGGCAGGCACTGTGTCGATTCTTCACTCAGGAAGTCGGTCTGCACCATCCCGGCTCGGCTGTGCATCGATCCAGTAGGGCAGTGCATCGGATTCCTGGTCGCAATGCAGGCGCTGCATTGATCTTCTCTCGGGAAGTCGGGTTGCGTTGTTCCGGTTCTGCTGTGCAGCGATGTTCTCGTCATAGGCAGGCTGTGTGCCGTTTCCGGCATGCTGCGCGCCGATTTTCGGCGCACAAGGAGTTTATTCGAAGAGATTAAGGCCCTCATTTTGAACACTGCGGGATTTACTGCTGTGTTCAGGCTGACGGTCTTTTTATCGACCGCCATCCCCCTGGAAAACCCATGGGCCATATAATGTTTTCCCCCCCAGGCTGGCGGGTGGAGACAATGGCCCTCATTCGGACCTTGGCGGGCGGCGGAGGCCGCCCGCCAAAGTCCCGCCGTCAGGTTACCGTTCCGCGGTCGAAAGACCGCAGCGGTAATTCTGACTTTCCCGCTGGGCTGGCGGGCGGCCGCCTTCAGCCCGCCCGCCAGCCCAGCGGGAAAGAGGCTTCCACGATGAAGCCGGCTCGGAATCGAGCCGGCGGAGTGGAAGCTGTGCGACGGGTGCAGTTGCACCTGTCGCGTATTTCACTGTCTGCGCAGCAGACAGTGAAATACATTTAGGGGCCCTCTTACGGGGGCCCCTGCAGTGCCCATGCCAGTGGCATGGGCACTGCAGGGGCCCCCAGGGGCCCCGCGACCCCCCCTACTGCCATCCGGTTCCCGGCGGGAGAACCGCCGGGAACTGGATGGCGGTAGGGGGGGGTCGGAATCCCCTCGGCGGCGCAGCTAGCTGCGCCGCCTTGGAGGATTCCAATGGGCGGCAGTACACTGGCGGGAGCCCGCCAGTGTTGCCGGTCCGACCGCGGCTTTACCGCCGTGGTCGGAATGCCCATTGGAGCACTGCCGGCCTGTCGGCGGTGCTCCCGCGGTCCTCCAACCCGGCGGTCATGGACCGCCAGGGTTGGAATGACCACCAATGTCTCCACCCGCCGGCCTGGCGGGGAACACAGCCATAACATTGAGGGCGGCTCCATTAGGAGCCGCCGGCAATGTTGGTGTGCGGCGGGTGCAACAGCACCCGTTGTGCATGTCACTGCCCGTAAATTGGGCAGTGACATGCGCAAAGGGGGGCCTGCACGGGGTCCCTGCACTGCCCATGCAAAGTGCATGGGCAGTGCAGTGGCCCCCAGGGGTGCCCCAGGGCACCCCCTCCGCCAGCCTTTTCCTGGCGGGATATCCCGCCAGGAAAAGGCTGGCAGCATATGAAACATTATCCACAGGATGATGTTTCATCCCGCTGCCAGGCTGCCTGCTGGCGGCTTCAGCCATGTTCATAATGACCGCCTAAGTCTTTTTGTCCTGAGACTTCAGAAAACAGGAGGCAAGCTCAATCCAAGCCCTTGGAGAGCACTTCTCAGCAAAGTCAGAGGCCAGCAAGGCAGCAGGGCAACAGCAAGGCAGCAGTTTTTCACAGCAAAGCAGTCCAGGTGAGTCCTTTGGGCAGCCTGGTGGTTCCTCTTAACAGGTTGCAGGATCTGGTCCAGAAGTGTCTGATTTGGTGGGATCAGGGACCCAGTATATATACCCCAAAATGCCTTTGAATTGGGGAAGACTTCAAAGAGTGGTTTTGAAGTGCACAAGGTTCCCTTTCAGTACATGTCTGGCTGCCAGGGTCCCAGTAGGGGGTTAGGCAGACCATTGTGTGAGGGCAGGCCACTAGCCTTTGAAATGTAAGTGTCAGGTCCTCCACTCTCCCAGCCCAGGAAGATCTATTCAGTATGCAGATGAGTGCAGGTGCGACTGAGTATCCTGTGTTTGTAGTTGTCTGGCTGAAATGCACAAGGGGGCTGTCACCCAGCCCAGCCCAGACGTGGATTGGAGACAGGCTGTAAGGCAAAGATGGATTTTAGGTGCAGGGAAATACTCACTTTCTGAAAGCAGCATTTCTAAAATAGTGATATCAAATCCAACCTTACCAATGAGCAGGATTTTTTCTATTACCATTCTGGCCATACTAAACATGACCTATGTACCCCTTTCTGATCAGATTCTACCACTCAAACAGTATATGAGGGTAGCCTTAATGCTATCCTATGAAAGGAGCAGGCCTCAAAGTAGTGGAAAACTAATTTAGGAGTTTACCCTTACCAGGACATATAAAACACAACTGTATATGTCCTGCATTTTACCTACATAGCACCCTGCCCTCTGGGTTACCTAGGGCCTACCTTAGGGGTGCCTTGTATGTAGAAAAAGGGTAGTTTAAGGCTTGGCAAGTACTTTTAAATGCCAAGTGGAAGTGGAAGTGGAAATGATACTGCACACAGAGGCCTTGTACTGGTAGACCTGAGACATGGTTAAGGGGCTACTTATGTGGGTGGCCAGCAGTGTTGAAGATCCACTAGTAGTATTTAATTTACAGGCCCTGGGCACATGAAGAACTCTTTACTAGGGACTTACAAGTAGATTAAATATGCCAATTGGGTATGAGCTAATGTTACCATGTTTTTAGGGAGAGAGCACGTGCACTTTAGCACTGGTTAGCAGTGGTAAAGTGCCCAGAGTCTTAAAGCCAGAGAAAATGAGGTCAGAAAAAGAAGAGGAGGAAGGCAAAAGGTTTGAGGGTGACCCTGCAGAGAGGCCATTCCCAACAGTCTTGTACTAGAAAATGCAACATTGTAAATTTGATGAGTGAGACAGAGATGTTCCCAGGACCAAACAATGGATGCACTGACTACAGCTGGGATTGCACCAAGAAAGTTACCTGATGAACCTGATGATGGGAACAGGAGAGGAGGAGTCAGTCATCGAGATGTGAAAGACGGTTTAGTTATATTTTAGATATATAGGTTATAGCCTATTGGTTCTACTGTGAACGTACGAAATTCTGACCAATGAGGGTGTGAGAAGACTTTCATGGTAGTTTAACTTAGTCTGACTGCCCTTAGCTAGGAGAGGCTCTTTTCCTGAAATCTTCAGAGTGATTCTTTCTGTCCCTGTTAGTGTCCTGCCCTTGAAGAATTGCAGTTCTATGCCTTCTGCTATATTGTGTTAATGCTGATTCTTTTAGCTTAATGTCCTGTGGTTCAGTTATCTTAAAGTCCAACCATGACTGAGCCACCCCTTTCACTGCCCATTGCTGATCAGACGGATGTCCATCTGACAAAGAAACTTTTTGTTGACTCATTGAGGAGAGGTATAACCATGCAATTGTTGTGTGCTATATTTGTGCTTTTCTTTTAGGTACCAACGGCTATTTTGACAGAACCATAGTGAGATGTTTTCCAAATTACCTTTTGACTAAATTGTTTTGCATGAAGCCCAAACCTGCTATTGTAATCTGACGGTTAGTTAGTAAACCCAGAATGTTGACTAAATTGATATTAACAAAGAATTGATTCTATTCACTTGTTGAGTCTAGATGTAGACGGTTTCTGTTTCCCAATTAATGCTACTGTTGATTTGTACTATAATCCTTGATTGTTTAACTGTAAATGCTTTAACTAAATTGAGATTCTTTAGAAGATTTGGTCAACCTGTGTTGTTTGTATATGTTTATCATTTGATTTTTAGACTAATCTACGTGATATTAGCATTGTTAATCTAGGGAAATAAATATACTAAAATTATACTAAAGGTGTGGTTATTCATGACCAAAGGGTTCATGCTGTGTAAAGATTATTTGACTCCGAAATAGATGTTGTTTGTTGATTGTGTAGCCGAGATTGTTGATGAAGTTGTGACTTATAGTGGAATCACTCTAAGCGTAGTTAAAAGGTCCACCGAACCTCTAACACGTCCCCTTATCAATTGAACTATAAAAGACCAAATAAGGTAAGACGTGCTCACACCACTCACAGCGCTAGTGCAATGTCACTATAAAGCTCGCCCATCACCTCCAGCCAAGTGTACTGAACAGACTTGAAAGACACGCAAAAAGCATAAAGGGTAAGTGCACTAAACTGGCTGCAGGAAGAGCAAAGAAAGAGGAAGTGTTCTGCAGTCAGTGAGATATATAGGGGGACTACTCTATGGTTGGTCATGTGATTGAAAAAGTTTACTGGTAAGTGTAGTGTTTTAATAAACTTTTCTTTTATTGGCTGCTAGAAAAGAATAAAGCATGGGAAGTGAAGCATAATCAGAGCCTCCGGTCCTGACATAGAATTGGGATAGGGGACATGTATGCAGAAATAAAGGTTCTGACTTAAGATTGACACAGTTTTAGTAATGTGATTGCCTGACACCAGATGGAACACTAAAGAGAGATTTGAACTCTCTGTAAAGTGCATATCTACAAGGAAATTAGAGGAGGCCCCAGGCCAGAAACAATTGGCCGATAAAAAACTTTCTAGCTTTCGTGTCAACAATTTTTCAATTCTATTAAGGACACAAAGGCAAGTATTATGCTTCTCTTTCCATGCTTTAATTTTTTAGCAGCCACTAGAAAGAGAAAAAACAAAGACATCACTTCCTGTGACAGACCACATGACGACCATAGAGTCGAGCCCTACATACACCTCCTCAGTCAAACATGCCTCCTCTTTCTTTGTGTGAGTCCAAATAACAGTAAAAGTCTCAATCCCCAATGGAGGAAAAAGAGAACAATACAGGAGCTTCAACTGAACCACTGAATCTAACCAGTGAAGGGGCCAACAGGCTAAGTGTGAGAAGGAGAATCCAGATAACTGGAACGACGTTCGCTCAGAAGAACAGGAGTCACTTGTTTTCATTGCCTAAGAATAAACAAACAGAAAATTGAGCCATAAACACTTTACCATACTCCTTGATATTTCAACATCATTCAAAAAAGAGGGAGTTATGAAAAGGAACATATCATTTATACAAAACACTTTTCTGAGGGAGGGATGATCGTCGTCTCTGTGTCCTTAATAAAATTGAAAATTCTTGACGCGAAAGCTAAAATTTGTTTTATTCTATGTCAGGACTGGAGGCTCTGATTATGCTAGTTTAAAGCTTTAAAGCTTATCTAGAACAATCTTTGCAACATCTAAAATGGGTTTGTAGTAAAAAGCCTTAAAGGTAGACTCAGACGACCAGTCAACTGCTCTCAAAATGTCCTCTAGGTGGGATCCCAGAGAAAAAGCTTTAGATGCCATGGCACCTCACGCAGACTGAGCTACAAACTAAGTGGTATCAATGCCTGTCTCGCTCATAAGCCACCGCATCCATCTAGCCAAAGTGGACAAAGATACTGGGCGGAAAGGCTTCATTAAGGAAATTAACAATTGACCACCCATTTGAGGGTGAAATTCAGCTGCTGTCAGGATACTTCAATTCGATTTCCTCAGAAGCAGAAGATAACTCCTCAGTCCCGACCCGAGCTGAGTACCCCGGAGGGGGAAAGGGGAATGGGATTGTAGAGAGACTGCCACAGAGATGACGAACGTCAGTACTCAGTCTGCCTCTTCACGTCTAAGATTGGATGCAGCACCTGCAAGAGTCACAGTCGCAATTACTAGGGACATACAACATTAGTTTTACACTTTCTACTCTTAACACTTAATTCTCTTTAATTCTATTATTTCTTCACTCACCCTGAGTTCTCTGTAGCCTTGCTTCTCTCTATGATTGATAAGCTCTTCTTAAAAATGCTTATTACTGATTCTGGAAGAACTTCTCAACCTTTGTTAGAGATTGGTTTTATGTTGCTATATATATATATATATATATATATATAGTTGGTGATAATGCGTTCTCCAAATCAGCTGATGTTAGTTGGTTTCTACTTTACATTAGAGAGTTCAATTACGTTTATTGCATTGGTAATTCTTGCTTGTGAAATTTTGTTTCTCCTGTCTTATTTTGACTTCTGTCAATACTTGTATTTGTAAATGCTTGTTTATTAAAGTTAGTTTCTCCTTTCTTACTTCAACATCTGTCAATAACTTGTATTTGTAAATGCTTGTATATTAAAGTTAGTTTCTCTTTTAAACTCTGTAAGGAAATGCCTCCTTGGCATGGTTACCCCCTGACTTTTTGCCTTTGCTGATGCTATGTTTTGAATTGAAAGTGTGCTGAGGCCTGCTAACCAGGCCCCAGCACCAGTGTTCTTTCCCTAACCTGTACTTTTAATTCCACAATTGGCACACCCTGGCATCCAGGTAAGTCCCTTGTAACTGGTACCTCTGGTACCAAGGGCCATGATGCCAGGGAAGGTTTCTAAGGGCTGCAGCATATCTTATGCCACCCTAGGGATCCCTCACTCAGCACAGACACACTGCTTGCCAGCTTGTGTGTGCTGATGAGAACAAAACGAGTAAGCCGACATGGCACTCCCCTCAGGGTGCCATGCCAACCTCACACTGCCTATGCAGTATAGATAAGTCACCCCTCTAGTAGGCCTTACAGCCCTAAGGCAGGGTGCACTATACCATAGGTGAGGGCACCAGTGCATGAGCACTGTGCCCCTACAGCGTCTAAGCCAAACCTTAGACATTGTAAGTGCAGGGTAGCCATAAGAGTATATGGTCTGGGAGTCTGTCAAACACGAACTCCGCAGCACCATAATGGCTACACTGAAAGCTGGGAAGTTTGGTATCAAACTTCTCAGCACAATAAATGCACACTGATGCCAGTGTACATTTTATTGTAAACTACACCCCAGAGGGCACCTTAGAGGTGCCCCCTGAAACTTAAACCAACTACCCGTGTAGGCTGACTGGTTCTAGCAGCCTGCCACACTCGAGACATGTTGCTGGCCACATGGGGAGAGTGCCTTTGTCACTCTGTGGCCAGTAACAAAGCCTGCACTGGGTGGAGATGCTATCACCTCCCCCAGGCAGGAGCTGTAACACCTGGCGGTCAGCCTCAAAGGCTTACCCCCTTTGTTCCAGCACCACAGGGCACTCCAGCTAGTGGAGTTGCCCGCCCCCTCCGGCCACGGCCCCACTTTTGGCGGCAAGGCCGGAGGAGATAATGAGAATAACAAGGAGGAGTCACTGGCCAGTCAGGACAGCCCCTAAGGTGTCCTGAGCTGAAGTGACTCCAACTTTTAGAAATCCTCCATCTTGCAGATGGAGGATTCCCCCAATAGGGTAGGAATGTGACCCCCTCCCCTTGGGAGGAGGCACAAAGAGGGTGTACCCACCCTCAGGGCTAGTAGCCATTGGCTACTAACCCCCCAGACCTAAACACGCCCTAAAATTTAGTATTTAAGGGCTCCCCTGAACCTAAGAATTTAGATTCCTGCAACTTACCGAAGAAGAAGACTGCTGAGCTGAAAACCCCTGCAGAAGAAGAAAGAAGACACCAACTGCTTTGGCCCCAGTCCTACCGGCCTGTCTCCTGCCTTCTAAAGAAACCTGCTCCAGCGACGCTTTCTCCAGGACCAGCGACCTCTGAATCCTCAGAGGACTGCCCTGCTTCCAAGAGACCAAGAAACTCCCGAGAACAGCGGCCCTGTTCAACAAAGACTGCAACTTTGTATCCAGAGGAGCAGATTTAAAGACCCCTGCAATCCCTGCAAGAAGCGTGAGACTTGCAACACTGCACCCGGCGACCCCGACTCGACTGGTGGAGAAACAACACCTCAGGGAGGACCCTCCGGCGACTCCGAGACTGTGAGTAACCAAAGTTGTCCCCCCTGAGCCCCCACAGCAACGCCTGCAGAGGGAATCCCAGGCTCCCCCTGACCGCGACTGCCTGACTCTAAAATTCCGACGGCTGGAAAAGACCCTGCATCCGCAGCCCCCAGCACCTGAAGGATCGGAACTCCAGTGCAGGAGTGACCCCCAGGAGGCCCTCTCCCTTGCCCAGGTGGTGGCTACCCCGAGGAGCCCCCCCCTTGCCTGCCTGCATCGCTGAAGAGACCCCTTGGTCTCCCATTGAAACCTATTGAAAACCCGACGCGTGTTTGCACACTGCACCCGGCCGCCCAAGTGCCGCTGAGGGTGTACTTTTTGTGTGAGCTTGTGTCCCCCCCGGTGCCCTACAAAACCCCCCTGGTCTGCCCTCCGAAGACGCGGGTACTTACCTGCTGGCAGACTGGAACCGGGGCACCCCCTTCTCTCCATTGAAGCCTATGCGTTTTGGGCACTACTTTGAACTCTGCACCTGACCGGCCCTGAGCGGCTGGTGTGGTAACTTTGGGGTTGCTCTGAACCCCCAACGGTGGGCTACCTTGGACCCCAATCTTAACCCCGTAGGTGGTTTACTTACCTGCAAAAACTAACAATACTTTACCTCCCCCAGGAACTGTGAAAATTGCAGTGTCCACTTTTAAAATAGCTAAATTTGTTTTATGTAAAAAGTATATATGCTACTGTAATTATTCAAAGTTCCTAAAGTACTTACCTGCAATACCTTTCAAATGAGATATTACATGTAGAATTTGAACCTGTGGTTCTTAAAATAAACTAAGAAAATATATTTTTCTATAACAAAAACCTATTGGCCTGGAATTGTTTCTGAGTGTGTGTGCCTCATTTATTGCCTGTGTGTATGTACAACAAATGCTTAACACTACTCCTTTGATAAGCCTACTGCTCGACCACACTACCACAAAATAGAGCATTAGTATTATCTCTTTTTGCCACTATCTTACCTCTAAGGGGAACCCTTGGACTCTGTGCATACTATTCCTTACTTTGAAATAGTGCATACAGAGCCAACTTCCTACAAACTCTACTTTGGTTTATTACCGTTGCATTTGTAAATGTTTACTTGTTAACATTCATTTCTCCGTTAAACTCGGCCTTCGTTTATAACCTTGGTATTTGTAAATACTTGCTTGTTAAAGTTTGTTTTTTCTTTTGACTTTGGTATCTTAGACAGGAATCTTGTAAACATAAGGTTTATTCATACATTAAACTCTGTAGCCTTGCCAAACCTCCACTGGAACGGTCTACTATCAAACTTCTCAAATAAACCTTGACAATATTTATCAAGTTTTCTGTAAAATAGTCTTCAAGTGTAATTTTACCTCACAGGAGTTTCTGCTCCGAAGTGCGCTCTCTCTCCACACAGCTGATTCCTGTCAGACCTCAGTTGAAGTGCCAAGCTTCCAGCTGGTGAGCTCGTAACCTAGCAACCAACCGATTGCAAGACTAGAACTGTAACTAACCTTCAGGACTCACGACGGCCATCTTGAATCTTCTCTTCTTGATTCTTCCTTTGAAATAAGCGCAAGATTACTCTGCAAACCTTCTTCCAGTTTGGGCTTTTCTGTCTCCACTGAGGATATCTCTTTGCTTTTCTCAAGCATTCTTTTATTTGATTTGGCAAGTTTATGTGGTCATGACAGTTGCACTCACCTCATAATCTTTCCCATTGCACAACACACAGCTTAGAATTATCCGGGAAACGAGGATAAAACACAGATCTAGTATTACACTTGGTACAGCGAGAAATAGTAAAGGATACTCCTTCAGGAGAAAAAACTCTACCGAGAGAGCGAATGCCTTTACATCAGAAACCCGTTTACAAGATACCAAACACAGAAGCATAGTAAATTTAGCAGATAGCTGCTTTCTGGAAAGGTACCTATTAGCCGGCCAGGAATCTAAAAAACTTAGGACAATATTTACATTCCAAAGGGTGCAATAACGTGGTTGAGGGGGGTTCGAAAACCAAATTCCCCAAAAGAAGTTTACACACAATTGGAAGTTCCCCAGTAGGTTTACCCTCAATGGGAACATGACCTGCTGAGATGGCCGACCTGTAATTATTAACAGATCTGTCGGACATGCCTGAAGCTGCCAAATGAGACAAGAAATTTAGAATCATGGAACAATCCGCTGAGCATGGATCAGCACACCGCTCACCGCACCAAGAGGGCCAACGTTTCCAAGCGGAAGCCTAACGCTTGTGGGTGTTAGGTGCCCAGGATTTTGAGAGGAAATCCTGAGATTTGTGCGAAAGTCCTGGGAGAGACCATCATTCCTGGAAATTCTCCAGGCCACCCAGGGTTAGGGAATGCGATTGCACTAGAGGAGGAGGAAGGCCCATCGGGTCTAGTAACAAGTTCCAGTGAAGCGGAAGAATGACCGGCAGAGAGCAAGGCATCTCTGGAATTACAGGAAACCAGGCTTGAGCCTTCCAGAGGGGTGTCACAAGCACCAGCTCTGCCAGAGGGGTGTCACAAGCACCAGCTCTGCCCTCTGACGACGCACTTGAGTCAGAACCCTGGGAATCATCATGAAGGGAGGAAAAGCATATCCCAGGACCAGTCCTGCAGTAATGCATTGATCGCCTGGGTTTCTGGATCTGGGCGCCAACTGAAAAACCGATCCAACTGCCGGTTGAGGTGAGATGCAAAGAGGTCTATCAAGAAAAGGCCACACAGGCATTGGAGAGGGTGAAACATTCTCGGATGAAGTCTCCAATCCCTGAAGTGGCGAAGATAACGAGATTGTCAACTGGCTACCATATTGCTCTGACCCAGGAGATACTCCGCCACCACCGAAATCCAATGTTGAAGGCAAAAATGCCAAAAGTCCTTGGCAATCTCCACCAAGAGGCGAGATCTCGTCCCGCCTAGCCTGTTGACATAACAGACTGCCGAAATGTTGCCGATCCGGAGAAGGATGCAACAATTCGACCTTTCCGGAGAGGGTCTGCGAATCGCAAAAGAACCCGCCAAGAGTTCCAAGCAATTGATATAAAGAGCTAGCTCCGCCCATGACCAATGACCCCCTGTGACCACCTAGCCGCAATGGGCACCTCAGCCCTAGCGGCTGGCATTGGATTTGATCAAAATCTCCGGAGACGTGCCAAAGATCGCTCTCCCATTCCAAGCATCCATATGATTGAGCCACCACTGGATCTCGGCCCTGTCCTTGGATGAGATAGGAACCAGGGCAGATTAACTGATACCATTTTGGAGATGAGAGCTCTTCAGACGCTGAAGGGTACGGTAATGGAGAGGGCCTGGAAATATCGCCTGAATGGACGATGAGAGAAAGCCCACCATTTGCGCTAGGCATCTCAAAGATACCATCTGTTTGACAACAGTGCCCATAAATCCTTCTTTATGTTGCAGACCTTGGAGGGAGGAAGGATCAATTGGGCTACGACAGAGTCCACATGAAAGCCAAAATACTCCAACGTCTGGGAAGGAACCAGGATGGACTTCTGACTATTGATGATGAAACCCAAGTCCTGAAGTAGAGATATCACCAATTCCAAATGGGTCAATACAAGAAGAGGGCA
Organism: Pleurodeles waltl; assembly: GCF_031143425.1. NCBI lineage: Eukaryota > Metazoa > Chordata > Amphibia > Caudata > Salamandridae > Pleurodeles > Pleurodeles waltl. The sequence goes on along the minus strand of NC_090444.1, from coordinate 666,536,471 downwards.
CTGAGACATGGTGATAAGGTCGTCGAGATATATGATCAGACGTACCCCTATGGCGCGAAAGGTGTTCCGCAATGGGGCGCATCACCTTTCGTGAAGCACTACGGCACCGAGGACAGGCCGAAAGGAAGAACCTTGTATTCGAAACAACGGCCCTGTCATAGAAAATGAAGAAATCTCCGGTGAGGAGGAAAAATAGGAAAGGTCAGATAAGCATCCTTTAAATCTATGCGGACCATCCAATCGTTTTCTCTTAAGATGTCCCTTAGCAAACGAATGCCCTCCATCTTGAAATGGCGGTAAATAATCCATCCATTGAAATCCTTTAGATTTAGAACCAGCCGGGAACCGCCACCCTTCTTTTCTACCATAAAAATGGGGCTGAGGAAACCGTGAGGGTGGGGGGAGGATTCTACTATTGCCCCTTTGGCCAGGAGAGCTGTGACTTCCAAGGAGATGAACTCCCGATCTTGTAGGGAAAAATACATTTCTAGAGGAGCAACCCACTGAATTGGGGAATCGTAAAATTCCAGTTTGAAGCCCTGGATAGCATCTAGGACCCAGGGGTCCTGGGTGATCTTTAGCCAATTGTGTACAAATAAAGCTGTCCTGCCCCCCAGAATCACTTCTGAAATCGAAGTAAGTCTCACCTGAAGAGTTGGACTCCTGATAGGAGGTGTAGGTTCCCTTGGATTTCCCTCTCTGGAATCGGTTGCGACCTCCACGGGACCTTGTGGGATAGAAGGTGGAGGTGGAGTCCTGGTAGCCTCCTCTGGGATGTTGGTAGAAACCACGTGAAGGACCTTGATAGTAATTGCGGCCGAAGGCTCGCCCTCTATAGTGTCTGACACTGTTAAAAAGGGGGCGAAGAACCTTTTTTATGGATTCCTGCGCCTTGTCCAGGTTGACATAGGTGGAGGCGAACTTTGAAAGTTCCTTGAGGAAAGGAGACCCAAAAAGCAGACCCTGAGCCAATGGACCTGATTCAGACGAGGTCAGATCCGTCAGCTTGGGAACCATCTTGAATAGAATAGAGCACCGCCTCTCACAAAAGATGACACAGTTTGCATTACCCAAAAAACATGAGGTCCTCTGGGCCCAACCAACCAGAACTTCCGGGTTAACCGAGACCCCTGATTCCTTAGTCTGGAAACCCAATTCCAGGATTTTATCTTGACAACCTCGCCAGCCACGATCAGTGGTGCCCTTTTTCGGATCAGGATCTGAATTTTTTCAGATACGTTACCAAGGTGGGGTCAATCTTTGGTGTCTCAGAGACCTAGGAGGAGAAATCAGGTCTGGGGCATTCTGACCTCATGCGAGATCGGACGTTCTTATCAAAGCTAAGGCGAAAGTGTGCCTGAGAGTATTCAGCCACCTCAGAAGGCGGAGCCCAGGAGGAAGATCTAGGATGGATGATATCCGCTGGTTCAAAAGTTAAAACCTTAAGGGGCTGAGAAGGCACTTCCGCGTGCCAGGATTTGGCCTTACGTTTATATGGAGGAGAATCAGGGTCCTTTTCTGGAGCCTGTGAAGAAGCCGAGGAATCAGAATCCTCCTTACTCACATCTCTTGGATGTACACATTATGACAAAGAATAATCGTGATCCGTAGACATCGCTTGCAAACGTTGGTCAAAGTCAGCTTGATGAGGATTTGCAACAGAGGCTGAACTGGGATCTTGTGAAAAGGGGAGCTCTGCCTGGCTGCGAGAATGGGGCATCCAACCCTGCTGCTCTGCAAAACCCAACGAGTGATGCTTAATTGGCTGAATGGCTTGGGCCAAGGCCAACTTAACAGTGTGCCTAACACCAGCATTGAGGGCATAGACAAGGTCTTGCTCAAAGTACCCATCAGGATCATCATAAAAGGTGCCTTCCCCAGAGTCTCCTCTATAGCCAGCCATAATGAACAATATCAGATCACACAAGTGAGAATTTAAGGGGGGCAGACAATCTGCCAATAATGACTTCCAATGAAGTGGGGAGGCAAAGCTGACAGTCTTTAAAGCAGACAGTGCTCAGGGAAAAAATCCCAAAGCCAAAAATAAAGTGTGGAGGGAGGCCTGCTGATATAACAGGACAAACACAGGAAAAATATATCTACCACAAAGTGGCAATTCAAATAAGGCGGAGCCTAGTTATAATTATTACAGCCCAACTGTATAAATGAGTGAGCGTGTTAACGCGTCCTTTTATGTTAATTTATTACACATTAGGACTTGTTTTAGGCCAATGAATCTTTTGACCCAGTTGAGAGACACCGCAGGACGAGACAGATAATCAATATGTCAATCAATATATCAATTATGTTATCAATATTTATCACCACAATACATTTTTCGTTGGTCAAAGACATTAATCAAATTGACAACGCAACCATGACCTTCCAGCCATGAATAACCACACCTTTGATAGAATTTTATGAAGTTTATTCCCTATTAGTTACAATCTAGAATTAGATGCGTCAATCTCAAAGCTAAGAAACACAATAGCATAGTTACGATATGGCAACTTTGGTAAGATTTCAATAAGGCAAGAATCGTAAACATCAGAATGTAACATGGCGCAAACATTGATATGAATACAGCAAAGTGTCAAACACGTGTCAGTTCAACATAGCATAACGTCAGTCGTTTGTCTATTTGCGTCAATTTTGTTATCACCTATCCTAACCACTGATTAGCATTGGCATGTTGGGCTTCATGCAAAACAATTTAGAACACCAATTTAGAAAACATCTAGCAATGGTCTCTATCAAAATTTAGCAGTTGGTACCTAGAAAGGAAAAGTAAACAGACAAATTACAATTGCATTGTCATAATTACCCTCCAAAGGTTAGGTCAGCACACAGGTTCAATCTTCGTCTTCAGGACATCAGTCAAAGCGCCATCAATCAGGACTCAACTAAAGGCCAAAAGTGGGCACTTCCCTCATAAGGAGGATAAGTGTAAAAGGGCAGTCTATGGGAGATGATGGTTTCTAATAAGTCTCAAGTCACCAAACAGAGTGACAGAGTTTTTGGATAGAATCGATAGCATTCCCTACCTAATTCCAATGACCCTTCTGTGACATGGGTTTTTATCCCTTTTTCGTAGTACATTCCCCCAAAATTCTATTGGACACTTACTATACCCCACTATCTTGAACCTATCAAATTTAGCATTTCGTAATCCCAATTGTCACCCCACATTAATTCATGGTTCTTTGATTGGTCTTCATAATTGACGTCTTTGGAGGTAGCACATCTGGCGTTACTTCATCCTTTGGCATCTCTTGGCACGTCCTTTGGTCAGCAGTTTTCATCGTTCACCGGTCTAAGTGACCTTGTACATAACATTAATCTACACTTGTTTCAATATGTTTAAACATTTATTTCAGGGTACCAAAATGCGCCTGAGAACGGATTCGACATGGATACATTAGTGTTCCAAGTTTGAAGAAAAAGAACATTTAGAGGGTCATGGCCCTTTGCGAGTCAGCACACTGGAACAGGAAAAATGCATTCAATATGAGAGCCGAGCAGCTAAACTGCAGCTCACGCTAACTTAAGGCCTACGAAGAATTTCAATACAGTTTCAACAATAGGAACGTTAATATAAGCTTAATTGAACCTACCATAAACATTTTATTCATCATTATTAGTTTGCGTATACATGGATGGCCATTTACTGTGGTCATAATTCAGGTGTGCGTTTAAGCAAATTCGCTATTATTACAGTTTTCTATGCAGTATCGTCACACATTAATATAGATATTTTGCTCTAATATAGTTTATATACATAAACTACGCTCTCTCAGGCGTATAACGGAGAGCAGGAGTAAATTCTTCTGAGACAAGAACACGCGTCTCACAGGTGTTCAGAGCCCTTAGTGAATAAAAGCTGAACGAAGTCAGTCGAGACGCAGATGCGTGCGAGGAAAAACAACAAGATAGAAAGAGGACAGCGCGTTAGGCATAACGCACTTTCCTCGCTCTCCAGACTCCCACTCCACGTAGCAAAATGCAAGGGTTTAGAAAAAACTCTTGCTGGGAGGATAACGCTTCCAAAATGACGTGCACAATAAAAGTAGCAATAACATCAGCAGAGCGCGCAGTGCACATGGGCAATATAATTAAAAACACCCATAACGCTGTGCACGCTCCACGATAGTAATATTCAAGAGAAATAAACAATGGCACTTAACTGGCTGCAAAGCAGCAAAGAAAGAGGAAGTGTGTTTGACTGAGGGGGCTTATGTAGGGCTGGACTCAATGGCGGTCATGTAGCCTGTCACAGGAGGTGACATCTTTGTTTTTGTCTTTCTATTGGCTGCTAAAAAAATAAAGCATGGAAAGAGAAGCATAATCGGAGCCTCCGGTCCTGACACATAATTTGTGGTAAGAGTCAAAGTGGGTTCATTATGGAGTTGGTGGTTACTGCTGGTCTTTGTCGTCTTGTGTTTTTGTGACGCGTTGGTGTCGTTTTGCTGGGCAAGGCCTGTTTCGGGCCTATATTGACGATGAGTAGTGCTTGACAACTGATCAGTTTCTGGCGGCAGTGGTGAGTTTTTACCCCTCCTCCTTCGGCCGCCGGTACCAGCTCACGGCAGCAGCAACAGCAGTACGGGGATTCATGGCGTACAGTCAAGGGGGCACCAAGAAGAAAGTCTGCTACTACTATGATGGTGAGTTTTATCGGTGGGTGGTGCTGCTCACGGGAGCAGACTTGGTGCTGGCTGATTGCTGAGGCTTTGAGGGCAGGTTTTGCCCCGTGTTTGCCGCTGCTTCTGTGTAATGTTTACAGTGTACAAAAGTGTACCCCCTGCAGAATCCGGTAGCAGCGGGCTAACAACTGACCGCCCGCGGTGTGAGACAGCGGCCTGCAGCGCTCTGTGTGGCGTGTCCTCATCCTTGCCCACCCGCCGTGCACCCCTGTCTCCCCAGCTGCCTGCAGGCCGCGACCCAACCTCTGCCTATGCTTTGTTAAAAACTGTGGATTTCCTGCATACTTTGGGCAATCAAACTGGGGGAATCAGGGCACACTTGCTTTCCGTGCATAGAAGCCCGCATGGCACGGTTCAGGATGCAGGGCATGGTGCACTGTAAGGTGTTCCTCTCGTGCCAGGACATTGCTGGGCACGATTTGGTTTGCATGGCTTGTCGAAGTATTTAGGCTGTATTGCGCCCTTTCTTTAGTGCATGGTAGGATAGGCATGGCGTGTTACGTATTTCAGGGTGCTGGACGTGTGGCACAGCGTAAACCATGGCACAGCGGAATATACTGTCTGGTGCGACGTAGACCATATGGGGCAGTGCAGACTATATATTGCATTGCGTAGTTTATGGTGATTATAGCCTATAGGGCACGGTGCAGAGTAGCAATGCATGGTACCCATGCGAAGTTAGATCAACCCCAGTTGACAACAGTCACGCCCAGTAGACCCCCGATGACAACTAACGCGCGCTGTGGGTCTACCTGTGTCTCAAACTGACACTGACTTCGCAGAAGGGAGAGGGGATGTTGGTGGCGGACTGGAATAGGCCCTGGTCTACCGGTGCCTACATTTGTTTGGTTCCTAAAATTTCCTCGGCCAAAGAAATGGCATTCAAAGCCGCTTTGTTGCTGCCCTGGTCGCACGCTGTGCAACTAGATTGACAAAGACGAACGGGAAATAAACGATTTAATTGCCGCGGCCCCGTTTTTACAGCTGCGCTCATGGAGCTCTGACATACCAAGCACACACACACACACACACATCAGATGGCAGCCATGCTGTTTGATCAGCAATAAGTACTGGTCGCCCTCTTAGCCCCGTTTGGTACAATGGAATACGAGGTTGAAGTGGACGTATTTGCTTGCTGGCCATTGGTGCCAACAAGCATACACTTTCAGATGGGAAGTATGTTAAGTTTGTGGGGTTTTGTTAAAGTACTTTTCGATTTTAGCCAGATGTATTTTTAAATATATTGATGGCTGCAGCTAGATATTTATTGTTATAAAATGTGTAGTGTCAACTCCATAATCCCTCTATAAACCCTTTCTTCCTAAGCACTCTTAAATACATGCTCAACTAATTCATGGAGCCATTTTACAGTATTGGAATCTCTGAGTAGCATGTAGCCCACAGAATGGGCTACCAAGCTCCTCATGACGGAGGAAGGGTTCAGGCATCATGAGAGTGGGCACATGAGTGCACTCTGGGATTGTTAAATGCCATACATAGCTGGAAGTTGTCAGAAGGCGGGAGAGAGCCTGACGGCCCCTTTGCTAAGTACCACATCCCACCTGGGCACTTTCTGGGTATAAATATGGCACCCTGAGCCTCAGCTCACATCTGGACTGGAGAAAGGTCTGAAGAGGGACTACCCTGCTGACCCCTGTAACTGGCAAGATAGGCTGCACCAACCACTGAACTGCACCTGCTGCTCCTTGGGCTAGTCAAGAGAGAACTGTGCCTGTGGTGCTTGGCGCATGGAAAAGTTGCTTCAGAGCCCCAGACCAAAACATGACTCCAAAGGTGAGTCTGCTAATCCCTTGTTCTAGCGCCAGGGCCATAAAAGCTGAAGTAGCCTGACTGGCTAATCAGTAGCCGCCCACTTCGAATCACTGCTGACTGCCAATGGGCAGCCAAGAAGACCACCCCTTAGAACTCAAACGTTGCACCCTTGTCTGCCGGCCCTACAGTCATCAGAGTGCGGATTAGAAAGATGGACACTAGCCTTCACTAAAGGAATCCTCTGGACCCGCTGCTGGACTTATACTGGCCCAAAGAGGACTTAGAGGGACCCCTGTGACCAAAGCCACCCACCTTACCCATGTATCATGGAATAACTGCAAGGAGAATCCCGTCAACTGAACAGCTTCCAGAGCATCTTTCAGCATCAGGACCACTCCGTTAAATATTATGGCAATATTGATGTAAAGCGTGGAACTGAACTTGAGACTGCTTTGGTAAACAGGTAATTATCCAAATATTCGTTATTGGTCTCCCAGACCTTCTTCCTGTCAGAACTGGTTACCTAGCCCGGGCTGGTGAAATCAAACATCACTCTTAAAAACTTTTCACAACTTTTCAAACTTTAACGTTACCAATGCTTGTTTGTACTTTTGGACTAAAAAAGCTGAGATTTGTTTATGCTTTAAAAATCTATATCTCCGGATCCCTCTGGTGGATTTTGCTCATCTTGGAGTCCAAAAATTCATAAAAATATATAATCTATGCTTATTAATTGGTGCTGGATTTCTTTCATGTTGTATGACTTTGTTATTTTGTTGTTTGTGCTTTTAAATGCTTTATACTTTACACTAGTTCATTTTGTTTAAGCCTTGCTGCTTGAAGCCACAGCTACCTGGGGTTGAGCCAGGGGTTTTAAAACTAGCCTGCCTGGACCCAAGACAATCTTGTGAGTGAATTACACAGTGAGGTCACACAACCACACCATATAATACATCAGAATCCTCAAAGAAAGAAAGAACTAAATTAGAAAAGAAACAGAGAAACAAAAAAAGTAAAAAGGGGATTACTTAATACAGAACAGCTTTAAATTATCAAACATTCCAAAAGGAATTTACAACAGTATTGGCAAGAGATGCGATATGATAGATATGGAATGTGCATCAGAAGCATCCTGCTGTCACATCAGACTGTAAATAAAAACACCACACTAAAGTAATTCTAAAATAAAAACAAAATCTCTGACAATGTAGTAAATTAGCTTGTGTGCGCATGTGCTCCTTGTGGGAGAGGAAAATGCAATTGCTCAAAGAGAAGTCCAGCAGTCATTAAGAAGGCGGATCTACCGCCCCATACTGTATACCAGAGGTCTTCAAACTGGGGGGCGGGCCCCCCTAGGGGGGCCTGAAGTGATCCCAGGGGGAGCCCCAGACTCTGGCCAAAATAAATATTATACAGATAACAGGCTTTTGTTTTAAGCAGAAGCATGTTATTGCAGTTATAAAAAGGTAACAGTACTTAACTGCAATGTTTAAATAGGTTTAGACATATTTAAACATTGCCATGTTTATATAATAATTGTGAAAATTTCTGAGGGGGCCCCAATTATTTTTATTTTTCCACTGGGGTGGGCGCGGCATAAAAAAGTTTGGAGACCTCTGCTGTATACTCTAGTGGGTAGAAGCAAAACATGAATGACACAACAACAGAACAATGGATGAAGAGAGATGGCTGAAATACCTCATATGTAAATATACACAGTTTAGTTAAATCAAAAGGGCTTGTAATTTTCACAGGTGATCAGTAACAAGTTATATTTATCAATTGTGATTTGTCGGAGAACAATCTTCAATGCAGTTATGTATATATAACTTCTTGTAAGAGATTATTTTTCTAAAAGTGTAAATACCCAAAGAAGGGGCTTCCAGATCTATAGTCTGCAGGTTGCTAAGTGTTAGGTGCCTGTCTCTAAGAAGTCGTCCCTATTCGTTTCCAAGTCCATCATCCTCTCCTCTTGTCAGGTATATGCTGGTCGAATAAGCATAAGGGAAGTCTCAGCCCCCCCCCCCCCCCACTTAAATCAGTTTTAGGCTCCTTGGCAAATGCTCTTTGCAGAGAAGTAAACTTCACCTTGGTGCTGATAAAGTGAAAATAGCTAGTTTTGTAGACATCCTCCAAGCCCAGTATTCTGAGGAGCAGTGACCTTCCCACCACAGTGTTTATCTCAGATGTTTTAAAAGTATCTTATTTGTTTGAGGTTAAGATCACTAGCATGAGTATTTAAATCATTTTCTAGTGGAAAAGAATTAGAGTTTTTAAGAACTTTTGTAAATTGGCATATTTAAAGCAAACATAGAGCTCACAGGAAACCCTGTAAACCTGTGTTTATATTCGCATGTAAATCTTGAAAATCTGATTTAACTTGCACCAAGTGTGTGCTTTGAAGTAAAGACAGAGTTTCCCCGGTGACAATTACTTTTGCACTCTAATCTGGTGTAATGTGGACTGTACAATGTGGCAGACTTAATATGTAGTATGAATTGTAAGAATGTACCGTGTGAAACATGAATTGCTGTGTGGTATATTATACACAGTGGCGTGAATACTGAGGAAGGTGTATATTATGATATAATTAATGGGAAGTGAACTGTGATTACGATAATGGTAAGCTTGCAGTATGAGGTGACATGTACCATGCTAAATGGTATGTTGATAGTAACTGTGTCAAACGTGGTGTGCCATATGGTGTCCATAATATGGAATAGATGTGATTGCATCCATATGACTTTGACCGTTTGAAATGTACCTTGTCATTTGGACTATGAGGTAACCTCTATATTCCAAATAGGGCTAGGTTCCTAGATGAGGGGGTTGATCCCTGCAAAGGTTTTGATCATAACTATGTTATCCTCTGTGATGTGGCTACGCCCACTGCTTCAGAAGCACCTTGACAACATGCCAAAAGTGCCCTTATGTCACATAATCTTCTCACCATATTTCAATGTATTGCTTCTTTTTCGAGGTATTGAAGTAGAGCACTTCAAAATATTGCAGAGGAGCAGGCTAAGCTCCAGTGCTTCCCGGTGGTGGGCACTACTTTACTGAGCACCATCTCTTTGCCTAAATTGACTGAACGAGGTGCCCAAATGTGGCAGATAAAATGTGGCAAACTTAATTATGGGAAATATTGACATTGGTCAATCTTCAAATTAATTGGTAGAGACACCTTGGTAAACCCACAGCTTCCTCGAATAAGGTCTTAGATTATGCCGTTCCATCCATCCATCTGGAAAAAAGATGGGCTACATCTAAAAAGAAAAAAACCCACACCTTTTACCCTATGCTCAGAAAGCCCCTCCTGCACCTGTAAAACCATCAGAACCTAAAACCATTATTATTCTTGAAGAAAATGATCAGGAAACTGATCAATGCCCCATTACGAGGTGACATTCTCAGGCGACCTATTCAAATACTAGATTGGCTTTCCCCTCAAATTAGCCCACACAAATTGCTATGCTGCAGGTTCTGGTTGACGTACTGCACCTTATTGATGATAATGGTGGTCCTTGCCTCTTTGTTCATTCTTTAGTACTCTCAAGTATAAGAACCTACTTAATATGCACTTCTCACACGTGTTTAAATGGTGGATCTGTATGGAACTGGTTCTACACAGTCCAGAAAGGCAAATAAATCTGATGGGGATAACACATAGTTGCTCCTTAGAGAGTCTTTAGTGGACAACAGAGGCAGTCTGGTAAAACATTCTCTTCAAGCTTGGAAATTGGTTTGCAGAGTTTTCCCTGAATCTAAACACCCGGAAGCCCCAGTTCTTTCTAGAACAATTTGGCACTTGCATTTACCTGTGTTTCAAGGAGTGCTGCTGCTTAGAATCTTGCCCAACATTGTCTTATCTGCTAAATCCTTAGCTTGCTCTGGTAATACTAACTTACATGTGCCAAACCTCACCTGTCAGCAAAATAGATACAACTCAGTGCACCAGATCACTGAGTTTTATGCCACCTGCAGATACCACACCAGTTGTTAAAGCCTTATTCCTGTAACATCTGAATGAAGGGGTATGATCCTTTCTTACCCCCCAAAAACCTTTCATATTTTTGTCCAATAGGGTACTTAAAACAGCTGCATACCTTATGAAAAAAAAATAATAATAATAATATTACAGTGCCTCTCCCCAGCTGTCGCTTGGCCTCTTTTTCCATTTTCTCATAGTGAAAATACGAGAGTGAACAGAAATCCAATCGCTGGAGACACTGTTAAGCTTCCAGCAGCACTACATAAAGTCTTTCCAGAGGCAACTGAAGCCTAGCACCTAGAGGCAAACCTAAGCCACTAGTGTATTCTGTTAGGTTTTTCCTACAGAAAATAACAACTGAAAGAAAAAATATTGAAATTGAGGTGAAAAAATCTGCAATTTTTCTCTACGTTTTACTCTGTAACTGTTTCCTGCAATGTCAGATTTTTTAAAGCAATATACCGTTACGTCTGCTGGACTCTTCTGGTTGCGGGGATATATAGGGCTTGTAGGTTCATCAAGAACTCTAGGTACCCAGAGCCAATAAATGACCTGCACCCTGCCTTGGGTTTTAATTCTATTTACTCTTGCCTAAGGGGTCGCTCCCCATCTCTTTAAAAAAAAAAAAAAAAAAAAAAACCTTGCCCTGGCGCCTAGAGGTTTCTGCCTAATAACAATAGGCCCCAGGGGGGGCAGAAATGGCCTAAAATAAATTTTACCCCCCCCCCCCCCCCTCCGGGGAGCGACCCTTGCCTACAAGGTCGCTCCCCTTGCGTGATGGCGCAAAAATAAAGATCCCTGGTGCATAGTGGTTTCGGGCCCCCCTTGGGGGCAGATTGACCTAAAATCGGCCGATCTTCCCCCAAAGCGGGCAGAAATGGCCTAAATACAATTTGCACCTCCAGGGGAGCGACCCTTGCGTAAGGGGTCGCTCCCCATCTCTAAAACAACAACAACAAAAATTCCCGGTGCCTAGAGGTTTCAGCCCCCCTTGGGGGCAGATCTGCCTAATTAAAATAGGCTGATCTTCCCCCCCTGTGGGGCAGAAATGGCCTAAAATAAATTTGCCCCCCAGGGGAACGACCCTTGCCTAAGGGGTCACTCTCCTTACCTTAATTCACAAACAAACAAAAAAACTCCCTGGTGTCTAGTGGTTTCTGCCCCCCTTGGGGGCAGATTGGCCCAATAAAAATAGGCCAGTCTGCCCCCAAAGGGGGGCAGAAATGGCCTAAATATAATTTGCCCCCTATGGGAGCGACCCTTGCCTAAGGAGTCGCTCCCCACACTTAAAACAAAAAAATAAACAGGGGGGGCAGAAAAGGCCTTAAAAAAAAAAAAGGCTACCCTTCCTTTTCCCATATCTTGGTGTGGTCCTCCTGACTAGACTAGAATGTTGAGTTGGTGATGTGATGCCTTTTGTGTGGGGCACTTCTGAGCAGTGCTTGCCTGAGGTTCTTCAACAGTAAAGTAATAAAGACTGTTTTACTTCGCTGAAGATTCCAGTGTCAATTTGACAACAAAGCCTTTTAGGAAAAAAAACATGACAAGACCACTGAATTATTAAAATGACCAATACAGACTGGTTTTCACATGGGAAGGACATATCTCTCCCTCCAGAATAAATCCCTCAGAAACTACTAAACATTCTTCTCTCTGAAAAATGGCCCTAATGTATTGATTCAGTGCAGCCCAAAAGAGTGACGCGCATTAGCCATCATAGAACTTCCCAGGATTCACTGGTCTCTGTCTATGCAAAGACGAAAGACCTGTATAAGCAAGATCATGAGCATGGTGTACGCATCAAAATGGCTTCTATATGTTCCTGTCCGCTTTATGTTTAGTTCGGTACTACAAGAGAGTAGAACTGAGCAGGCAAACAAATATAACCTGGCAGGGCTACACATTTGCGTGCGGTGGCAGGATTTAAAGGACAGCAAAATCATTCCACCAAAGAAGCCAGTGGTGTAGAAATGGTACCAAGGGCCATAACACAAGGATGGAACATTAACCACAGTGCTGTCATTAGATAGGAAAAGAGAGGCACGATTTTGAGTGCAGAGGGCTTTCACACACCTGTGCACGGGTGCCATTGCACCTGCTGCACCAATAAAAGCTACAGCCCTGGAAGAAACCATTTAATCCCAGCTCGGTTGTATTATTGCCATCCTGTCCGTTTTTCAATAAAAGCACATTTTGGCCCATATTTATACTTTTTGATGCAAACTCCCCCCATCCCCCCCACGCCCCCCCCCCCCCGGGAGCAACCCTTGCCCAAGGGGTCGCTCCCTTATGCCAGTTTAAAAAATAAAAAAGACATCCCTGGTGTCTAGTGGGCGTTTTGACAGCCGGATTGCTTTCAATCCAGCTGCCAAAACGCAGAGAGAGACTTCAAAGGGAAGGGAATACATTTCCTTCCCTTTGAAGCCTCTCTCGGCCTCCCCCACGTGATCAGAAGAGAAATGCAAAGCATTTCTCTTCCGATCGCGCTGGAAGCTGAGCTTCCAGTGCGATGGGGGAGGCTCTGTGACAATCGGCGCGTGCTGACGTCACAGGGAGGGGGTGGGGGGGGGCCGAGGGGTTGAAGGGGAAGGGCTTCCCCTTCCATCCCTGACTTGGGGGGGGGGAAACCCCACAGAGGGAGCGCTAGTGCTCCCTCTGGGCTGTGTGCCCAGGACGGAATGGTTACGTCCTGGGCACAGCAGGACTGTGCCGCAGGACGTAACCATTGCGTCCGTGGCACAGAAGGGGTTAAAGTGCTACTGCATCCAGGCACAGGCATGTTCAAGTGCACTTTTTGCTTCCTTATTTCTTAATGAGTTAGCGCTTTAAAGCCAGATATGTTGTCATTATTAATGTTTGTTACATATTGCAGTTCGTCCTGAAATTTAGCACGTTTCTTTGGCGTTTGGTAAAGTAACCTGGCAGCTCTCTGCAGAGTGACATCATTGTTGCTTTACTAAACTTAGTTAGTTGCTGTGAATGTTCTTTTCTTTACCATGTTCAAATCATATATATCCCATCCGCATATTTCATACTCTGATCTTTGTGGAAGTGGAAAATGGTGGCAAGAGATCACAACTGGTTGTCCCAGTATTCCCTTCAGCTCCCCACCAGATTGTCTTTGTACAAGTGTTCCTACTGCAACAGATGCTGTTTTTATGCCGTAGCAGGTCCAGTGGCTATAGTGTACTGGGCAAAGAGGGAGCATTATTAAAAAATTAACTATTAGCAAACTGGGAAAATGAGGAAATTTCAACAAAACAGCCGCCAGATTAGGTGAGCCAGTGTTGATTATAGACAGAGTACATTCGAGGGTTAATGAGACAAAAATAAGACGACCAAACCTAGCCCTCCCATGAAAAAATGAAGCAGGATTAGGAAAAGAAAGAAAACTATTAAGAAAACAATTTTGTAGTATTGTCCCGTGTCTGTTGTAAACACACAATGTTAAAATTGGATGCAAAGTCATAAAATACCTTATATTTCTTGTTGGCAAGGCCAGCAATGTTCCAGCTTAAAATCAAAATAGTGTCAGAATCCAAACAATTGTCCTCGGAGCCTCACAAACAGGGAGGCAAGCCGCCGACATCTGGATTAGCAGTCCGTTGTTGCATAATAAATTTAGTGGAGCGAAACAATTGGAGGTGGAGACGTTAACCTCTGGCAAAGACTTTGGAATAAGGGGGGAGGGTCAGTGGATAAGGCTGTAGGAGCATTGGACCCCTTAGAACAAAGAAAAGTTGGCTTATATAAAAAAAAAAAAAAAACTAAGGCAAAACATAGATCCTTACTGTAGTCACAGTTCCTGATGACAACGAGGATAACAAGTACCCATCAGCACGAGGGTTATCAAAGTTGACCACTACAGTCACCATCCATAGTCTTAAATTGTGAGCCAGTTCATAAAACTCTCCTGGCCATAATAATTTCCTTACACAGAGGTAGGCAACATCCGACTCTTTTATGCAACCAGCGGACCACTTTATTTTTGAGCTGACCATGATTTTCAACAGCATTTAGCGCCAACACAGGAACATTAGCCAATATGATAACATACAGTGCGACAGCTGGAGGAAGATCGGAGTTATGTGGCGCAGCGTTTGCTGATAAGGAATTATTTACTGGTAAAGAAACAGAATGTGCAAAGTTTACTACATTAGGGAGCCCAAAAACTGGGTCTTAAAAATATGGGGCTTCAGTCGAAATAGCATGCAACATGGCTCTTGCATCAATAGGGCCATGAGTGCCCGAATATGCAGGTTGTGTGACCCTAGGTGCATGGTGATTTTGCAGGCCTTGTGCCAGAGAGATCCCTGTTTGGGAGAGAGTACCACCCTCTTCTACCAGGAAGAACGGAGTATTAGAATCAGCCCTCCGGGGAGCGGGGCATACAACTGACTGACTGCATCTCTGAACCATTGTAAGACAAAGCCTCAAGTTGGCCCTTCAAATTATCAATGGCTTCCTCGATTTTAGCAAGACTAAGCTCAGAGGTGGAAGAAATAGAAGCACTAAGAGATTCCAGTTTTGCCACCAGTGAATCCTTAAGTCATTCAGCTATCATGGTGCAGAAATCCTTGGACAATGGACATAATAAGATGGTTGACTAACAATCTGGGGCCACTAGACCCACCCAAGGGGACACAACCATCAGTGGATTTAGAGGCCCTTAGTCCGTCAGCTGAATGTAGGGCCGTAGCACTTTAAGATGGCAAAAAAACTCTCTGTAGTGGGTATTTTGATATTCGCCTGTACAGTCAAACTGAGTCCTCCACTAACTTTTGCCTCTGCTGGAGTCGGTGCTAATTCCTGTGCAGGGTCCTGAGGCCCAGCCTAAGTTCCTCCACTGCAGTGATTTCTTCGGATAATGCCCCTACTGCTGAGGTAAGCAGCACTATAATATTGGTCCCACTGTGCAGGTGTTTAACAGTGCCAGCGACTGAAGATAATTTACGTTTACACTTCCCCAGAGTTCAAAAGGAACAGCTGTATACCAGTAAAGATCACAAAACCAAGAGAGAGGTCCCAGTCTTGTCTTGGCCAGGCACAGAGGGTCACCAACGGGCCTGTCCTCACCTGTGCCTGGGTTTGTCCAAGCCACTGGAGGCTGCATACGTTTATAGAGTGTTTGCTGGTGCTGCTCAGTGGTGGGGAGGGGGACGGGGGTCTGGGGTTTGGGGTATTTAGCATGGGTAAGTTGGATGGTTTGCACGGAATCGGAGAATGTTAAGCCGAGTTTGGGATTCAAGTCCTCTTCTAGGGTTGTAAAATAGCTCTAGTCCATAGGCCACATCTCGTCCCGCCTATCTCTTCTCCCTGTACAGTTCTCCAATCAGGCCCCTTTTTCACTGCAGTGTAGATTGACCCAGTTTTTAGCATATATTTAGAAGCTTTGTTTTGGGGCTGGACATCCACATCTGCTTGATGCCACGGTTTGAGTAGAGATGCTTTATTACATTAAGTAGGCTGGGTGTGGTTTTGTGTTTCTCTTAAAATCTCTGTAGTTTGCTTGGTCTGGATATGAGTTTCTGTGATAGTAGGATAATTCCAAACCGGAATATATTGAGAATCCTACACATCCCGTTGTACACTAGAGCCATCTTGTAGCCTTTGATAAACAGTACTTGGAGCTCAGTTGTTGTTTGTCCCAGTAGAGTGAGAAACTCGAACTACACAGTTTTATCGCACTTCAGGACATGATTCTTTTGCATGACAATGTAAGACTTGGGGGTAATGCGAGAAAATGACAAAGAAGGCCTTTTTTTAACACAAGATGCGTATAATCACTTGTCAGGGCTGTGGTCTTCTCCCCCTCTTCACCTCAGCTGAATTCTGGACCCAGAAGTCTTGGGGCCTTGCAGCAGGAGCAAGTTAGCTCACAATCAGCAGTCCCTTAAAGATTCTTGCAAGTCAGCTAAGAGGAGACAGAACACTGCTGTAGTAAGGATACAGCACTGATTCAAAAAATATTTTTATTGGATTTGTTTCTATTATTCTACCACTTCCCTGGCTCAATTATCTAAGCCCAAAATAAAACAATTATACAAATTGGGCCAGGTGCCACACCCTGGGCCTCTATATTTTTCCCTGTGGCCAACGATCAACTCTATCAAAAGTGGCCTTGAAGACCATGAAGCAGGCAGACACTCAACCATATCTGCCCCTTATGCATAAAGGCCACATTTCAAAACACTAGACAGTGATCCACAATAGAATAATTATGGTGGAATCAAGCTTGTTCTCGAGGAATACATTTATTATTGTTTACTCGTTTGTTCAGTTGCTCCAATATGTAGCAAATAACTTTGGCAAAACGTTCATAAGTGAAATAAGCCTACAACATGCTGAACTAGTTCTATCCCTCTTTTTAATAAATTATGGCCTCATTATTTTGACAGCCAGGTTTCTGTTAAGTTATCATTCTCTATAGTATTTAGAAAAAAAGGAACAGTTGCTGTAGTAAAATGGCACTGTTGGCATGGTCACCCCCCACTTTTTGCCTAGTGTTGATGCCAGCTTTGATTGGAAGTGTGCTGGGACTCTGCTAGCCAGGCCCAGCACCAGTGTTCTTTCCCTAAAACTGTACCTTTGTTTCCACAATTGGCACAGCCCTGGCACACAGTTAAGTCCCTTTTAAAAGATACCCCTGGTACCAAGGGCCCTGTGGCCAGGGAAGGTCCCTAAGGGCTGCAGCATGTATTATGCCTCCCTCAGGGACCCCTTACTCACTACATGCACACTGCTCTGCAGATTGTGTGTGCTAGTGGGGAGAAAAGGCAAAGTATGCATGGCACTCCCCTCAGAGTGCCATGCCCACAAACCACTGCCTTTGGCATAGGTAAGTCACCCCTCCAGCAGGCCTTACAGCCCTAAGGCAGGGTGCACTATAGCACAGGTGAGGGCATAGCTGCATGAGCACTATGCCCCTACAGTGTCTAAGTCAATTCTAAGACATTGTAAATGCAGGGTAGCCATACTGAGTATATGGTCTGGGATTTTGTCACAGCACCATAATGGCTACACTGAATACTGGGAAGTTTGGTATCGAACCTCTCAGCACAATAAACCCGCACTGATGCCAGTGTGGTATTTATTGAAACATGCACACAGAGGGCATCTTAGAAATGCCCCCTGTATGTTAGCCTAACTGCTAGTGCAAGGCTGACCGGTCTGTGCTAGCCTGCCACTTCCAGACGAGTTTCTGACCTTATGGGGTGAGTGCCTTTGTGCACTCTGTGGTCAGAAACAAAGTCTGTCCTGGGTGGAGGTGCTTCACACCTCCTCCTACAGGAACTGTAACACCTGGCGGTGAGCCTCAAAGGCTCAAGATTGGTGTTACAGTGCCCAAGGGCACTCCAGCTAGTGGAGATGCCCTCCCCCTGGACGAGCCCCCACTTTTGGCAGCAAATCCAGAGGGATAATGAGAAAAACAAGGAGGAGTCACCCCTCAGCCAGGACCACTCCTATGGTGTCCAGAGCTGAGGGGACCCCATCTTTGAGAAATCCTCCATCTTGCTTTGGAGGATTAGGACCAATAGGGATAGGGATGTGTCCCCCTTCTCCCCCTTCCCAGATGGAGTGGGCACAAGGAGGGTATAGCCACCCTCGGGGACAGTAGCAATTTGCTATTGCCCTCTGGCCCTAACACCCCCCTAAATTTAGTATTTAGGGGCGACCCTGAACCCAGCTCTTCAGGTTCCTGACTACCTCAAGAAAGAATGTCTGCTGAGCTGAAAACCCCGCAGAGAAGAGGAGGAGACAACAAATGACACAGCCCCAGCCCTACCGGCCCGACTCTTGCTTCGAAAAGCTGCAAGAAAAGAAGCAACGCATTCTACAGGACCAGTGACTCCTGAAAAGCCTCCAGGGGACTACCTGCATCACCGAGGACCAAGAAACTCCCGTGGACAGCGGACCTCTCCAAAAAGAAGACCAAGAAACCATCTTTAAAGGGACTCTCCCCTCACTCCAGAAGCGTGAGTCCAACTACTCTGCACCCGACGCCCCAGGCCCGTGTCCAGAGAAACCATCTATCCAGAGAGGATCCCCAGGTGACTCCGACGTGTCCACCCTGGGCTAACCTCTCTGCACCCCCAAGACGACGCCTGCAAAGGGAATCCCGAGGACCCCCCTGACCACGACTTCCCAGGCCGAAGGTATCCGACACCTGGAGAAGCACTGCACCCGCAGCCCCCAGGCAGAGAGAAACTGACCACCGGTGCAGCGACAACCATCAGGCGGCTCTCATCTTTGCACAGTTGGTGGCTTGCCCGAGAGTCCCCCCGTGCCCTGCCTGCAGGGCCTAAGTGACCCCTGGGTCCCTCCATAGAGTTCTATTGAGAACCCGATGCCCAGTTTGCACACTGCACCCGGCCGACCCCGTGCCGCTGATGGTGTGATTTTTGTGCCTACTTGGGCTTCTCCAATACCCATCCAAATCCCCCTGATCTGTCCTCAAACAACGCAGGTACTTACCTGCAAGCAGACCGGAACTGTAGTACCCCCTGTCTCCATAGGGGCCTATGTTATTTTGGTTCCTTTTTCACCTCTGCACCTAACCGGCCCTGTGTTGCTGGTGCTGGGTGTTTGGGGTTGTCTTGAATCCCCAGCTGTGGGCTACCTATGCCCAGGAGATTGAACCCGTAAGTTTGTGATTTACCTCAAAAACTGTACTTTACTTACCTCCCCCAGGAACTGTTGAAAATTGCAGTGTGTCCAATTTTAAAATGGCTTTTTGCCTTTTTAAAGAAAACTGTGTACATTGTTGATTCCATTCAAAGTTCTAAGTATTACTGTATAAAGTGCCTTTCATTTAAAGCTAAATGACTCTTCTGGTTCTAGGAATAAATTAAAAAAATATTTTTCTATATAAAAACCTATTGGCCTGGAGTTAAGTCATTGAGTGTGTGTTTTCACTTATTGCTTGTGTGTGTATACAACAAATGCTTAACACTACCCTCTGATTCGACCACACTACCACAAATAGAGCATTAGTATTATCTATTGTTGCCTCTGTGAAGCCTCTTGGGGAACCCCTGGACTCTGTGCATACTATGTCTCATTTTGATATAGTATATACAGAGCTAGCTTCCTACAGCTGCAAAGCCCACCAATCCACATTTTTCCCTATTAAACATGTTTGGGTGTTTTTATGATACACAAATAAGTTCTAGTTCAGCGACCTCAAAACAACAGAAAAAATGTGAAACAAATATACTTCAAACAAATAAGGCAAATTATGAAACATTTTATTCAATTCAAAAATAAATGAGCAAATCGAACTTTTAACAATAAAATGGGAGCTTTTCAAAAGGGGGTTACTTCATCACAAATGTGACGGATATTCCATCGTCGTTTTACAATTCTGTTATAGCCTATGGGTATTGTATTACAGTGGACGGGATATCAGTTACGCTTGTGACGGAGTAACCCCTCCGCCAAACTCCAAATCAATCTCTTAGCTTTGTTACTAAAAGGCTAAGTGATAGATTAGATTCTCGAATAGCACTGTCATTTTTGTTCCTAGTACATACTTATTTTTTCCTCTGAGCATACCAGCGCTGCTCCAATGAATGTGACCAGTCCATACTAAAGTCCATTTCCTGTGGTTTTGCTGCTCCCATAAATAAAGATACCAAATTAAAGTTTAGCTTTCAATTTCAAATTCAGAGCATTTTAAAACTTTCAATTTTACTTCTTGCAGGGCAAGAAGGTTACATGCTAAAGATAACTTGTGCTCATCCTCCCAAGCACAGTCTTCACATGCCCCGTACTAAGTGCAATTCTGTTAACTGTGGTTCAGTTAGATCGAATACGGAGAGCCATAAAACGAAGGATTATGCTGTGAGATTCAGAAAAGGTGACTTAAATGACAACTGTTTTTCTGGTTGTTAACTAGAACAACTAGTAAAAACGCAAGGTAATATAATCTTGGTTTTGTCCGTTAACATACATGTTAATACCTCTATGCCAGAGGGTAAACATGCTTCAAATTGGGTCAATGAGGCTTGACCAAATCATCATAATGAAAACTTGCTGAAAGAGAGAGGAGTGGCTTCCTTTTGCGAGTAATCAAGAATAATACTCTCCCAGTTATTTATGCATCTATTTTGAGGTTCGGTAAATGCAATAACACGCTTTGTCCCTTGAATCACCAAAGCCTACTCTATCGTCAGTCACATTCTTTCTCTAAAAGAAATCAGTTCTAATGATATTAACTTAATAACATTTGAAGTCAGCAACAGGTGTGAGGTATAGCACAAACAGTTCAAAAGGAACTTGGTTTAACCTTGCCCCAGACTGATAAGCTTTTGGCCAATCGAGATGACTATTCTCCTCGTGCTATACAAAAACAAAGAGGGAGAAAGAAGGTTGTGGGGCTGGGTCTGTCCTCCTTATAGCCTATATGACATTACAACAGAGGCCCAGCTAAAAGAACTACCACAGGATGGATAGAAAAAGGGATTTTCCTGTTAGAAAAACCCTCACCCACCAGGGTTACCCCTTGGTGGCATGCTTCATCATTGGGTTTCTTCTTGTTACGCTACGTTGTGGAGTGTGCTACGACCTACGGGATACATGGGAGCACTGATATAGTCTTGTCACTGTGAATCACAGGAGGGATAGGAGTGGTGGGGTCTTGGGTGAGTTAAAAATACCTGCCTCCTAGTAATTCCAAATATTTAATAGATCTCTTCGAGGCGGTATGATTAAAAAGGGGGCTGCGGAAGTGGGGGATGTAATCTAGATGACTTCCTAGGCAACATGTTTCGGTGCCTTACCCCTAGGCTCCTCTTCAGGACCATAATGGACTTCATGGTGCCACTCCTAGTTTGACTTCCTCTAATGAAAGCATAAATAATACATGCTCAGTGATATGGCGCAATTCACCTAACTAATGTGGTGTCATAAGATGATACCCATTGTCTATGGTGCCTGTCATTGATACCTGTGGAAACACAAGAGATGCATAGTTATCATAGCCTCCATTTGTAATGGGCTGCTATACATGTTGTTTGTGGGTGTGGTGCCACCTATTTGCAAACTGCGCCCCACTCGTGGGAAACGGCACTCGTGAATATCAGGAATGAGACCAAAGTACTGTCACAATCAACAATACAGGACATACTACATTTAAAACGTTTAAACATGTGAAACACACCAAACAACACACGTGGTGCATGCGTAATTCATAAACCTACTCTGATATCATAGCTCATCCGGGTGGGTGGGGGGGAAGAGGGGAGTGTGCTTGTAGTCACTCTAAAGATTTGGCAAATTTTGAGAATCCATTCATCTTACCATATCTGTAGCGTGATGTAAACAATGTTCAAAAGGCACTTACTTCCTCAAGGTGACATTCCCGCTCAGTACCTAATGCTCACCTCCCCGGGGTCTGAATCTTGAATGCTCACTTGGGAGCCGAGTTTAAATGTACAGCAGCCCTTGCATCTCGGCACGCTAAAGCGTGCAGCACTAGACCGCTAACTTCCCCAATATGGTGGCCCCCTCGTGGAAAGAAAGGGGGTCCGCAATGACCCTAAAAGTAGGTATCCTTTGTGGGTTCCTATAATTGCACAGAGCTCATTGGGGCTTCATGGGCCTACAGAGGCAGAACTGGGGATTCCCTCTTTTTGATAATTATTTGGGAGTCTCTTTCTTGTGTTTAACAAAGGGTTACTCGTTCCCTTCTTACAATGATGGTGACGTATATGTGAGTGGCTAATACTTATTGATGAGGGCTTTGCTCTTTGTGACACTATGGAATATAAAGGCATGAGATGGACATAGGACCTTTTGCGCTGCCTAGGTCTAACATTCATTTTAGGAGATGTGTATCCGACTAATGATTAATGTGATGTTAATACTTTGTCAGCTGGCTCCAAGGTATGTTCTCATTGAGACCAATTTGGTGTGTGCATAATTTATAGACCCATCACTGTTCTTTTTCGAACAGTGTAGACTCACCATTAATCTCTTTTTGGTGTTCCAGGATAACCCACTAGTAGTCCTCCACTCTGTGTGCTTTCTCTTTGAAATGACCGTACATTTTAGTCGTAGCCCATCCACATCTCAGGTTACTCAGATGTTTGCAGATGCAAGTCTTAACCTTGCGGGTGGTCATCCCCACATAATGTAGGTTGCATGAACAAGTGATCGTGTATACTGCTCGCTAGGTGTTACAATTGGAGAAGTCTGTTATGTCCCATGTTATGCTGTTGTTAAAGATGACCTGTTTAGTGACCTTTGTTAGATGGCACTCACTACAGTTCCCACATGGATAATGTCCACTGAGTAGTGGTAGGTAGTTGATATAATCTGGTTTACTATGAAGATGGCATGGGTGGGTGTGTACAAGCATACTTCTAAGGCTGTTTCCCCCGTCTATGTGAAAACATGGGTTTGGGAATATTTAATTAGCCACTATTGAGGATGCGACAATGTTTGTTGATGATCTTGCTTACTTGATTGGAGGCTATGTTAAATGTTGTGATACATATTGGTCTTTCCTCCTTCTCTTTTTGTAGAGTGGTGTTCATAAGAGCTTCTCTGTTGTTCATGCGAGCTCCCTTCATGGCTCGGTTGATTATTCTTGGGGGGACGGTATTTCATAGCCTCCAGTTTAGATGCTAGACTCTGGGCTGTCCTCCTGCAACTATGGCATGAACCTGATCAATGGGATAATAGAATAGAGCTTTGGGCACCCAGAGCGCTGCTCACCTGTTGCAATGTGTTGCTTTCCCAGTACTCCTTGTGGGGAAGGCACAGTCTTCCTTGGCCCCAAACCTTGTTGCTTATCCGGGGACTGTGCTGGAACTACGGATGCCTCTACTGCCACACTCTTAAGGCACTCAGCCCACACACTCTGGAAGCGCTGCAGACACAGGCAGAGAGGCAGGTCTTCTTGTGATGAGGTCTTTTTTGCATTCCTTAGACCTCAGGATGGAACAGGGGGGCAACCAGTAAGCCCGCATGGATATTCTTGAGTTGTTTTGTGAGTTCTTTTTGCAGGTCAGAGGTCAGAAGCAGCAGGGCAGCTCAACGAGGCAGCAGTTCCTGGGGACAGTCGGGTTCAGCAAAGCAGCAATCCTTCCGACACAGCAGCCTTTACTCCAGCAGAGTTTCTTCTGGGTCCAGTTGTGTACTGTCTTAGTGGGTCAAGAGGCCCAGTACTTCTAGTAGAAAGTGTCTTTGGTGTGGGGGAGGACTGCAAAGGACTTCTGTGAAGTGCACCGGTCCCCCTTTCAGCTCCGCCTCGGCTGCAGACTATCTGTAGGGTGCAATCAGCCCTTTTGTGTGGGCTCTGGTCACTACCCTTCGAGATGTAAGTGTGAGCCCTTCCCAACATCCTCCCCAGCAAGAGACATCAGTATGCAGATGAATGCAGCCGTAGCTGGGTATCCTGTGTCATGGGTTCCTGAAGAGAATGCACAAGCGCCACTGTCACCTAACCTCAGCCAAACGGGTATTGGAGTTAGGTTGTAGGCACACACGGCAGAGAGTGCAGAGAAATGTCCACTTTCTAAAAGTGGCATTTCTAAAATAGTAATAATAAATCCTATGTTACCAGTAAAGATGATTTATTATTACCATTCCAGTGGTACTAAACATGATTCAGCTACTCCTCTCAGATCAGGAATTACACTTAAAGATATTATAAGGAAATCCCCAATGCTAGCCTATGAGAGGGGCAGGCCTTGCAGTAATGAAAAATGACTTTAGGAGTTTATCGTTACTAGGACTTGAACAACTTAAAGGTACATGTCCTGCCTTTTACTTACATGGCACTCTCCCCTATGGGCTACGTAGGACCTAACTAAGGGGTGACTCATATGTAAGAAAAGGGGAGTGCTGGGCTTGGCTACAGGTTTTATATGCCAAGTCGGGTGGCAGTGAGACTGCACACATAGGCTCTGCAGTGGCATGAGACATGATTACATAGCTACTTAAGTGGGTGGCACAGTCAGTGCTGCAGGCTCGCTAGTAGCATTTAATTTACAGAACCTGGGTAGAAGGTATACCTCTTTACATGTGACTTACATTGAAATTAAAAAAGTCAGTTGTGCATACACCAATTTTAACATGTTTAGGGTTGAAGTACATGCACTTTAGCACTGGTTAGCAGTGGTAAAGTGCTCAGAGTCCTAAGGCCAACAAAAAGATACAGCAACAAAAGAGGAGGTAAAAAGGTCTGGGGTAAGACACCCTAAGGATGCCAGATCTAACAATAAGCCTTTTTTTAGGTCAAAGTCTAACAGACGGCTGCTAACGTCTTCTGGGGGACATTCTGAAAGGTTCCCTGGCAATGCATTACAACCGTTGCTTACCATTGGCTTTATATTTTATAACTCACAGTTGCTTGCTTTCTATTTGCTGGCTGTATTTGTTTTAAGCTGGCCAGCTTGAGTTCATCCCTCCTGTGGAGCAAAGCCTATTTACTGTATTCTTTTGAGTGCTCGCTTTCTGTAAACAGGTCTTTAAATCTTGTTCTTGTCACATTTGCTGTTTATTCAAAGACGGAGGTCAAACGTCAGGCTCTGTCTTACAATACAGCTTGGTGTTTGCTTTTCTTTCTCTGACTTCAAAGTGAGAGGATTAATGTGACCATCTTGGTATGGAAAAGTTGTTTTTTTTTTTTTTTTTTTTTCTTCTTTCTAGCACACAACACAATTTAAATGTCTGGAAATGAACTGTTAAGATATTTCAGAATATGTCACAATTAGGATAGTACAAATTAAGCACTTTTTTGTGATTCCGTGATGACATTTCCACACATTACTGTTTGTGCTCTTTATACTTATATCAGCAAAAATGTATGTCTATGCAAATGTAATGTCATTTCAATTGAAAATATGTTGTCTGTAATGACACATCGCTACCACACCATGCATACCTCACTCAATGCTCTGCCACTCTGCGCCACTCTTATCCATTCTACTCCACACTGCAAAATGCTGCTCTGATGCTCCACTCCATTGTGTGACATTCCACTCCATTTTACGATACTCCATTCCTTTCTGTGATGCTCCACTCCTCTGTACTACACTCCTCCCTATGCCCCTCCACTCCGCCACTCTGCGCCCTCTCCACTCCGCCACTCTGCGCCCTCTCCACTCCGCCACTCTGCGCCCTCTCCACTCCGCCACTCTGCGCCCTCTCCACTCCGCCACTCTGCGCCCTCTCCACTCCGCCACTCTGCGCCCTCTCCACTCCACCACTCTGCGCCCTCTCCACTGCACCACTCTGCGCCCTCTCCACTCCACCACTCTGCACCCCCTCCTCTCCGCCCCCTCCTCTCCACCACTCCGCCACTCTGCGCCCCCTCCTCTCCACCACTCCGCCACTCTGCGCCCCCTCCTCTCCGCCACTCTGCGCCCCCTCCTCTCCACCACTCCGCCACTCTGCGCCCCCTCCTCTCCTCCACTCCGCCACTCTGCGCCCCCTCCTCTCCTCCACTCCGCCACTCTGCGCCCCCTCCTCTCCTCCACTCTGGCACTCTGGGCCACCTCCACTCTGGCACTCTGGGCCACCTCCACTCTGGCACTCTGGGCCACCTCCACTCTGGCACTCTGGGCCACCTCCACTCTGGCACTCTGGGCCACCTCCACTCTGGCACTCTGGGCCATCTCCACTCTGGCACTCTGGGCCATCTCCACTCTGACAATCTGCGCTCCCTCCACTCTGCGCCCCTCCACTCTACAACACTCTGCGCCCCTCCACTCCCCTCCAAGACACTCTACGCTGCTTTATTCCATTCTGGCACATTACTCCACTCTACGAGCCTCTACTGGTCCCCTCCACTCTTCGTCACTCTGTGCCCCCTCCACTCTTCATCACTCTGCGCCCCCTCCACTCTTCGTCACTCTGCGCCCCCTCCACTCTTCGTCACTCTGCGCCCCCTCCACTCTTCGTCACTCTGCGCCCCCTCCACTCTTTCACTCTGCGCCCCCTCCACTCTTCGTCACTCTGCGCCCCCTCCACTCTTCGTCACTCTGCGCCCCCTCCACTCTTCGTCACTCTGCGCCCCCTCCACTCTTCGTCACTCTGCGCCCCCTCCACTCTTCGTCACTCTGCGCCCCCTCCACTCTACGAACCTCTGTGCCTCTCCATGCTGTGACACTCTGCGCCCCTCCACAACACTTTACGACACTATGCGCCCCTCCAAAACACTTTACGACACTATGCGCCCCTCCAAAACACTCTATGCTACTTTACTCTATTCTGACATATTACTCCACTCTACGACACTCCTTCCAGGACACTCTGATTCCTACACAACACCGATCTCCCTCCTTGACACTATGCCACTCTGTTCTATGACACTTTACTGCCCTCTGTGCTACTCCACTGTGAAAATCTACTGCACTCTACCGCTCAACTCTGACAATCTACTGCACTCTGTGCCACTGTGCGAAACTCCCTCTATGCCACTCCTCTCTATGCTGTGCCACTCTGTGGCCCTCCACTCCCTTCACAACACTTGATGCCACACCACTCTGCCAATCCATGCTCCTCTGCTCCCCTCCTTGCCCATTTGCACCGATCCACTTTGACAATCTACTGCACTCTATTCCACGACATTCTGCTCCACTGTACAGAAATCTCTCCACGCCACTCCACACACCTTTACTCCATTCTATGCTGTGCCACTCTACTTTGAGTCTACTCTACAGCACTACTCTTATTCATGCTGATCCGCAGTGACGCTAATGGACAACATGAGTAAAACACATTGGCTTTGCCAATAATTCTTACATAGGCGCAGCATATTGGACTTGCCAATGCTTGTTTACCAAAGTGTCCAAGCAAATAAGTTCCAAGAGACTAGAACACTCCCTGTGTCACCTCACAGGAAGAAGTAAAAGCAGATTAAGATGTAAATTGGGGAATACAAAGACAGGAGGCCAGTCATGTCAGCGAGCAGGAGGTTATCTTTGGAAAGTAAACATTTAACTTTTGTGAGACTTTTTTTGTTTTTTAAATATATTGAGTTAAAAATTCTATAAAATGAGTTTTTCATTTGCTTACAAAACTTTGAGAGGACTCTGTTATACCTCCAGCATTTGCATTTTCTGCTTGTGTCTCCGTTCTTTCCTGTAACAGCAATAGTGCTAGCGGTTTAAATCTCATGCCATCTTCCACACACAAAAGCTTATGGTTCATTTTTGTAGTAAATACGCATGCATCCAATGCAGTTGGGCTGTGCAGTGCCTGACCTGATAGCATTTGAGGTATTTTTTGTCTTCAGTAAGCCATCCACTCCAAGGCCCGCTCCTGTATGTCAGTCTTCTTTTTCGGCCTTGCAGGAGGGTTGTCTTGAACTTTATTTTTACGGTTATTTTAGCAGACCATTTTGTGATCCATAATTTGTCTATTACGTCCATGCCATTGCGGTGTTAAAATGTAGCTTAGCTATGCATAAAAAAGGAAGTGTTGTGGAGGAGATTGAGTGGGAGGTGAGAACTGAGAAATGTTGATCCGGAAGTCACATTAATACTTTTATTACAGTTAAGTACTTGCTAGCGAATTCGGGCTTACCCATTCGTATAGCTAAAGGTAAAAGCACTGATAGTGTCTTTAATGACGTCCTTTAGGGCCCTGTTTTATTTGTTTATCTTTTCTTTTCTGACTGTTCCAGTTCTGAGTAAGTAGCACCGTGTATGGTCTGTAGACGTTCCCTAAAGCTTCACTTGGCATATTTAAATATGTGGTAGCAGAAGAGCAGCGATTTTGTGAAATAGAATTTGGGCATAAAAAGGATATTTTCATCTCGGCTGGATAACTTGCGAGCTAATTTTTTTATTATTATTTTTAATGTCGTGAAGTTTTAAATCATCATCGCTTAATTTTATTCTAGGTGATATTGGAAATTATTATTATGGACAAGGGCACCCCATGAAACCTCACCGTATACGTATGACTCATAACTTGCTGCTGAACTATGGATTGTACAGAAAAATGGAAATATATGTAAGTGTGCTGTTGAGTTTTAATGTATTGCAGTTCCTTTTATTCAAAGGTAATTGAATGCACATTACTAATTAAGCGGCGTTCTTTATTATTTCTGTTTTGCAGCGACCTCATAAGGCTACTGCTGAAGAAATGACCAAATATCACAGTGACGAATATATCAAATTTCTACGATCAATAAGGCCAGACAACATGTCTGAATACAGCAAGCAAATGCAGAGATGTAAGTCCTGGTGGTGTTTCAATGATAAAACAGTAGATGAGAAGAATAGAAGAACAGGACTTCCAAAAAGCACACTTTTTTTTTTTTTTTTTTTTCCTGTGGCAAGTAACATGGTATACTTGAGCTCTTCTCTGTTAAGAGCCAAGCTAATATTCGTTACTGCTAGAACAAACACTAGTTTTAATGTGAGATCTGCTCTAAAGACCTCTGCTTACCAAAAATTCAGGAATTATTTCACCTTCCAACAGCCTCTACTCTGCACAGTATTTTTTTATGTTACAGCTTCTCCTTAGCTCCCTGAGGCAACTTTAGTATCATTCCTCTGCTGCATAAGGAAGGTTCTCCTATGTATGTCGGATTCTGTTTCTTGAATAGTGGTTATTTTCAGATATTCAAAATATTTCATTTTAACGTACTTTTTTTTTTTTTTTTCTAAACTGTTTTTATTAAGTTTTAAAAACTGCAAACCAACAAAAACATACAGTACAGTACAGTGCAGGCTACAGCAAAGCAAGACGTTTTCATTACACAAGGGTGCCCAAGGGCATGCACACCAGAGTTCCAGTCAATAGAGAGTTATAACCTCTGCACCGATCTTATCCTCTATCCCACCTTCCCGACCCATAGCCTTATGAGACCAGGCTTTAAACAACTTATGCATGTAGGAGTATATTGAAACCACAGTTGGTCGCCACTTGTTCATAGGGGGAGGTGTGTATCTCCATCCCCCACTATCTCATCGCTGCTTACATAGCTTACATCCTCCCCACCAGTGAACCGCTCCAGCAGTGCACCCCAAGCCGCCACATCTGCAAGTGCCCTCTCATCACTTCGTGCGAAGCGCATATGCTGCCCCTCTTCTGCTCCCCACTCTAGCAGATCTCGCAGCCAGCTGGGGGGAGTCTGATTCCGCGTACTCCTCCAACCAGTTGCTACTCTACGCTTGGCCAGTACCAACGCTGGCTGCACCAATTTATACACAACTCCCTTACCCCGTGGCTTACGCACCACTCCCAGGATACAAGGCATCGGGGTTGCCTCCAATTCCAGTCCTGTAGCCTCCTCAATCACTACTATCACACCAAACTCACCACAACGAGGGCAGCATGCCCCATGGCTTGGGTCAATCCTATTTAGTCTACTGGGTGTGAGATATGTTCTGTGTACAAAGTTGAAATGCAACAGCTTTGACCTGTGGTTACATGACACAGTTCGGACCAACGACAAGGCTGCATCCCAATCAGCATCCCCTAAGGGCTGCCCAAATCAGATTCCCATGCTCTACGTCCTGCACTTATCACTCACGGTTGGCCTCCCGTAGGGCTTTATAAAACTGAGTAATCAAGTGTGTCTCCTCACCCCTATTAATCAATCCATTTAATACCGATGATGCCCTAGGGGCGACCGGAAAACCGTCCCAGATCCCACGTGCCACGCTCTCAATTTTGGCATATTGCAGAAACTGGCCAGAACCCAACTCAAGCAGATCCTGAGCATTAGTAAATGATAAAAATTCACCATTAGGTATAGATCACCAGCCACCTCACAACCTCCCAATCTCCAGGCCTCTACAGACATTGTCCTCACCATATCCCAAAATGGGGCCAGATCCCATATCTTTAACTCCCTGTCAAAAGGGGCTCGTCTGAGCACATGCTTCACCACCTATTCCCAGATCCCAGCGGTAGTCTGTACTAGATATGGCGCAGTGTGATCAGACCTACCCCGACATCAGATTATGCACCAGTGACCGCCCATCACACATACCATCATACAACCTCTTTTCCCAGCTATCAGCCTCTGTCATCCATTTGGCTGTACATTGCAAGTGTGCTGCATAGTAGTAGTATCTAATGTTGGGGATCGGTAATCCTCCCCCTTTATATCCCCCTGCAACACGGACACCGCCACCCTGCTCCGCTGACTGGCCCATAGTAGGGAAATCAGCAAACTGTCCAAGCGACGAAAAAGCCACGCTGCCAACTAATACAAAGAGTGCTGTACCAGATATAAGCACCGGGGCAAGAACACCATCTTTGCCACTGCTGCCCGACCCATAACAGAGAGAGGCAACCTACTCCAAAAGGAAACCGAACGTTCCAGGCCCATCACTACTCGCTCAACATTGTGTGTATTATACGCATCCACAGAGTTAGTGACCCAGATACCCAAGTACCTGAAACTCTCCACCTCCCACCAAAGCCCTGCCCCAGGAAGCTCCGCTTGTGGAACCCCAATGAAGGACCCCAAGGGAACAGGAGAGATTATTATTATTATTATTATTTTTAATTTATTTATTTTCATGTTAATCTTGAGACCAGAGACAGCCCTAAAAGCATTCAACCTCTGCAGCAGCACTTGTACCGAGACACGGGGATCCCGTACATACACCAATGCATCATAAGCATACATGAAAATTACATGTGTGGCCCATCCCCCTGAAATCCCCCACTGCACCATTTCCTCACGAAGCCAGATCGCTAGAGGCTCCACCGCTAGAGAAAACAGAAGAGGCGAGAGTGGGCATCCCTGTCGTATACCCCTGCCTACCTCCCAGGTGTTCGATATCTCTCCCCCCACACGTACTTGAGCAGTTGGAGCAGTATACAGCAGTCGAAACCCGAGCAAAAACCCCATGCCCTGCAATACCTCCAATAGATATCCCCAATAGATATCCCCGCTCTACTGTGTCAAAGGCTTTTTCCAAGTCAAGAGACACCAGCGCCAATTCTGTCACCACTCCTTTGGTCTAATGCAGGATATGTGCCAAGTGATGCAAATTATAGGACGTACTATGACCAGGAATTAACCCACATTGGGCCTCATGTACCAAACCCTGAATCACGCCCTGGAGCCGAGTGGCTACAATCTTACAGAGTATCTTGACATCACTATTTAACATGGTAAGCAGGTAATATGAGGAAGGGTCCGCGGCATCCCCCCCGCTTAAGCAACTAACACACTATACCCTGACGCATGGTGTCCGGCAACATACCATGCCCACGTGCCTCCTCAAAGACCTGCAGGAGATTTTCCCGTAATGTGAAAGAAAATGCTTGATAAAACTCAACAGGAAAACCCTCACTGCTGGGAGATTTGGATTTTGCCATTGCCGCCACTGCCTCTCCCACCACCTCCACAGTGATCGGGAGCTCAAGACCACCCCTACTCTGGGGGTCGAAGCTCGGGAGCCGCATCTGCCGCAGAAACTCCCCCACTCCTTCCTCCGCCAATACAGCACCAGCCCTTGAGACCCTCTGGAGGTGGGATGCTAATTCCCTTAGTATGTCTGTACGCCCCATGAGCAGTTCACCCTCCGTGTTTCTAATATGCAGTATGGGCGGGGTTTCCCCCTCCCGTTTTAGGATCCATGCTAAAAGTTCGCCAGATTTATCTCCCTCTCAATGCAGTCGCTTCCTATACCCTCTTAGCGTTGTCCGGCTTAGTGCATCCCAACAAGCATCAACCTCCTTGTATAACCTAAGATCCTCCCTCCCAGCTGTGCTCACTTCAGGTGGCTGCTGCTGCATTTCACCCCCAGTTTCACCTCTAGGTCTGTAAGATCCCGCTCCAGTTGTCTCCGCACCCCGCCCACCATGCTTATGCACTCTCCCAGAATGACTGCCTTCATAGCCTCTCACTCCAGGCCCGAGACTCAGTCGTGTTCCAATTCAATTCCATATATTGTTTTATGGCTTCACCCACCC
The DNA here is from genome assembly GCF_031143425.1 of Pleurodeles waltl. Taxonomy (NCBI): domain Eukaryota; kingdom Metazoa; phylum Chordata; class Amphibia; order Caudata; family Salamandridae; genus Pleurodeles; species Pleurodeles waltl. The sequence goes on along the minus strand of NC_090444.1, from coordinate 666,504,104 downwards.
TCTCCCAACATACCAGATCGGTAAGTAAATCTGCAGGCTTACGCCAGCCTCAAGCTGTGCTGGTGACAACCTCTCCCCATTGTAGTTGCACCGCACTGGCACGTGATCAGACCAGAACCGACCCATATGAGTGACATCCAGGACATGTGAGCTGTTGAGAGACCACCCAGCAGAAACTTGTCTAGTCAAGTGTGAGTATTATGTGTTCTGGCGTGACCAGTGTATTCCCTGCCCTCTGGGTGCAGTTCCCTCCAGCCATCCCACAGTCCCAGGTGTGTCATCACCTCCCTAAGAGATTTTACCATCAGAGGTTTCGTTCCCAGCTTCGGTGGAAGGCGGTTGTTCTATCCAGGTGGCTGGTTGACACCTGTTCGGTATAAGTCAATAAGGACGCTCAATGAAGGACCACATGCCAATTATGAATAAATTTAGCTTTACTATAATTTCAGATAAATGCAGGCATTTAGCACATTAACAATAGTGAAATAAGAATGGCAATGAAAAGCACCTATTCATATATATGTACACTACAGATAGTATCTATGTATACGAATGAGCAAAGAGTTCATTGACAGAGTAAGAATAGTAAATTAAAAAAATATCTATATAAATGTTTATATATAAGTACACTACAAAGAGCATCTATGCATACATCTGAGTAAAGAGTTCATTGACAGATATAAACTTGGAATAACTGTATACCAACATGCAATACCCTATGATGTTCAGGGAGCAGAATATTAACGAGTTGAATACTTCAGATAAGCTTTGATTTACTGCACACTAAAATGCACATTTCAATTACTGTGGCAGACTTACACTATGATGTTCAGTAAAGCAGGAAAAACTATAAACGAGCTGAATTTCTCAGATTATAAACACAGTGCAAATATAATAATCAATCATAATAATAGAGCAGAGAAACGAAAAGCCTTTCATCCCTGAGTGGAACTTAACTTAGTCACTTAGTCCACGAGTGCTGGGAAGCCCTCTACCGCCCGCTTGAACCTCTCTCCCCCTCGAGCGTCACGGTCTTGGAACAGCAAAACAGGGAGGCAGCTCTGGGTCTGAAGATGACAGTTTCATAACTCCATCTGCGAGCTTCAAAATTCCCTCACCCACCTTTCAGTGTTTAAATAACCTGAAGCTTGAATTCTACCCCCTTCCAGTATTTTCTAGCTATGTTATCAGTACATGTCTCTTGGCTGCCTTGCCATTCCCTGGCCATTGTTTTCATTCCATCTTTTACTGTGGTCTCGTTCTCAAGGTTGAGACTGACTCTCCTTTACAGCCTGCTTCTCACACATGCAGCTGCGAATAAGTTTATCTACGGAATGTCAAAAGAAAACAAGCTTGAAAGCGAACATCGTGAATTTCTTTCACGTTGTTCTGGCTTCGGCAGGCATCACGCTCATCTACACTGTTCAAGCTAATTAACCCTTTGCGTTACAATGTCTTCCGCATCTTTCCCTACTACTACACTGATCAGCGGTTCAAATCCCCATGTAACACACAATTGTAATCCCGTGCCCAAACCAAAGGCCTATCCACACCATCCCCCAAAATCTCAGGTATTCTGCCGTAGAAGGAGTGATCATCCGTATTAGGGGCATATATGTTGAGGATAACAATGGGTAAACCATCTAACATGCCCTCCACCAGAACATATCGGCCCTCCACATCTGCCTCACAATATACATAAGTGAAGGGAACCCCTGGGGCCACCCACAAAGACATCCCACGTGCATAAGAAGAGAAGGATGATGAAAACATGTGTCCCTGCCATTTCTTAGCCACTTTGTGCGATCCCTCTTCAGCCATGTGTGTTTCCTGAAGACAAGCAATACGAACCTTATGCCTGCTTAGGAGTGAGTGCACCCTGTAGCGTTTTGTGTAACTCTTCAAGCCCCGGACATTCCATGTCAGCATGTTAATATTACGACCCATGGCGATATATTATTGTCCCTCCACCCCCGATGGATATGTATGCCTGCGTGCTACCTCCGCAGTGAGACAAGAAACAGACATATTGCACAGCTCGCCCTGACAACCACACTGTTGAACAAACTTCAAACAATAACAAACCTCCCACACCCCCCACCCCGGAAATACAGTAAAACAACCAGAACAGACCATACTGTAAGTCCATTTTGTGAATGCTGCCAGGACCACAGCCTAAACCCCAACTTACCATATCAAAAGGCCTACCACAGTTGTGGAGTGTCCACAATCCTTCCCAGTCTTCCCCCTCCCCCCCTCCCCCGGCATCAGTCTACAAATGTATCCAGGACCACCCCAGACCTAAGTTCCCTAAGTGTTAGCAGCGCCCCGGCGGGCCAGTTATAGTTCAGTCCATTCGTTGGACCCCATCAGAACCGAGGCCATTTAGCACTGCAGATCTCTTCCAGAAAAACACCCTCTCCGTTTGCTCCGACCCTGCTAGAGGAGAGTGAGAGAGGAGGCATACCGACACCCAGAGGTGTGAGGATAACAGTCAGACCATTGCAGAATCTCCACCCGCTCCCAGCCCCTGCTCCAGAGCTATACCCCGACCGAATCAGCAGCCACCACCATTATTGTTCCATCTTGCTGTATCTCCACTCTGTGAGTCCACCAGCCGACCAGTGTCACGCGACCTCCCTTCCGGGCTTTCTGCTCCAGAAGCCCGATGAGTGACACCGCCAGGGCCACCTTGTCCCACATCTCCAACCATCGCCACACCTCCGGACGATCGAAAAAGTGTGATCTCCCACCCGATAGGACCTTTAAGCATGCCGGATACAGGAGCATGTATCTAGTGCTCATGGCTCGGAGTTTTGCCTTGACCTCCATGAAACCCTTACGAGAGCTCTGCACCTTATTTGTGTAATCAGGATAGATCGATATCTTGCAGTTCTCGCATATTGCCTTATCCGATCACGTGCAGCACGTAGAACACAGTCCCGATCCTTATAGTTTAGCAGGCGGGCAATAATAGCCTTGGGCGGCGCGCCGGGTCGAGGAGGCGTGACAAGGGCCCTATGCGCACTTTCCACCACAAAGACCCTTAACAGCCCAGTTGACTGCAGCACATCTCTGATCCAGTTTTCAACAAAGGACTCCATGGCAGACCCCTCTGTGCGCTCTGGGAAGCCCAGCAACCTGACATTGTTCCGCCAGGACCTTCCCTCTGCATCCTCCAACCACGCTTCCAGACGTCCAACCATGGAGGAGGCCTGTACCATTTGTTTTCGCAGTGCCCCCCCTCAGTTTGTAGCTCCACTATGGAACCCTCCACCACCTTAACCATGTCAGATACCTTCCGGAGGTCCACCAGCATCAGATTGACCTCCACCATCTCTGTCTTACCCTCTAGTGCCACCCGAGAGCCCTGGATGGCCGAAAGCCGCTCCGCGCGCAACGGCTCCTTGATGTTCTGCGGCGTTTCATCGTCTTCTTCTTCTATCTTCTATCTTCTATCTCCATCATCATCCATCTCCATCATCATCCATCTCCATCATCATCCATCTCCATCATCATCCATCTCCATCAATCTTCATCCATCTCCATCAATCACCCCTAATCTGGCCACGCACTGCGGGAGAGCTACCGGGGTAGTATACTTTTCCATTGTGTTTTCCTGTGATGCTTCCATCCGCTTATGATGCCCAATTTCTCCCCACACCTGGACACGGGCTGGGGTGTGGACCCCGATTCAGCGGGCAGCCTCCAATAAAGTCTCAGCGACAAAGTACCACAGAGATAGTATCCGCTGTTCTCCGCTCCTTTAGGCACCACTTTCTCACCAAGCGGCCAAATCAAAGGCCTCAAACCTCCCCAGCAGCCGAGGACCACCCAGTAGGCAGTCACCAGAAAGGTCCAAATAAGTTTGAAAATGCAGAAGAGCAGCAAGAAGAATAGAGGGGAGAAACCGTTCTATTTGGAGGTCCAGAGGCTGCCACCGGACACCCTTGCCCCAGCGCACACCAACCAGTTGTGATGGTCCTGTGGGCCCCAATGTATGCCCCAGGTTGGCGTCCAGCCACCCCGGTTTCTCAGCAGGATGCCGCCGCCCACCTCCTGTCCTAGGCATTCGTCCTCTCAAGCCAGCGGCCACACAGGCCCCCCGGGTGCAGCAGCACGACAAGCTTCCCGCCCCCCAGGTCACGCCCGGCAGCGGGTCCAACGGCGAGCCGCACAGTCCTGGCAGAGGCCCCCCAGCTGCCATCGCTCTTAATAGGCCTCGCGCCTTCCCTTAAAGTCTGACTGGCCCATCCAAGGCCTAGCCGAGGTGGCCATCCCGTGGCCCCAATAAGGCCCTCCTGCAAGTCAGCCACACCAGGCAAACCCCTCCTGTCGGCCGCCCGCCTTCCTACGCGAGCTCCACGGCCCAGCCGCCACCTCCAACGCAGCCCAGCAAAGGCACGCGGGTGCCGCCGTGGCCCCGGCTCCACAAGGTCCAAAAACTGGATCCAATCGCGCTCAGGTCCCCTGAGCGTCCTCCCGACTCAGGAGAGGGGCCCCCACGTTCTCCGGGTGCCCCAGGATCACTGCAGGATTTTGTCAGTGATGGGAGCGCACTAGGAGCATGTCTATCGGCCATGTTTCTTGGCCATGCCCCCCCCCCCCCCCTTTTAACGTACTTTAAGCTGTTCATGCTATTGCTATTGTAGACTATTGTCACCCTTAGTTGTGTAGATCTTTTGCCATACCTCTGTCAAAGGCAAGCTTGGTACAGCTTTCATAATAATACCTGGGTTGTCATTTTTTAAGTAAGCATATCAATATTCAATGTATTTGTGGCTCCCAACTTTCTTGTTAGAAATACTTTTTTTAACAGAAGGCTGAGTGATATGATGAAAATTAAAAACTTATAAAACTGATAACATGAGATGATTATTTATCAAGCGTGTGAACATTTTAGAATGTTCACATATTAACAGCACTTTTTCAGTATTAGCTGTACACATTAAAATGCATCTTGGCATGTGTGTGGCGCTGTAGTTAGTCAGTGAAGATCACACTTGATTTCCAGGCAGTTATAGGTGGTGGTTTTCTGTCTCTTCTCTCAAAAGTTCAGTAAGGTGCCACTGCCTCTGGAAAGATAACTTGCCATCTTTGGAAGGTACAACCATTGCTGTAAATTGACGTGCACTGATATTGGTGTTAAGGTCCTTTTTCCAGAGACAAGTAATGTCTACTGGCATTCAAATATGTCAAGTAAATGCAGCACTTAGTCCTTTTCTTCTACTCTCTCTGCATGTCCGTTGCTAGTAGCACACAGAATTTGATTTAAAGCCCCAGTCAGAGCCCTCTACTAAACCAGGAACTGACTTTGGCACTGTTTTGTTAGTTTGGGGCCCAGGTCCAATCAAACGGCTCCCAATGCAAAAGTCACAGTTATTATTTAGAAGAGTGACACAGTTTCCAGAAAATAAATTAATAGAACAAAAAATGATTACACGAATAGCGAATAATTTTAAATGTATGATGGTCATTGGTATGATCTAGTGTTAGGGATATGGTAAGGGCTATAGTGGTTAAGGGTTAGAGCTTTTATAAACATTATTTTAAGGGATGAGGTGAAAATAGAGATTACAGTGTGGGGTGAGGAGGGGAATCTCAGCCGTGTGTGTCACCGCAATACTGAAAATTCAATATCAAGCATTTACTTTGGGAATATATTTATGGGTCAAATATTGGTGATCCTAGTACTTGGAATGTATACTTGTTGATTGCTAATAGTTTGTTGTCCATAAATAGTAACAAGTGATTTAACTTTATGCTTAAATAGTTGTTTTTTATGTCTGTCACAATAACGATCAATAAAAACAAGATGAGTATGATACGTTTTAAGTATTTTATGGTGTTTTATCAGCTAACCAATTAATAGAGAAGCATACGTAGACCTATTCGGGAGTACATCTTATTCTCTCATCAATCACATTCTAGAATGATTCCTGCTTTGTACCCTCAGTTCGTATGTGATTTTGTTTTTCACTTGAGCATACGTCTAGAAATCTGAACATGCTCCTGCTCTTGGTAAGTGATCTGTAGGGCCATCATCTTGCTTACCTAGTTAGGAAACCGGTAAACATCAAATGTGTAAGTGAGTGGCTGAAAACTAAAAAAAATAAATTAAAAAACATGAAAAAAGAGGAGTTAATTGTTAGATCAGCCGATGTCAATATAGTTCAAGATGTGTACAGTGCGTTTGTCACAAAGGTGTAACCTTTTCTAATAAAGAGGACCCAAGAAGGAAGAGGTGAGAGGGGAAGGAGATGGGAGCTGCAGCCGGGAGAATTGGCAATTCATTGATTGAATAATTGAGGTAACCTTAGGTAGTCCTTAGATTGTAGATAGAATTAAAGGCAAGATTAGGAACTTCAAAATTATCCTTTTCAAGCTTGATAGAAAGGACAGTCGTGGTAAGGGTCAGAAGCTTGCAACATAATCGTGAACAATGTGAAGAAAATATGTGGCCAAATTTTACTTGATTAAAAAAAAAAAAAATGTGGAACACAATAACCATAATTGAGGACCCCGCCATCAGTTATCATTGTACTAAGCACAAAGAAATGAAAAATGTTTTTAAGTTCTACAAGAATTGCAGGCACAGGAGTCGATTTGTATAGCATAAATGGAGCTCTTGAAAGAGCCTAACTGATGATGAAGCAGCACTCCTGGATGTAGATTGACACCACGATTATAACTGTACTTATGCAGAGGAATGGGAAATCTGCATTTCATTTCTGTTGTCCACCTCTTAACTTTCAATTTAATAATATTGTTAATGGGATAGGAGCAGCCTAGGATAATGGAGAATCATTAATGGCAGTGATTCTTAAACCTAATAAAATATTCCCATTATTTTGTCTAATATCTTCCCCTCCTAGCTATTTTTAAACCTCTTTTCAGAAGTGCTACCTGTTAAATAAATCCCTGCTTGCCTCAATTCATAGAATCCAAAATGTCTTTGTTGGTGGTAGGCCACAAAGAAACCATGCACACTAGTTGGGTTTCAGACCTTACACTCCCTCTTTGTGGACACAAAAAGGCATTATAATGTGTGCAGTGGGAATTCTTGTGGGACATAGTATCATTCGAAGTTTTCCCTTTCAGCTAAAAATGTATAGCACATACCTATTTCAGTAAGTGATTACAAAGATTTCTCCTAAGAGTTAAAGAAGCGTCACCAAACAGTGCGTGCGTTTGCTTTTTTTTTATATATATATATATATATATTCATGTATTTAAATTTTGTCCTTATCAGAGATGATGATGATCTGGTGACATTTCATTCAAACATGGGTTTGTGGTTTGCTTCACCAGGTGATACATCTCTATATTGACACAGCGGTTTAAGAAATGCATCCTTCCAGAGTTTAGTGCTGCAGTATCTTGAAGCTACCTTTGCCTCATTGTTTTGATTCGGATACACAGGTCCTTCGAGTTTTTCATCCCCAAGTCAGGAGTGTATGTAGTTTTGTTGGCCGATTTGAGGGGACTGCAGAGGCCACGGCCAGAAGGAAGCATGGGATCTTATTGTGGAAGTGTATGAGCTCGAGTCGGAGTGTTGGAGCTAGGTTGAGTGACCCCCACCTCCTAAGCCATTCTTTTCAACCACGGTCACAGTCCCAACTGTGATCTTTGATAGACGGAAGTAAGGGACAGACTCACAAGATACCATCTTGGCACCTGACTTGTTTTTCCTACTCATAACCAATATGACAAAAAAGGCTTTCATGATAATGGGGACAAAGACATGCGGAGGTTCTCCCTCAAACAAATCTGCAATGGGTGTAGTGGTGGGCTTTGAGATGGGTACAAAAAAAAAAACCTGCAATATACCAAAGTAGCATTGCAAGTTATAAATATTTGTATGTCTCAGCGCCAGTTATGCAGTTCCTTCGAAATTGCATGAAAAATGGGCCAGCCAAGGAGGTTTAGGCGAGGAAATGTATAAATCATTGGCTGTCACTCTGTATTTGGGTTGTAGAAAAATATTGAAAGGTTACCAACTTCCGTGGTCAAGTGGTAACCATTAGGAAAACTGGAATCTGTCTGGGGGAGGCAGCTTTTATTGTAAATAACTGGTTGTAGCTTAGAAGGAACATAAGACAGGCCAATTGGTTGTTGTATTTTGACACAAAGTTCAATTTGATAAGGTGATGCATTTTTGTAATTGTATCGCTTATTCCTTCATGGGACAGGGGCTGGATTACTAATTGCTAAATTTTATGAGGTATACATACTAAACAGCATTAACAATATTAGGAGTCTTAATTTGCAGTGGGTTGCAAGAATTTGGAGAATGAATCCTCAGTCATGAATATTAAGACATGAAAACAGTGATCGCACAAACCCAGCACTTTGCCAGATGAATACATATGGCACTATTCAAAGACATGGAAAGGTATCATCAAAGACACTGTGAACGCAGTGCTCAATGCAGCCTGACTAGTGGCACATCTGACTTAAAGATGGAGATTTTAGAAACTTGGTGGGCGATGGACCGATTTGAGATGCAGAATGCAAAGAGGAGACAAAGGTTGCATGGGCAAGTGATGAGGGACAATGTGGGTGACAAAGGCCAGAGCAAGCAGCACAGTGGAACAGCAAAGGATTTGACCACAGGAAAAAAACAAATAATCAGAGTGGAGAGAAAGGGGCACATTTGTGTGCAGGTATCTGGAGCATGTATTGGGGAGGGAATCAAGGAGCTTTTATATCAACACGAAGAATCTGTTGTCATGCCCTCTTACAGTGCATGTAAATGGTGTGTGTGTGGGTGTGTATACGCACCTGGTTTCAGCAATTCATTGACATATAGCTGTGAAAGCAGGTTATCCTACTGTGGCTTTGATCTTCACAAATACCATTCCACTTTAAGATGTGCACTTATTCTCTTATTTTACCTCACACGGTTTGACTGGGCCCCTCGCATTTAGATATTTGCGCAGTCTTGATCATGTTATTAATTGTATTCTTGATACTTTCTGGCGAATTTCGGATACTTAATTTGTTTTTATTCACAGTCAATGTTGGGGAAGACTGCCCAGTGTTTGATGGACTTTTTGAATTCTGTCAGTTGTCAACTGGAGGCTCTGTCGGTAAGATGTGTATTTTTTGCTAGGCTGCTCTTATGCCATTGTTAATCTGTTGTTTGTTAAATGCATTGTTCTATGGTTCTTGCAGTTTAGGAGGGGGTAGAGGATAGACATGGTTCACAATTTCACTGTCTGCACAAAATCTCCCTCCGTTATGTTACCACATAGTAAATAGAATACTTCATACATGTCTCTCCCCAAACCTTTTTATGCTACTACTCACCAGGACCTACTGAGACCTTTATTAAAGACTTCGGTTTGGTTAGCCAACCACTTCCCTTGTATCCTTCAACATCCCAAAAAAGAGTAACTTTAGCTTCTGACTGTAGAGCAGTTTCATTGCTTCATCACAAGAACTCTTAGACCAGTGCAACAATTTCAAACTAGACGCCCTATCCAAAAGCACCTTCCATATAAAAAGCTACTAACTATGCATAATCCTCCAACATTGAATAAAAATAGCCAGCTTATCAATGGCTCTGATCTACTAAACCGTTTACGTTATCACTGCACACTGCAAGATACATCCCGAACACACCATGTTGCTCAGATTCAAGAATAAGTTGTCACTAAAATTCCTTATCTAAAAGAGAAAGATGTAATACCATTAACTGATCAATGTGTTGTGCCCCTTCCATCTCAGCTTGCTTACCATAGTCATCTTCTGAATGATATACTTTGCACCTCATTACATATTCGTTGATGAATGTTTTTGTTGGCATGTATTTGTGGTTTGTCAAAAACTGGAATAAATATCATTAGACTCCGGGGATCCATGGCTTACTTCGATTGCTGCCACGTTTGCAGAGGAAGCAGCAGCTCTGATATCATCCTCATTTGTTAACAGATCCCTACACTCAGGAGGAGAGGCCTTTGTGCACCCGTCACTCTAAATAGCGACCTCTAGCCCTTTGACCCTCTAAGTACAAATAACTATTGTAGAACTCTCTTGAAACTCCAGAATCCTAGAGAAAATTGTCATAACCCAGTTCATAGCCACTTAAAAACATTTGGAATAAAGAAAACTCTGGAAAATGTATGGAATGGCCTGCTTAAGGATTTTCAGGTTGTTGATACTTGTGGACTTAACTTCCACCTTCTGTAGGAAGGACCATATCATCCTCCTACACTGGCTCCAGTGTATATGTGTTTGCAATCAAGTGCTTCACATTCTGGCTTGAAGAACACAGCCAAAATGTTACACTTGGTTACCTCCTCTACCCACCCAGCTCAGTCTGGTCTTGCACCGCCCAATACTCTTACCTCCTCTCCTGATCAGTAGCTACATAGAGCATCTTGTAGAACTCCTCAGAGTGACTCCCCATCGACTTTAAAATCAACTTCAAAATTAAGGTAAAAAAGACAATAGTACAGTAACTAATAATATCAAAGTAATTGAAACTGCTTAAAACTCATTGGACCCAAAAGTGCAATACTGATTACAGGCCAATTCTGCTTTTTCAAACCGATCAGCACATTGAGCCCGTCCTCATGTTCTCTGGGGGAAATGGTTCCATAGGAACTTGGGTGTGTTTTGTTAAGTGTACATGAAATTCGGTTCTGTGATGGGAAGAGTACTCCTATCCTTCCACCAAATGAAACTGCTCAAAATTCGAGCACACAGGTTGTAGGTGTCCTAGTTGGCGCCTGCATCATATTGTCCTACGTACATATCAAATTAAGCGTACTATAGAATGCTTAAAATACAGATGTACATATAATTCTGGGGCTGTATCAGCCCTACCTCTTAAAACAACGGCAAATTCCTTTGCATGGAAGAATCTGTTTCAAAATACAAGGGCTCGCCTACAAAAGCATTGAAGGGTCTGCATCTGCCTACTTGAAGAAAAAAGTCAAATGCTACCTCTTTCAACCCCCTCTCGCCTTTTCCCAGGCCAACATCATAAATCATTAGCACAACTGTAGGAAGTTGGCTTTGTATGCACTATTTCAAAGTAAGGAATAGTATGCACAGAGTCCAAGGGTTCCCCTTAGAGGTAAGATAGTGGCAAAAAGAGATAATACTAATGCTCTATTTTGTGGTAGTGTGGTCGAGCAGTAGGCTTATCAAAGGAGTAGTGTTAAGCATTTGTTGTACATACACACAGGCAATAAATGAGGAACACACACTCCGAGACAAATCCAGGCCAATAGGTTTTGTTATAGAAAAATATATTTTCTTAGTTTATTTTAAGAACCACAGGTTCAAATTCTACATGTAATATCTCATTTGAAAGGTATTGCAGGTAAGTACTTTAGGAACTTTGAATAATCACAATAGCATATATACTTTTTCCATAAAACACATTTAGCTGTTTTAAAAGTGGACACAGTGCAATTTTCACAGTTCCTGGGGGAGGTAAAGTAATGTTAGTTCTTGCAGGTAAGTAAACCACCTACGGGGTTCAAATTGGGGTCCAAGGTAGCCCACCGTTGGGGGTTCAGAGCAACCCCAAAGTCACCACACCAGCAGCTCAGGGCCAGTCAGGTGCAGAGTTCAAAGTGGTGCCCAAAACGCATAGGCTTCAATGGAAAGAAGGGGGTGCCCCGGTTCCAGTCTGCCAGCAGGTAAGTACCCGCGTCTTCGGGGGGCAGACCAGGGGGGTTTTGTAGGGCACCGGGAGGGACACAAGCTCACACAAAAAGTACACCCTCAGCGGCACTGGTGCGGCCGGGTGCAGTGTGCAAACAAGCGTCGGGTTCGCAATGTAAATCAATGGGAGACCAAGGGGTCTCTTCAGCGGTGCAGGCAGGCAAGGGGGGGGCTCCTCGGGGTAGCCACCACCTGGGCAAGGGAGAGGGCCTCCTGGGGGTCACTCCTGCACTGAAGTTCCGATCCTTCAGGTGCTGGGGGCTGCGGGTGCAGGGTCTTTTCCAGCCGTCGGGATTTTAGAGTCGGGCAGTCGCGGTCAGGGGGAGCCTCGGGATTCCCTCTGCAGGCGTCGCTGTGGGGGCTCAGGGGAGACGACTTTGGTTACTCACGGTCTCTGAGTCGCCGGAGGGTCTTCCCTGAGGTGTTGGTTCTCCACCAGTCGAGTTGGGGTCGCCGGGTGCAGTGTGGCAAGTCTCACGCTTCTTGCGGGGATTTGCAGGGGTCTTTAAATCTGCTCCTCTGAAACAAAGTTGCAGTCTTTTTGGAACAGGGCCGCTGTCCTCGGGAGTTTCTGGTTCCTCTTGAAGCAGGGCAGTCCTCTGAGGATTCAGAGGTCGCTGGTCCTGGGGAAAGCGTCGCTGGAGCAGGTTTCTTTAGAAGACAGGAGACAGGCCGGTAGGACTGGGGCCAAAGCAGTTGGTGTCTTCTTTCTTCTTCTGCAGGGGTTTTTCAGCTCAGCAGTCCTCTTCTTCTGTAAGTTGCAGGAATCTAAATTCTTAGGTTCAGGGGAGCCCTTAAATACTAAATTTAAGGGCGTGTTTAGGTCTGGGGGGTTAGTAGCCAATGGCTACTAGCCCTGAGGGTGGGTACACCCTCTTTGTGCCTCCTCCCAAGGGGAGGGGGTCACATTCCTATCCCTATTGGGGGAATCCTCCTTCTACAAGATGGAGGATTTCTAAAAGTCAGTCACCTCAGCTCAGGACACCTTAGGGGCTGTCCTGACTGGCCAGTGACTCCTCCTTGTTTTTCTCATTATCTCTCCTGGACTTGCCGCCAAAAGTGGGGGCTGGGTCCAGGGGGCGGGCATCTCCACTAGCTGGAGTGCCCTGGGGCATTGTAACAGGAAGCTTGAGCCTTTGAAGCTCACTGCTAGGTGTTACAGTTCCTGCAGGGGGGAGGTGTGAAGCATCTCCACCCAGAGCAGGCTTTGTTTCTGTCCTCAGAGAGCACAAAGGCTCTCACCGCATGGGGTCAGAAACTCGTCTCTCAGCAGCAGGCTGGCACAGACCAGTCAGTCCTGCACTGAACAATTGGGTAAATTACAGGGGGCATCTCTAAGATGCCCTCTGTGTGCATTTTTTAATAAATCCAACACTGGCATCAGTGTGGGTTTATTATTCTGAGAAGTTTGATACTAAACTTCCTAGTATTCAGTGTAGCCATTATGGAGCTGTGGAGTTCGTTTTTGACAGACTCCCAGACCATATACTCTTATGGCTACCCTGCACTTACAATGTCTAAGGTTTTGCTTAGACACTGTAGGGGCATAGTGCTCATGCACATATGCCCTCACCTGTGGTATAGTGCACCCTGCCTTAGGGCTGTAAGGCCTGCTAGAGGGGTGACTTACCTATGCCACAGGCAGTGTGAGGTTGGCATGGCACCCTGAGGGGAGTGCCATGTCGACTTAGTCATTTTCTCCCCACCAGCACACACAAGCTGGCAAGCAGTGTGTCTGTGCTGAGTGAGAGGTCCCTAGGGTGGCATAAGACATGCTGCAGCCCTTAGAGACCTTCCCTGGCATCAGGGCCCTTGGTACCAGGGTACCAGTTACAAGGGACTTACTTAGGTGCCAGGGTTGTGCCAATTGTGGAAACAATGGTACTTTTTAGATGAAAGAACACTGGTGCTGGGGCCTGGTTAGCAGGGTCCCAGCACACTTCTCAGTCAAGTCAGCATCAGTATCAGGCAAAAAGTGGGGGGTAACTGCAACAGGGAGCCATTTCTTTACAACAACCAACTGCAAATCAAGATGGAATTGATGCCGCCCACTCACTGACCTCCCTTATGTAGTGATCTCCCTCCTCTGCTGCACATGTAAGTTTAAAGAGCTTCAGAGCAAATCTAAAGCCTTCCTTTTTTAACTCTCATCGCAGACCCCTAAGGCTTTAATTTGCGAAAGCACATAAAGCACTGCTAACCAAGCACAAGCAGGCGGGACACGAGAAGGATTTCCTCTTGGACTATGATTACCTGGTTCATCCTCCGTATTGTAATAAATGTCCTATTGGAATTCGGAAGCCAAGCAGCACAGCACAATGTGTCTGTAATCCCCTGCAATGCGCGCAGCAACACTGCTGCATCATTAGACGTATATATCATCACACAATGCAAGTGTAAGTTATAAAACATTAATGCACTTTGAAATAGAACATCATGGTAATGTAACTTCTGCAGCATAATACGGATTTCATCAGAGCATCCAACAATAGCCCTTACTGTGAAACCTCTCCAAGAGCACCAAGAAGCGATTTAGTTATGTAGTGCTTTTCTACTGGTAGTGTATTCTTGCCCCTCACACTGTACCACTCAGTGTCTGTGCCCTCTGTGTAAATAGAAAGTAAGAGGACTAAAGAGTGCACAAGGGGGCCAGAGCGGAGCATGTTATGTGTTTCTACTCTTATTCTAGTGGTTTTGCTCCTACAGGACATCCTATAAGGGGAAAGGAGGCATACCAGCAACTACAGTACTAGAAATGCTGCATGTTGACTTTTCTATTCCCATGATTTGCCTCTCCTAGCCTCTGGTGATTGGGAAAACATTGCTCTGTTTTTGTTATACTTTCCCATTCTGAGCACTGATTATGGGAGTGTTTGTAATGAGGCTCCTGTAGTGACTGGAAAAGAACAGTCAGTTTTCCCTTTAATTTCCCACTAGGAGTATTGACTTAGTGTTATATTTGTAGTGAAACTTCTCTCTAAATTAACAACAAAGTGCTTGATAATGTAGGCTACCTCTGCTCCTGACCATTCTCTTAAGTACCTAGAAGCAATTTAGTTTTTCATTGAGTTTTATTCAATGTGATGGGTGTGATGCCAAGCAGTGATCCACAGTGCTTCTGTTTTAAATTTAATTCACCATCAACTATCCAAGCTGCAGTACTGTATTTTACAGGGAAGTATTGTTTGTCTGATTTCCCAAGACAAAATGACAAGCTTGTTCCCAACAATTGATAGCCTATGATAACCCTAATAAACTATGTGCAGACGTCACTACAGATTACATACAATTTCTTTTTTAGGGTATTTTTCAAGGCCTGGGTGGAACTCGCAGAGTTTCATGTCGTGTAATCCTGCAGAGTTATATAAAAGGTCCTCGAGCGTCCGCTGAGCCCCATGGGCCAAATTCAGGCATGTTGCTCTGCACGTGCTGATGTTTAGCACCAGGGGCTTGTTCCACAGTTTAGAATTAGTGTGAACACAACCACGAGGCACGCCAGAGGGTGCTGCTTTCTGCCGCTCGGCTAGCGGCATCTTCCTCAACACGAACGGCTGTGCCCTGATTCCACCGCCTGCGTTGAGAAATCTCGCCAGGAGTCGTTCTAGCACCCATAAAATCACACTAGGGACCCAAATTCTCACTCTTGCTCACCGATTGTTAACGTTTGTGAGCTGCACCTGAGAAGAAACTCTGGCGGTTGGCGAGTTTTGCTGGAACTCCGCACTCCAAGTGGAGCACAGGGTGGACATACCTCTGCGAACTCTGCTGGTGGAACAGAATGTTTCACCCATCTGTATATATTTCCTGTCTTTGTGACCAAAGCCATGTGTATTGTCTTTGTGTCTACAAGTAAATTGACACTTATTATAGACCACACTATCACTGTCCATTATTAACTTTTGGGTATTTGTTATGGGCAACATAGATTCTGATGTATGACTTTCTAGGCACTACAGATAAGGAATGTTTACATGGCTACAGCAGTGGACCTACTGCTGAAGCAGCCAAATGTCTAATCTTTTCGAATTTTGAGGTGACCTTGTTCTCATTAAAATGTCAAAAGGGATACAGGCCCTGCCCTTTACACCACCTTAGACTCTGAAAGCCGTCTTCCCCACTTTGTGTGCTTAAATGTAAACACAGAAAGCTGATGTTGTCTGGCTGATCTTAAGTTATTCTTTTGAATATGTTTGGCAAATGTAGAAGTCAAGATTTTAGGGCTCTCCGTATAAAAGATGTGATGCCAATGCAGGCTGTTATCAGTAAGGTCCTCTTATGCACCAGGACCCATGCGGCTGCTGATGGTGCCATCACACAAGAGCAAACATTTTTAAGCCTAGGAGAAATCCTAAATGAGACATTTTGAATCCATTGCAGAAGAGGAAGGATTTCTTAGGAAGGCACAGGTAGACTGGGTTGCCGGAATCTATTTTTAATTGAACAAAAATGTTCGAGACCAAAACTGAGGGGAGGTTAGCAAAGTAAAGACTCTGAAAAGTGCTTCAAGGTGGTTTCACTGAGCGGGCAGTTCACTGTTGAGCTGGTTATCAGCTTGCCCAGATTTGAATAACTTCTGGTGGTTCATGTGCTGTTCCCAAGGATACTGGCCTCAAGTTACCATCACATTTATTAGAATGGTTCCTAGTCAACATGCTCTCCTTCTTGGAGAACTGGGTTTTATGATTTTTTTTTTTTTTTTTGCTTGCATTTTTAATGCTGTTATTAAGATTTTCATGCAAGAGACGGAATGCATGTTAATATAAGATCATACACTCGGTGTTTCCAGTTTTCCTGTATATGATGGAGTTCGCTATGTTACGTTCAACAGCACTTATGTGGTTGTGACCGTTAACGGTAGATTCACATCTGTTACATTGTCTATCAAAGAGTGCAAAAATATTTGAACTACATGAAGATAGTTGAAAAACAGTGCAAAAAACTGAGAGAGAAAAAACAAAAACAAAAAGTGTAAAACAAAACAACGATTGCAAATACAGTTAGTTTCTCTCAACCAAAGTTATGGCGTAATGCCCAGTACCCATACCATTTGTACCAGTCTGTCTAATGCTATGTAGAATACCTTTGGGTTCCCTACAGTGTAATTTATGAAGATCATACTATTGTGTGTCAGTGCACTATGCAGTCATGTTATGCATTTATGCACCCTTGTTAGCTTGTTACCATAAGGCGGGTGTATGTCTGACTTTGTTTCCACCTTTTCTAGGTAGGTATCCCATAATGAAAAATGCTCTCCCCTGCCGGAGGGATTTCACAACGCAGCAACCTCCACATACGCCCATTTTAAGACCTCTATCCACCAATCTGGATTTGAGGGTGTGATTGCTGTCTCCGAGGCCATAGTAATACGTTGTTATGCTAAAATTAATGCTAGATCTATCAAGGAGCAGGCAAATTTGGATGGCTTAAGACAGGCCATCTGGCCACAAAGGCATGTTTTGGTATCTTTTAGTATGAGCCGCCCCAAACCTCAGTCAAACTCTTAAGCACTTCATCCCCAGAATAGACACACTGTCGAGCAGCACCACATCATGTGCAAAGAAGTCAGCATCATTCTCATCACATTTAGGGCAGTAAGTGGATACTCCTGGGTACATGTGTCTTCCGCATTTTAGAGGTAGGTAGGTATGATGTATGTAGTTGAATTGCGTGTGTCTATCTTGAGTTTTCTGAAGTTCACTTAATATGTCCAAGACATTTTGCCCACTGTGTCTCTCTCAACTCGTTTCTCAGTCGTTTCCACCATTTCTTTATGTATCTTGTGTTTGACTCTGCTGATTGCAAAAGGTGTTGAATACAGACAGTTAACCACCTCTCTAGGAGTAATGTGTGTCAGCACTACTTGTAGTGGTTGTGAGGTAGTGTTTTTCACACCCTTGGTTTTCCATTAGTCATTCGCTTGTTGTACAAGCGCACTGTATAGCAGAAATTGACTGGGGCCTACCCCATACATTTTTGCCAAGTTATCAAAGGACCGCAGTTTCTTTTTTCCATATAAGTGGACAGGGGTCTCCAGTAATCCCAAAGTGCTCTATTGGGGGGTAGTGTGGTCAAACAGCTTTAGGTTAAACTTTCGCTATAGGCACACAGTCAAGAAATGATGCACACAACTCAATAAGGAGAGCCACACCAATTTATAAATATAATATGTACCTTAATATAATATTAGGCACCAAAATCATCACCATCTGGTAAGTACATTTTAAAAGAGAAATTCCTACATTTTTGATAAGACAACACTTAGTGTAATTTTCTAAAGCAGCAATGTTACCCTGTGGAGGAAAAACGTACTTCAAACTGGTATTCAGAAGCGACTTACAAGACATATATCTTCTGGACTTACGGTGAGTATGGGGCAGGGTCCTAGGCTATACCAACAGATCACCTGAGGAGGCACTGGGGCAGCCTGGTGCAGAGGTGCAGTTCACCAACGGGTGCCCCGTTGAAGAAAATGGGGATTGGTTTGGTCAGAAAGTTGCTGTACGTTGGGACTGGAGGGACCAGTGCAGCTGAACCAACAAGGGGATTCAAGTCCTGTGATGCTGGGGGACACCTTTGGTCCTCTTCTCCTTGGTCCGGGGCGCCCAGGTGCAGAGATGTCCTGAGGTGTCGGGTTTTTGTAACCAGGTCACTTGCTGTAGATGGGGGACTGCATAAAGATGCTGCAGGCAGCGTCTTGAAGTCCACAATTGGCAAACCCAAGGTGAAGTTTGTCTCTGGAGGGTTTTGCGACCATGGTGGCACAACTGGCTCACTTCAGCTCATGCTAGGGGGCATGGGTGTGGTGGTGCTTTCCAGTGTCAGGTTTTGGCAATCTGGAGTCCTCACAGTTTTTCTGGGGTGCCTGCAGGATGTAGGGAAGTAGCTCAGTTACTCCTTGGGAGCTCTTGGGTCTTGGTTGAAGGCTGGCAGTCCTCCCAGGTTTTTGGAGGCACAGGCAGTTGCAGGATAAGTAGTCTTCGGCGCAATCGTGGAGGACTGGAGGCAGGCTGGTGGGCTAGGGCCAAGTCAGTTGCTGGTCTTCTATTCTTGCTTTTGCGACTCTTTAGCGTCCGTCGTCTTCTTTCAGGTTGGCAGGATCTGCTTTTCTGGTGCCAGTGGCTCCCGCAAATTTTAGATTTAGGGGCATTAGGGAAGTGAAGGGTAATAGCCAATGGGCTGCATAACCCTAGGATCATTATGTCCATTATATGACCACTTCCTGTGGGAAGTGGGCATAACCCTGTGCCAGAGTTCCTAGTTCTGGTTTCACCAAGATGCCAAATTTTCAGTTTTCGTGTCCACATCAGTTAGCTCACCTTAGGGGTGAAACTGTCCTGAAGGTGGACACGCCTCTTTGACTACTAATTTTTCCTGCCTGTCCAGGCACCAAATGGGCCCTGGGCCAGGGGGGTCGGCATCCCCTCACCACTGGGGGAAGCCAGATTTGCATACCAAAGGTGGCGGGCTCTTTGAAGCTCCCTGCCTTAAAATGCAGATTTGGAGGTCATCCTGTTTGAAAGGTTGTGGAACACCCTTGTCAGATCAGGCTTTACTCCTGGCCTTCCGAGAGCATTTGCTCTCACCTTTGAGGGTCAAAAACGTGTTTGCGGAGACACGCTGGTCAAAACCAGTCGGCCAGCTCACTGGTAGTTGGTAGGTTATTCAGGGGGCATCTTGAAGGTGCCCTCTGGGTGCAGTTATTAATAAATCAATTGCTGGAATTATTAGTGGGGGCTTACTACTACAAGATGTTTGACCTCCAACATCCCTGGTTTCAGTGAAGCCATCATGTAGCTGGGGAACTCGTATTGACCAGTGTCCAGCACATGTACTTAAATGGCTTTCCTGATCATTTACCATGCCTAGAGTCAACAAAGATGTCCACACATGTAATATAATGCACCCTGCCTTAGGGCTGGAAGGCCTGCTGTAGGGTTGACTTGCATGCAGTGTTAGGGGACATTGCGCACAGGGATGTTGAACATGCCATGTTTTCGTTTTGGTCTGCACCAAGATACGTAGCCTGCAAAAGCAGTCTGTCATCTGAGGGATCCCTTAGGGTGGCACAATTTGCGCTGCAGCTCAAACATCTAATATTGATAAACCTGCACTGGTTCCAGTGATGGATTTATCAGTACATGTACCCAGAGGACACCTTGGAGGTGTCCCCTGAAAACCTACCAGCCTCTGATGTGCTTGCTGACTGTTTTCCGCCAGCCTGCCACCCGTGACATGGTTCTGGCTCCCTAGGGTGAGAGCCTTTTGCTCTCAGGAGGCCCAGAACAAAAGCCTATCTGAGAAGACAGGATGACCTGCTGATTAGCCTTCCTAAGGCGGCAACCCTAAAAATGGGAGCGTCAAAACGCTTGTTAAAATTACTGGACCAATTGGAACTGTCTAAAATAGATTTGGAGATTTAAAATACAAATCAATTGGACAATAGATGCCAAACTTTGGACAGTACAAAACAATAGACTAGGGGAATCTATCTTGTGTCTTGTCTCCCATTTTT
The DNA here is from genome assembly GCF_031143425.1 of Pleurodeles waltl. NCBI lineage: Eukaryota > Metazoa > Chordata > Amphibia > Caudata > Salamandridae > Pleurodeles > Pleurodeles waltl. Next base: position 666,483,910 of record NC_090444.1, on the reverse strand, counting down.
GTGTTGCTATTGACTGGTTGAAGTACTATTCTGAGTATTTGTCTTCTTAGGAGGCATTTTATTTATGTGTTTATGGGATTAATTATTAAATTATATTTTTGAGATATTTCCTTTATCTTGACTGATCATTGGTAGTTGTGTTGATTGTGTAGTTGACTGAGTGGTGGATAGTTTGTTCCCCCCCGGGGTTTTTATTTTGTTATTACTAAAGGGATGACTTCTCCGTGAGCAAGACACCACCGGCACAGTCCTTTCTTTGCTATCCCAAGGAGCAGCAGGCACAGTCCAACTGAGGTGCAGCCTCTTCCCTGCCAGGTCCCAGGTCAGCTGCGCAGTTCTTCTTTAGTCCTTTTTTGCAATCCAGGTGAGCTCTGAGCTCTGGGGGCCATGGGTGCCTCTTTTATGCCCAGAAAGTGTCCTTAGGGGAGGTTGCGGTTACTAGCCGGTGGGCTACCTGGATACCTCCCGCCTGCTCACAACTTCCTGTGATGTGTGGCCCTGAGTGCTCTATTATGCCCACTCCTAAGATGGCTGAACCCCTCTCTCGATGTCGTTTATATAGTAACCCCTAGTGTGACTACCTTAGGTCAGATCCATTTTCCCATGGGTGTGTAGTCCAGTGTTTTCCCTTTGCTGTCGCTGTCACCCTTCTGTCTACCTACACCAAGGAGCAGCTCCTCTACTGTGTGATTGCCATTTGCCCGTCAAAAGCGGCTTCCCCTTTGAAGCTTTCCTTTTGGGCTCTCACTCTGTGTAGCCTTTCCTGACGCAGGGAAAATAACATCTCCTCCCTCAGCATATTCTTTGTGGGCTTTCATGCGAGTCATTTACAATTCTTCCCAGGAGCCCAGAAGGATGTCTTGAGGATAGACCATTGTGTGCAACAGTAAAGGGACACTGGAAACCTTGGGCAACTAAGTGGCAACTTGCTAAAGTTGCACTTTGCCCACCAGTGACATTAAATTCAATTGAACCATTAAATCAGATTTAATGCACTTATTCTTTTGATGCCTTGAAGTTCCAACTTTTATAGTCCCAGTCAGATGTTAGCAAGGCTGAGATGTCAGCCTGTTACTCTGCACACGCAAATGGGGCTACCCACCTTTTAACATAGGAACAACAGCGATGGTTTAACTGTTAGGAGCTTAAAAACATGAAACTACAGGTCCAAGTCTCTAATATAATGCACCTTGCCTTTAGGGCTTAGTAGGTCTGTTTTAGGGGTGACTTACAAATGATAAAAAGGAAGACCTGGGCATTGCCATTGTTTGAAATGGAAAAGATGAGTTAGAAGTTTAAAACTACCAGCCTGCAGTGGCAGCCTGGGAGTCATGCTTTTGCCTTGTCACCCTTGTTGTGGCACTACTAGAGCTGCAGTCTATGAGAGAGACTTAAATTTACAAACCCTAGGTACCATATACTAATTTGGAACCTACAAGTAAGTCAAGTTATGCTAACAGGGGATAAGCCAATACAATCTGCACCTTTTTAAGGGTCAGAGCACATGAACGGAGTCCTGATTAGCAGGTCTCAGGGCATTTCAGAGTCATTACATCAGTGCTGATTTGTCAGAAATGGTGCAAAAAGTGTGGGTGAACCCACTTCAAAAGACTCTTTACTCAGTGTCCTCTCATCACTACCCTAAATGCATCCCAGACAAGTTGACCATTCGATTTTGTCCCAGTGTTTTTTGTGAAGTAGTGTTCTATATGTTCTGCGATCTCTTCTTTAATTATCAGGTTCTGCAACAAAGCTGGTGAAAGTCTCCACATGGTTATGCAAGGGGAGGCATGCCCCCAGGAAATCGGTAATTTAATGCGGTTGTGATCTGGCTGGGTCCGGTGTAAATATTCAGAGTCACATACCCTCATTGCGGCCTCTACACTACAGTAGATTAAATCTATGCAAGTGTGCAGTGTATGCATACCATAGTGAAACAATAGTTCCATCTCAACAGGGTGCAATTCATGCCGGACGTCATTTAGTAGTGAATCCCTTGTTCATTAAACTAAGTGACATGTTGTGAGCAGTGACCTTGTACCTGCCAAGGGTGGCGTCTCTTTTGAGGTCTACATTAGGGATGCTCTTAAAGTTGCCACTCCATTTATGCGGTGAGTCAGGGTTAGAAAGCAGAGACCTAATAAGTGTCAACAACTATGCCTCACCATTTCTTATGTAGTTTAGACAATTCTGAGAAATGTGCTTCCTGCTAGCATCCAAAATGCACATGTCAGCATTAGTGATCTGCATGTTTTTGTATTATGTGAATGAGGCCATACCACAAATGTTCCAGGTAAGAGTATTGTATTTGGGAAAAGGCTCTCTCACATGTTCAGCAGTCGAGTAATGATAGGGGGTACCGTCAGTGTACCATCAGTGTCAGTTGTCCCACCTGCATATGCAGTTAGCGCACTTCAGTATAGAAGCAGGTATACTTAGACTAGTAACAGTTGTACACCCTGCTCCCCATCCCAAGTCAAGTTTTCAGAAGCTACCTTTCCAACAAACTGGCACCATGAAAGTTTGCTATACATATTGTCTGTTTTGGTTTGTGATGGGGAAACTATACTAACAGGCACATGCAAGTACAAGCTTCCATGAGATTCTTTGTTGTGAGTATCAGCATGCTCGTGCGTCTCTCTCTCTCTCTCTCTCTCTCTCTATGCAGTTAGGTAGCAGTGTGCCAATGCCCCCATTGTCTAGGTAGTGTTTCTCCCAAAGCCACATTGGAGCAGAAATCTGATATAAGTAAAGAATGTTATTGCACCCTTTTCGCTGTCATAGGTTTGGTGTGTGGGCCCTCCCATAGTTCAGGTTTATCTTTGTCAGTTCCTCAGCATTCAACATGAACCTGTATTACTTTTTGCCTGCTGATTGTCACGGCTAGAACATTGCTCTATCTCTTCCACCCCAATGGTTCTTTCTCTAGTAGCGTTTTCGTATGAGGGACAACTCTGCAGTTTCTGGTTATTCCTCTGTTGATCCCACTGGTATTACCAGGTGCAATCTCTCTCTCTCTCTCCCTGTTCTGGTATGTCCGTCTCTCCTATTGATTCTAGCCATTTTTGTGGATCGGCAGGAGCTGCAAAGAAATAAAATTTGGCACCGTGGATGGTCCGCAGTTTTGCCGGGTCAAAAAGGATTATCGGAGATTCATTTGTTGTAAGATATGTTTAATTACAAGGAACTTGGGGCCTGATTCAGATATTGGTGGATGGGTTACTCAGTCACAACGGTGACGTATATCCCGTCCACTAAAATCTAAATCCCATAGGCTATAATGGGATTTATTTTTTGGCAGACAGTATATTAGTCACAGTTGTGATGGAGTAACCCGTCTGCCAAGATCTAGATCAGGGCCTAAGTTCTTTGCCTGTGCACCTCTGAGGTATAATCTGGAAATATGTTCACTGTGTAATTTTCTTCAATCCAGGGGCCTTTACTCCTAGAAGTTTGTAGGATGTGGTCTTGATCCCTGTAATTAAACGTGCCACCTCTGCTCTTGGAGGGGCTCCAGGTGCCAGGAACTCTGTGTGCGCTCTCCACTGAGAAAAATGTGGATTGCTTGAAAGCCATTACTGTGTCAACGAGCCATATCTCAAGGTGCAAAGTCATACTCTGGCCCTCTACCCATTCCGGCAGCCCAGTAATCCATATGTTTATCCTCTATGATCTGCCTTCTGCCTCAATGGCTTTCAATTTCCACAGGTTGACGACTGCATGCTTTTCACTGTAGGGCGCATTGCTGCAAGTTGGGACTCACTGATTTTCACCCTGTCAGTTTCCTTTGACTTGCTTGAAGCAAAGCAAAGTAGAGCTGTAGTGTCAAATTTAGGGTCAAGTGTAGTTTTAACATCCAAAATAGCTTGAAAAATGGCCTCAAATTTACTGGTGCGTTTATGAAGTATAGATTCCCCATTCTCAGTGCTTCTTGAGGGCTGTTCACCAGTGATAGTGTGGATCTGTGTGATCGTCCTGCTCAAGACCCTCTATCTTTGTGGTCTCCCCATAATGTATAGTTTCATGCTACAGGGCTTGTGGCACCTCACTCAGCAGCTCGTGGTCTCAGGGTGTGCAGGTGTACAAGACAACTGTAGGTTTGTCTGTATAGCAGAAAGTTGAGTATGCACTATGCAGCAATAAAGCTAGTACAAAAAGGGGATGGTGGCTATTTTTGTGTGGGGCCCTGGCGATCCCAGAGTAGTCCCATCATAGCATTGCTAAGTATAGTGGGTGGGGACACTTGTGTCTCCAGTCAGCAGGAGGCCTTTTATTTTGTTCAGTAGTTGTAAAAGTTTGCATATATAGGTGGCGGAGGGGTCTCTCTGTCCCAATGCCCTACTTGATCGTATATGTCAGTGCCATTGACTGCCAGTTACCTTCAAGTATCAATGGGCTCTATTTGCCGGGAGGAAACGTCCCCCTCTCGGCTTCTGGGCTCCTTGTCAGTTGCGTTTGAATCAGTTGAGTTTTCCTGTATATTGAAAAAAGAATCTGCAAGCATGTTAAAAAATTGTTATAGCTGTGCATCAGATACAAATATATGTTGAATAAAAGGGGTCAGATAAAGATGTAGGGCTTCACTCAGCCCCCTTTCAGCTAAATAGTTTTTCCCCGCAGACTGGTTTATGGTATTATCTAAAGGTTGCCATACAGGAAAGAATGAATCCACTGAAGCGCTGCATCTTGAATTGGAATATTATGATCTTTAGTGTATAATGTCATGGGATATCCTATAAGTGGATAGAAGACCGACCAACTACTACATTACTATACTGATACCCCCCCATCTACTGCCACTCGGAGATTATCTCCGACAAGCGTCACAATAGATTCAGTGCACATCCGGGCTGAATCTGGCTTTTTGTTCACCCGTTGCCCGTTCTTTTTAGCTTGTTATGTATTTTATTTCCAGACGTTTTGTTTTGTAATGGTGCCGGAAGATGGGTCAATAACTGCAGCACTTTCCAGCATTAACAGCAGGTTTTAGCAAAGGTTGACCTATTACTGTCTTAAATAACCCAAGACTGATCAAGTGAAAAATGAAACTGGTTATTTACGAAATTGTTGGATTTAACAAGCGTCCCCACTCATGCATCCAGTGGATAGCCAGAAGTCTTTACTCATGGTGATGAGTGGTTGAAAAAGCTCAAAGCGGCCACTCTAGATCACCTCTCTGAGGTACCTCCATTGTCAAAGAAAAACTGCTGACCCTCGGATGGAAATTATGACTCTTATTGACTTTATCACGGAAAACGGAAGACAGATGAACCGTCTTGATATGGACTAACGTCCTGCACCAGCACAATTAGGCAAGTGATTCTAGTGTCTTAAAAACTTACATGGAGCAGTTTTTGCTGATATGATACGTGAAAATGATTACCATTAATATTTAAACATCATTTTTGTCGTTAATCAGTTGAATATTACAGTAATGTTGCATGTTTCACTTAGAATTCTATTGGTGGAAACAGATCTCTTACATTTCGGCTACTCTCTATCGACCCTATTTTACCAGAGACATCACTGGTAGTGTTTCACAGCTGATTTTTGGTGGTGGGGGGGGGGGGAGTATGATATAGATATATTATTTTTTTACTTTTATTTTATTTCATTTTTTACTTTTTTTAACTTTTTTAAAATGTTGTTCCCACTTTCTTTTAGCTGGAGCAGTGAAATTAAACCGACAGCAGACGGACATGGCTGTTAATTGGGCAGGAGGACTCCATCATGCCAAAAAGTCTGAGGCATCTGGTTTCTGTTATGTAAATGATATCGTCCTAGCTATTCTTGAATTACTAAAGTAAGTTTAAATAAGAAGTCACTTTGAAATACTTTATTGTATTTCTTTGATTGGCGTAGAGTAATCCTAAATCATCTGCAAGCTCATGCTTGCGAGTAGCTTTCTAAAACATTCAGTTTGTGGGAATTAAATAACACGTAGTTATGGCCAGAAAATACATTTTCTTCTTAAGCACCAGGAACCGTTACTTGGAAGAGCAAGCGATGAATGATTTAATTACCATACAACATTTAGGAATACCATTCTTTTAACAATCAGCTAATTACCCTCTGACATACTTGGTTATTGTAGGCTTTCTTTATTGTAAACCTGATCCACAGCATTACATAAGCAATCAAATTAAATCAAATTTTATTCCTACATTTCAGCCCTTTGCCTGTAGAAAAAGGCCCTACCAGGCAACAATTAGGCCACATCACTCGTTCACCACTTGGGTGTCAATTAGGTACCGTGCAGGCAGCCCCGTAGACACTCTAATAAAGTACGTTTGAGAATCTGTTACTAAAACGTAATTGATGCACAATTATACCTAGGAAAATAAATACAAATCTTGCATTCACCAGCCTCTGATCTTTTAACCAGGCCCTTCGTCAGCTGTAAAGAACATTATCAAAAATAATGGATGTGTGAAAACTGTTCTGTTTTAAAGAAAGTTGTTACCTGCCTCATAATTCAGAAGTCATTTCACTATAGAAGACACATTTCCCTCTTTCCAGGTATGTGTTGTTGAGTGCTATTCCGATCTGTGTGAATGCATCTGTCTGACATTCGGCTTATAAAACACACGACTATTTGTGTGCCCTCTCTAGTGAGGTTATGAAATTACCCTTCAACTGGACTTTATACCAGTTCCTTTCGATCTTGGACCCTAAATCATGCTAGTCTTTTTTTTCTTTTTATCAGTGGTTTTGCTCAGAATTTTCGAGCTCAGTTCAACTTTGCTCCCTGGGAAGGCCCTTAATTCTATCAATAGGATCCTTGGCTTTAGGCCAGTTTATCTACTGAGTTGTAGAATAGATAGCTGCAATACAAGGTATTACTTAGTTTTCATGCAGTTCGATATATATTTATTGTTATTTTGGTTGCACGAATGCATCAGTATAAACACCCTGCAAAGGCTTCGTTAGTCAGCCCCTAAATATCTTCTTCTTTGTCAGTTCTGTGAATTCTTCATTGTTGTTTCCAAAGCATCATAGTTATGAGTAGTGTTCTGCATTGGAGAGAATGGCGGGGGTTTCTTCAGCTGTTATTGATGCACATTTCGCAAGAGATGAGGAAGGTATTGCAGATTCCAAAAACATGTTCCTAATGGGGAAGATCTAACGGTTGGTCATGTAGATGTTTGCACATGACTGGATTACTTCTCCTGTAGGGGCTTCCAAAAATGTTGTAACTATAGCAAGCCCAAGAACCAAAAGCTCCGTAGTCAGATAAGATGAAATGTTTAAATACCATTTTGCTAAGGGAGATGCACAGTGCCGTTTCTTGCCCTGCTGACGTGAAGCTGAACATTAACCCATGCTTCACAACTTCCCAGACATTTTTTTTAACTTTAGTCATTTGTCAAAAGGTGTAGGAAATGTAGATGGGCAAGACCACAGACTTACAAACAAGTGTCTTCCTCCATTCCTGTTAAAGACCTTGTATTCATGTGCAATACAAATTCCTAGCCTTGGCTTTGATTGTCTCTTTATGTGCTAGTGCTGCTTATTTGTTACTTTTGTAAGAAGAGGAGTCCCCTTGATTCCGCAAACAAAATTAAAAATAAAAACTAGTTTCCTCTATTTCAGTAGCATCCTCAGTGTAGCAACATTCCACCTGGTTGGGTATCAGTGGAACCTATAAACTAGAAGTTCCAGACGTAGAGCAATATCGAAGCAACATTTTTACTTTTTCAGGAAGTGCAGTATATTGGTGTGTAGAAATCACTACTTGTAGTAGTAAGCATTTTCCCTTTTTTCCTTGAAAAAGAACATTAAGTGCATCACTTTCTTATATCATTAAGTGGTTTAAAGTAGACCTCCTTTCACAGTTGCTTGGATTGTGTTCCATGTTAGCTCTGATGAACTGATATTTGATTGACTGTTAGATACATGGAGATCCACAGTGAGGTCAAAAGTGTTCTCCATGCTAACGACCAAAGGACGGAGGTGCCTGATTTTTTTAAAAATTGGTTAATTCTTATGAACTGTGCAGATTAAAATTACTGTACTAATTCTTAGACTGTCACGCAGTTGTGTTTTCATTTCAGTTGGTAACAGCTGGCCATTTAAATCAACTCAGCAGAACGTGTATTTCTTCAAATTCAGAATGACACATAATGTGTCCTTGATAGTTTGCCAATTGAAAGAAAATCCGGGTGTACAAAACTGACATTAGAGCACTTGTTTGTTTTCTTTCGAAAACGTGTTTGAGTCTATAGAGGTAATACTTTCTGTTCCAGTGAATTCCCATTTGGTTGAGTTCCAAATTCTGACCGAGATGTTTACTTTTCCTACAGGAGGATATTTCTGTTTGGCTGCACACAACCAGAATTTCAAATTCTGCCAAAGTGATGTCATCCGCCCTGTTAACATGGCTAAGTGACGCATTCAAACATTAGAGGGCACAGAATCTTTTTTAAACTTAATAAGCTTCTTCAAAGCTAAGGATTTGAGTTAATCTTTTTTTATGATGTCTGCAGTCTTATTTATACAATCAAGAATGATGGCATTTTTATATTTTAATTTGCTCTTACAGATACGGAAAACCTTCTAGTGCGAACATAATTCTTGATTTGTTTATGCAAATAAGAGGAATTTGTGCCTTTTAGGGGTTTAATGTCTTTACAAGGAGTGGATACCCACAAACATATGTGTGGGTTTTCATAAGGAGTTTATAGATAGGTGCCACTCCTGTGGAGAAAAATAAATGATTTGTTCTATTGCACATTTCTCCATCATTTACTTACTGTCGAATTTTCTACCTGTTGGAAATCTGGCTGGTTATTATTTGCAAACCTGAGTGCTACTGAAAATTAAGGACTATCATAGAATTACAAGAACATGCCTCAGATTCATTTTGAGCAAATGTCAGATACATTCTCCGGCCTCCGAAGAACCCCAGAGAAGGAGATATCCTACTGAACTTTGTGATTCAAGCTCCAAATATGCTTCACCAATTTTGCATCTTAAAGCCGTTTGTTAAATAAACCAATTTTTTTCAAAATTACCGGCTTGCATACCACTTTGCAATTTCAGGTATCACCAGCGAGTACTGTACATAGACATTGATATTCATCATGGGGATGGTGTCGAAGAAGCTTTTTATACAACAGATCGCGTTATGACTGTATCATTCCACAAGTACGGTGAATACTTTCCAGGAACGGGCGACTTGCGGGTGAGATTGCTTATCTTAAAGTATCCTGGAATTAGTTTGTTTTCTCCTGTTTGTACTGTGGTGTGTAAACAAATGCTTCTTGTGCATATTCACCTATTAAGAAATTGTAAATGCTTCTACTTCTTATTGAAGAAAGTTTGCACAGACATTGTGAGAAAGTTTGCAGATGGAAACCTTTTACAGTTTCCCCTTTGCTTTCTAAAAGGTTAATCAGATAAACTGAGCCAGCATTTCAGCTATGTTTCCTGTGAAATGTAACTGAAAATATTGTTTTTATTTTGTCGATTGTTGCAGTGAACAGCTTAATAAAAAATTGCACCTTCATGTTTTTTTACTCTTTATTTTTTATCTGTCACAGACCAAAACTGCATTACATATGATGCTCATTGTCAGGGGTAGATATTACAACAGAGTTGCCCACATACACAGTTTGTGATTGTGTAGTAACACTGTAAATGCAAATCGGAACTTGTTGGTCACTTATTTTAATGGAGGCCTCCACAGCCGCCCACCATCTGGTGCAGAGCACCATCTTATTTCAGTGGTTCCTATTAGTATGCATCTGCTATGTGGTTATCAAAGCATACAGCACTGCTGTGGTCAGTTACCTGTAATCAGGCAGGTTTATGAGCACATCTTGGCCCTTTTCATTCAGTAATCTACAAATAGGATGCCAAAAATCTTTAGGGCACGTTGGGCATTCATTTCACTCGGCTCACTACTATATGTTAAGTTTCTAAGCCAATTGAATTTTTGGTGGTGGACATCTGCCCCCATGGATGGCAATGTGCCTCTTTGCTAATTACAAGGCCATAACCGTCTGTCGGCAGCCTGCCTTGGGGACAGTATAGACCTAGCCCAAAAGCGCTGTGATGGGGTCTGGATCTTTAATTTTCGCAATCATAAGTGTAGATCAAAGACTACCTGTGCCTAAAAGTCTCTTAACGGAGGACAAGTCAACGTCAGGTGTATGAAGCATTGAAGCAAGCATAATGGCTTCAGTTCTACGTTACATTTGTTTTAAACTAGCCAGGGTGTAATACATTCTGTGAAGAAATGTAAAATGTATATCGTGATGCCAACCATTTTTTAGAAACCTCATCTGTGCACAACAGAACTGCCATGTTTCGTGTGATAGCTGTCTAATTTGCGTTCTCCCATTCTGTTTCCTTGTTAAGGGACATTCTGGTCGTTTTGAATACTAGTTGCCCAGGGTTCTGCAAAGTCGGTCCTGGAGAGCCTGGTCCATGCCAGATTTTTAGCATATCCACATTTATAATTTTTTTTTTTTTTTTCCAGAAATCTAAATTTTTCTAAATGTGGATATGCTAAAAATCTGGCATGGGCCCGGCTCTCCAAGACAGACTTTGCAGAACCTTGGCCTAGGACTAGGGGCAACACTAAGTCTGCTGGACTGCCTGAGGTTCCATAATGAGAGGAAATGCTGGATTGTTGCACAGTAACATGCAAAGAGAATATAATTGTGGCACTCAAGTGTATTTGGCTAAGAATTTCCAAGGGTTTATCGTGCAAGCCACTGGTTCAATGACCTTGGGGTTTCTAGACGTTGTCTGGTTGAGGGAGATCTATAGGGGTGTGTGGTATGCTGTGTCCACTACCACCACCATATATAATACATAACGGGGATTGAGGGATGTCAGTAGAATGCAAACTGAGCCTGTGCATAGTTATAATATAGTATAGGGCACGGAGGGCATGTCTCGTCATTAGAAAATCACTTTTGGCAATTTCTGCTGTGAAAATCAAAAGTACACTGCACGTCCATGAACAGAATGTCATTTGCTTAATTTTGGATCCTGCTCGGCTGCAGCTGTTTTTTATTTCACCAGCTGAGATCGCATTGTCGTTTACTCATTTGTATCTTCCTGGAAAACATTTATTTTGGTGATCAGGGGCAGAAGTGCCATCCATATTGGATATTTTAATAATTGATTGTCATACTTACAGTCCCGTTTAATAACAAATGAGGTTGTGCTCTGTAAGAAGAACATTATCTATCATTCTAGATATACGATGGAAAAGTGAAATTATGCTTGTATATTACTGGGGCTATCACAGGGCTGTACTCTGTTTTTAGATCAGCTGTGCCAGCGTAAGCGAAGGGCTATAGGTTTTTATACGTCTGGTCTAAAAGTAAGTAATGTGCCCCAGATTGCCTGGCCAGATCCTTGCTGCACTGTCTAATTTGTAGCAAGAGATTATTGATTATCTTTAGGGACAGTAATGATCTTGTCCAACTTCGCATGGAACATAGCAATATAAATTGAAAGCAGTTTCTGATATCATTCTGACTTACCTAGTAGATGTCTTCGTAGCAAATCGTGCTCAAATATTTGCACTATGTTGCCTAAACTCTCTCTTGTAAAAATTGTATGTGTGTTGTGTATTTCACAGTGGAAGTGAGTTTCTTTGTTGTATATTTGACAGAGGTGAGTTTTTTTTTTTTTTTTTTTTTTTTTTTTTTTTTAATGTGAATTGTCATTTTCTTTTTTAATGAATGCTTCTTTTTCAATGTTGTCCTTACAGGACATTGGCGCTGGAAAGGGCAAATATTATGCAGTGAATTTTCCCATGAGGGATGGCATTGATGATGAATCTTATGGGCAGATTTTCAAACCAGTGAGTAACGCATCACCACCAATATTTTTTCGTGCTCGCTTTTTATAACTATTAACACATGATCATTTTTCATTCAAGATTATTTCCAAAGTGATGGAGATGTACCAGCCCAGTGCTGTGGTTTTGCAGTGTGGAGCAGACTCACTGTCTGGGGACCGTCTAGGATGTTTTAATCTTACTGTTAAAGGTAAAGTCACAGAAATAATGTGCCATATTTCAGCAGTATAGAAAATGACATTGATAATTCCATGCATTTTTGTTAGATCATTTTTATTAAATAGTATCTTACATACAGCAGTGCAGGTTTTTTAGTCCCAGTATATACAGGATTAGATCTATAAAGTAGAAGATTGTATCTGCAACATATATGTTTTTTTGCTGTGTTTCTCATTTTGCTGCACAGTGCAGTGTGTCTGGGGGAAAAAAAAACTTTCAATAATCGTTCTTAATGTCACTATCGGAAATCCCGCTATTCAGTGAATAGGCACATTACTTAATGAAGTGAATCTGGAGCCCTTTTGACAATATGTTAATTTTCATTGATACAAATTGGACATTCATTGTGGTAATTTGAAAACGAATTTAAGGACTAAGGACCTGCATAGGAGTTTGGCTTTCAAGGGTTAGGTATTTCCTGCACCTGGTCCAATCAGTATCTCATATTATAAATTTCCCTTTTGGAAATTAGTAATTACATCTAGAATCAATGTTTTCTTCACCAAGTTCCAGAATTCAATGCATCACTACATTTTGGCAGACTTGACCTTCTGAAATTTGCCAAGGAAAATTGCTTGGAGTGCCGTAATTACTGTATTATTGCATTACTTGGATTTCCGTTCCCTTGCAATTATTTTTGCTCAGGGATTGAGCTGCTCACTTAGTATGAGTAGCGGAATTGCTAGATTTATAAATGGGAACCGTTTTTGTATAAATTATAATATAAACAATGGATGATCTCCTTTTTCTCTCCTTACTGCAGCACATACAAACTGCCTAGATCAGAAGACACTCAGATTAATTCCACCAACAGCAGCGTTTCCTCTTCAACATTTCTGGGGAATTTTCCTCCCATGTCCTTTAAAAGGACTATTAGATCATCTTCCAAATCTATATATATATATATATATATATATATATATATATATTTTTTTTTTTTTTTTTTTTTCAGACACCTGTTTTGTGTACAGTTGAGGAGAATTCTTACAGTATCACCATCTGTTGCCTGGTACCTTTCCACAAACTACTATGCCTTCCCCTCTTTAATAGGGCTGTTTACTGACAACTTTAGTTATTTAAACAATCTTATGCCATCAGATCTTTAAGAAACAATTACAGTAATAAGTACGTCGGGAGTGAACTTTGAGTCAGACCCCTTGGCTTTCATGTGCTTTTCTTCAAAGTTTGTCATTGTTTGGGTGGGGAGTAGAGTACATCAAGCCTACAACGTTTGATGGATAGTTCCATTGTTCCATTTGTATTCCCATTAGATTTTGGTAGTAGAGTGTTAAGTAGTCCATCCATCAGTTAGACTGCATATATGACATGACGTGAAGCATGAAATTGAGAACCAGGATATGTTCTTTGAAGAATTCACTTAGCTGACACAATGCTTTAATTCCTCACATATAACTTATTTGTTCATGGCGTTTGTGCTTTTTTGATGTCTTGGCCTATCATAATGGCACAGTGCTATTAACTAATTTCTCTTGCCCATTTATTTCTGTTATTTTGTTGTCTTATTAGCATGTTTTTGTTCCCAAATAAACAATGCGTGCACATAGGCCATCCTAGTTGTAAAACAAAAATACTAACCTTTTGTCAAAAGTATCTGCTGCACAGTATTTTGCTGTGTATGCCTTTTTGATGTTCTTCTTCTGACATCTTTCATAAACACTTTAATTTGAGGGTGCATCTTAACTTTTTAATTCAGTCTGTTCAACAAAGGGGACCTTTTCCAGTATTATTCTAGCACATTTTGGCAGTATTAATAACAATTTTTTATCTTTCTTGTAAATTATTTCATTTTTTATATTTCGTGCTGTGAATTGTATACGAGTGTAAACAATTTACACCATATAATGTGATAAAAACGTGTATCTATAAGCAAAAAGTGTGCTTTATAATAGTGTTTGTGCTTCATCGCATTATAATTTGTAAGCAATACATTGTGTGAATGCTTTAATAATATACATATTGAACAAAAGTGTAATTATAGTAATATTGAGGGCAGTAAATATTCAGCCTAAAAACTGGTCTACATAAAAGAGCACACGCATTGTAAATAAGTACCTAAATAATGCAGCATTTCTTTCCATACAGCAAATGGGGTGGATGGAAATGTTTTGAATAAATCAGTAACTGACATTTGCAAACGTATTAAACCTGCTTTTGACCTCACATTGTCGCCTTAAGGCAATAGTTTCTTACTTAATTCCAAGAATAACATTTCAAAATGTTCATTGCATTGCCTTTTCTCATTTTTAGATGTCAAAAACATTATAGTCACAATATTTCCTTCAGTAGATTGTAATAAATCTCTGGAGCAAGAAAGTATTTCTTTATTTTATTTTACTGCTTTTCTGGAACAATGAAGGCAGCACTCTAAGTAGTACTGTCTAGTCTTCTTTACTTGAAACACTCACCGAAGTGCTGTAATCAGGATTCCATTTCTCAAGCATTCAGCATCTTTATTTGTTTACCGCAAAAATAAATTGCTTGATTGAACAAAAAATCCTGGGTTTTTCTGTAGCGGCATCTGAGCAAATAGATCCACAAATCCTACAAGGTGTGCCCATTCGTTTTATAAGTAAACTAAACCTAAACAAATTGTGAATAATTTAAATGACACAAACACTTGAAGCTATATCCCCACTTGCAGAAGCAAAATAAAGCTGTAATAAAACCATTCTGGCAGTCATCATTGCTTAACTCAGAAAGGGTACTTTTTTGTGTAAATCATTTTATTAGGGTTTTACAACAAAGAGGAGTACACTTGCTATCCCACCTTGAGTCCCGTGGTGGGTACAAGCCTAGGAATTTTGCATATTGTGTGCACAGAGATCACGTTAAAGTTCTCACTATATAGCCTTTGCAATAAACAGGTAAAGTAAACATATCCTTCCATAGATTTCCCTCCCTTCCCTTTGCTCACCCCACCTTGCAGAGGATATGGCCCTCCCTTGCAAAGTCCACTTCTGAGCATCCGGTAACTGTTAGGTCTGTATATTTCCAGGATACTGTCATCTAGCCTCCGTCCCCAAGAGCGGGTGTACAGTGTGCAAGGGCATGAGCCCCTAACCTGTTATTAACAAAATAGGCCCTGGCCTCCCCAGTGGATTGGGGGAGCAGTGTTAGCGGGTCACCAACGAAGTCTCTCATAGAGCGGTTTCCATTTGAGATCAAACATAAGATGGGTGCCATTCCTATTGCTGGTCAGGCATTCCATGGCTAATATTGTCCACAGTCTGATACCATGAAGCTGGTGCTAGGCTTTCCACCTTCTTCCAGTTGTAGGCTATCACCAGTTTTGCAGCTTCTAGGCACCAGAGGCACATACACCACTTACATCTTGTCATTGCTTTCATCTTAGTGGGCTTTAGTCCCAGGAGCATCACTTCAGGTGTATGGGGCATGGGAAATGTTAGTACTTCACTTAGACATTTTGGAGGGTGGTTTCTAAATGTATACGTCATGGGTGCAAGCCCACCAAATATGGAGTGCTTCGCCGAGTGCTGCACACCACTGCCAGTATTGCAGGGAAGCATTGTGGTACATGTGGTGTGGTCTATGTGAGGTATAGAGCCATCCATACTGCACCTTATAATAGACCCCCCTCCTCAAGATGGACATGGAAGAGGAGTAGATAGCCCTAATCAATTTAGCCCACTGTTCGGGGGGCATGTCTTGTCTAATAAAGAGTTTGTAGACTGCAAAAATCGACCCTCTCATGCCTATAAGCTTTGGGAACACCAGCTCAAAAGAGGTTTTGGCTTTGGTAGTTCCAGAGCAGATAGCTCGGTGTGTCCTCCAATTGGTGGAGCTGGGCGAAGTGAAGTCTTTCAGAAAGTTGGAACATAGTTTTGCTTTGTGAAAATGTCTTGGATGTACCGTTTTTGTACATTTCAGAGATCATTGTTACCCCCCCCCCCCCCCCCCCCCACCCCGCCCCCCACCCCCCACCCCCCAACAACAGCTGTGGAAGGCACGTCCCTCCAATGCCAGGGTAAAAGCGATGTTATGATGTATTGTTGTGTAGGGGGAAGGTTAGGTCACTTGGCCTCAGGATTCGATATATTGGTTGGATTTGGGGAAATTGGTGTTGTGTTAATCTCGCCTTCAAATTTTGCCTTAGACCTTAGAAATGTGCATATTTAGTTACTTAGAGTGTTTTTTTTCCTTTGTATTTTTAAAGATTCTGTTCCTGCCACATTAGAGAAACAGACGCGCTGAGACATATGCTGGTTAGCTGGGTTTTGTCCAGTTTGCGGTGAGATGGGCAGAGCCTGTTGTAGCTTTGAGCCCGTAAATGAGCTTGGCACAACAGATGCGCCACGGGCCAGGATCCCTGGTTGTTAAGCTCTGGACTTGAGGCTATATTCCTCTGTGGAGCTTAGGAATTTGGCTGTGTCAGAATCTCAGGCCTGCTATAAGGCACTGGACTTGACATGTTCAGTTTTTAAATGTATGTATTGTGGGTTTGTGCCTCCGAGTGTATCTACCTTCAAAAGTAAGGTGAGCGGGTCCCCTTGGCTCCTCCTATGGCTGGTTTCTTCTCTCGTAATTGTCACTCCTTGGTGAAACACAAGCACAAGTTGTTTGATTTGTATCTCTGACCAGGTACCATGTGCAGTTTTCTTGACTGAAACTTGGCTTACAGAAAGCTCAGAGTGAGATGTTTTGTTAGCTATTCCACCTGGTTATGTGATAGTCAGGTTAGATAGGATAGGTCAATGGGGTGGAGGTATTCTCATTATTTGTAAACTGTCCTTTCCATGCACTTTTACTGCACTAACTATAGCTGGCAGTGAGATGACCCTCTCCACTTTGGCATGATCCAGTAATCTCTCTCTCTCTCTTGGATCTTGTTCTATCACCCACCAGGGTCAGCCTCTAGTTTCATCGCATCCTTGGCTGTTGCTTTGCCACCTATGGTCTTACGTTATTCTAACTTTGGTATTATAGGTGACTTCAACCTTCATTCTGAGGATGCGTCTTGTCCCAATGTTGGCAGTGCTAGCTGCTGATTGGAAGTCCTTTAGCTATCTCTACTAGTCTCTCTGCCAACAAAAAGGGGTGAGCCTATATTGGATCCTATTTTCTCCAACGGTAGTAGGCTAGTTGTCGATCTTCCTGTGCTGCTTCCATGGTCAGATCATTTGGCGATTCCCTTTCCGGTCCCTATTAGTAAATCGCTGTATTGCTCTGTCCCTGCATTAAGAGGTATATCTAGGAAATTGGCTAAGGTTATCAAGGTTAATATTACCAGTACTTTGACCATGAATCGGCCCAAACTGGGAAATTGTGTTACCTTAGCCAACTCTCAGGTTGAAGACTGGATATCTGGGGCTCTGGACTTGATTTCTCCAGTAGCTGACAGGACAGAACGTAGAACTAAGCCCACTGAGGACTGGTTCAATGAGGAGCTAGACACACTCCCCAAAAAATAATATGTAAATAAAAATAAAAAAAACATTGTAAGCACTGTGAGCGCATCTGGTGTAAAGATTTTACAGAAGCCAGCAAGGACATATTTCACTCCGCTGTAAATATTTATCATAGGTGTCAGGCAGGTGCCTCTGGAGTTTTATGCCAATAAAATTGATCTGGCTCAAAATGCTTCCTAATACATTTTTTCTATTGTAAAGTCTTTAACCTTGTTGGACAGGGTTTCTTCACTTATTCCCCCTTCGAAAGACCGATGTAATACACTTGCCAATTTCTTTTTGGATGAAGTTGCATCCATTTATTCCTCCTTTCCGAAGGCCATCAGAACTGCTCCATGTTGTGAGGCATGGTTCAAGCCGTCTACAGATGATGACAGACTATTAGTTTAAACCTCTGGATCTTGACGAGTTACAGTCTCTTTTTCTACATGTTAAATCTGGTTCTCCATCTGATCCGGTTGCTCCTGCTATTTTGGAGCATCGAATGGATGATCTTCTTCCGGTGTTTAGAGAGCTTATCATTAACTCTTTTGTTACAGCTCAAGTCCCAGCAAAGTGGAAACATGCTACTGTAGTACTCGTGTTGAAAAAGGTTTCTGTTGACCCTACTTAAGCTGAGAATTCTAGGCCAATCTTGTTGCTTCCTTGTCTCTTGAAAGTGGCAGAAAAATGTGAATGGCCAGCTCTTTATGTTTATTGAAGGTACAAACCTATTCCATAGAACTCAATTGTGCTTTTGTTCCCATTATATCAGTAAGTCGGCTCTTCTGCCGCAGAGTCTAGAGGTCAGATTCTGGATCAGGGTGAACTGCAGCACTGCTGCTATCTGACCTGAGCGCAGCTTTCCACACCGTATCCCACAGCCTCCTTCTTGAGCGATTGTGAATCTATGGTGTTGGATACAAGGCTCTGCAGTTGCTGGCGTCTTTTTTGCAGGGCCGCTCCTGTGAGGTCATACTGAAACCTTTTCGCTCTCTGGTTCTGTCATTACAACAGGGGGTGCACAGAGGGCTGCTCGCTGAGCTCTACTCTTTTCAATCTTTATTCACGCTCCCTTCCCCCCGGCTGATATCATCAAGCGTCACAGGTTTGGCATCATATTGTACGCCGATGATAAGCAGCTGATTGTCACCTTGACACAGCACTCCCCCATCGCGGCGGATTCTCTGAGAGATTGTTTGTCAGCGGTGGCCCAATGGATGGACCACAACTGCTTAAAATTAAACGTGGGCAAGACCAAGGTCCTTATTTTTGGCAAGAAGCCATCAACCTGGTCTCCCATTTGGTGGCCATCTGCCTTAGGCCCACTTCCTTCACCAAAGCCTAGGGTTAAAAACCTAGGCAGTTGGTTTGAGGAAAATCTTACCTTTGACAGTCATGTCACGGCCTTGGCAGACAAATGCTTTGGGATTTTGAAATCCCTGAAGAATACCATTCACCTTTTTCCTGAGTCTGTCCCAAAAACTGTGATTCAGGCACTTGTTTATCTTAGTTGGATTATTGTAAAATCCTTTATTTGGGAGTGTCTGTGCCAGCTGATAAGACTGCAGCACGTGCAGAATTCTGCAGCCCTTCTTCTGTTAAATCTTTCCAAACGGACCTCTATGAGCTTAGCTCTGAGTAAATTGCACTGGCTCCCGATCAAGAAACATCTTTCCTTTAAGGCTCTTTGCTTCTGCTACTGAGCCTTCAGGAAGACAGGGGCCAGCTATTTGCACCTGCTCATTAGGTCTTATTCTTCTGCAAGGTTCCTTAGGTCCTCTGGGGCACTGTTGGCTCGAATACTCAGAGTTAAGTTCCGCAATGGGGGCAGTTCCTTCAGTCTTTTGGCACCCAAGTTATAGAGCTCTCTTCCTCTCTGTCTTGCAGTCTGAGACAAAAGATGGCTTTTAGATAGCCTTTTAGTTCTGTCTAGCCGTCTGTAAACAGTCCTTGAAAGTTTCTGACCATGCAGTGCTGGGGCACTTCTTTGAAGTAACTAGCACGCTATAGAAATTTTATTATTATAATTGTTATTCTCTTGCCTTAAGGTGTTGTGGACACTGGTGTGTTGATATAGGCGTTACGTTGAACCACATGAAGTCCCAAAGAAGCACCCGTACTATTGCATGGTCCATACAGAGCCATTTCTTTCTGACTCCAGCATGGACCATTCTGCCACTATCCAAAGTTGGGCTGCAGTATAGTAGCATGGGATACTCTGGGTCCCAAGACTGCCCAACTCTTGAGGTTGTGTCATCAATTTGTGCGAGAGCCAAGGGGCACTGTCCCTCCATATAAAAGACATCAGGCGGCGTTGGATACCCTCAAGTATGTGGGGTCCTGCCATATTGGGAGGGCCTAAAGAAGGTACAACAAGCAGGGGAGAATATTCATTTTAACCGCATTGATGCTGCCCAGCCAAGAAAGTATCAATTTATTCCATCAGTCAAGATCTACTGCAATTGACGCCATTAGGTTGGGGGAGCAGTCGGGGTGAGAGGGGAGTTAGCATGGAATTAGATCTTCAAACGCTCGTGTCAGCCATACCCCCTAGGTCCCTCATCAAGAACTTGGCCCATCGGAACTGGAAATGTCTCCCCAACTCCTGCTCTTCTCTGTTTAGTGTAAGATTGAGTATTTCTGACTTGTCAAAGTTGATCTTCTAGCCCAAAGCTTGTTCAAATGCCCCAAGTAGCTGCACCACTACAGGTAAGGAGGTTCCTGGGAGAGCCCAGTGTGTAAAAAAAAAAAAAAAAAAAATTCATTAAAATAAAGCGCCATTTTAAATTCTTGAGGACCCAACTTTATCCCTGTTATTTCCGAATTATGCTGTATTAGCCAAGCCAGCAATTCAATAAATAGAGTAAATAACAGTGGCAAGAGTGGGCAGCCCTGCCTTGTGCCTCTGGAGAGGGGGAACGGTTGGGCGAGGTATTCATTTAGTGCTACTTTAGCCTTATGGGTTTGTGTAGCTGGCAAATATATGTACAAACTTGAGGACCCAACCCCAGTCTCCGGAGGGCTAGATAAAGAAAAGTCCAATCAACTTTGTCAGAGGCCATCTCGCCATCCTGAAACAGGAAGCTCGCAGAGATGTTTTTTAGAGAGCCTTTCTCAAGTAGGTGAATAGCCAATCTAATATCATGTTTCCGCCCTGGAATGAACCCACTCTGGTACAGATCCACTAGGTGGGGAATTCCATTTTTTCAGGTGTGTACAGGATTTTCATAAAAAGCTTTGGGTCTAGGTTAAGGAAAACTTTCAGGTGGTAGGAGGTACATTATGATAGTTTTTGCCGGGTTTTGGTATGATTGTCACAACTACCTCTCCCATGGTCTGAGTGACCGCTCTGGCCCCTGCACAATGGTTAAAGCGTCATGAGTTTTGGGTTTAGCTGTGTCGCAAATATTTTATAAAATTGTGATATGAGGCCATCGGGCCTTGGTGTTCTGCTTGAGTGACTTAATGGCTAGCTAGGCATCCTCCAGTGTGATGGGGTGATTCCTGCTGGGCTCGACAAGTGTCTACAGTCGCCCCGATCCTGAAGTACTCTCCCTGTGCCGAGGAAGGAGGAGCTGCCGCTGCAGAGCCACTCATAGAAGTGGTGGAGTTAGTCAACTTTCTCAGCTTCCTCTACAAGACTATTCCCAGTCACCAAGGATTTTTTTCACATTCTCCCCAGAGACATAAACACATTTTTTAAGATGTGAGAAGGAAGCCTTATTTGTTTGATACATATGGAGTTGGCCTTGAGTCGTAATAAGTGCGCAGGTGGCATGACACGACGGCTGTCGTAATTTCTCCAACCTCTGGATATTGCTTTCTAATTGGTGGACCTCATGCATGAGGAGTTGAGTTTGCAGAGCCTGGTGCATTCAGCTACTGCTACCGCTAAGACGTGGCTTCTAATGACTGCCTTCCAAACCCCAGGTGTGTTGACTTCCACACCCTCATTAAATTCAAAATACTTGTCAAAGCAGTTGCTAATAGCTTGGCCATTAGTAGGGTCTCTCAGTAAGGTGGGGAGGAGCTGCCAAGCATGGGGTTGCTTTTTATGTCCTGTCCCATGTCCAGTTCATTTAGGACGTGCCGTAGTCCGAGAACGCAGTTGGCTCTGTCGTCATTTGTCGAAGTTGCCCAATGAGAGAATTGCACAGGAATATATCATCAAAATGAAAGTGTTCGGTGGGCGAGGGAGTAAAACATAAAGCCAGGTGCCTCCTCGTGTTTCTCCCTCCAGGCGTCCCAGAGACTTTCTTGAGGTGTTTGAAGACGGCACCTCTAGGTGTCCCCTCATTTCCATCTCTGCCTCGGCAAGGGTCCCAAACTGTGTTAAAGTCACTGTAAGGACAATCCCTCCTATGGCTAGCTCTGCTAGCCCTTCCAGGAAATCAAAGAGAAAGGAGTCTTATGCTGTAGGATCCCTTCCAGAATCACAAATCGGCTGTCTGTGCCAGTTTTAGAATAATGGAAAGATCATAGTCCTTTCTGCTTAGTGAAGACTGGTGAGTGATATGCTATGGGATTTGTAGTATATTTAAATCTCCCTTTGTCCCCATTAGTTAGTGGGTGTCCTGTTCGTAGATTATAACTGAGTCATAGGTTCTAAGAGTTTGTATGGCATCCCGTTTCGAAGAGGAATTCAGGGAATTCAGCCCGCTTATTAAGTGATATTATTCAAATCCTTGTCTGATCAGAGAATGGGGCCAGAGCACATCGGTGGCTGCCACCTTAATGTCTGTAATTGTACTATGGAAACTTAATTTCCTCCCCGCCCCCTTCAGCAACAACCTACAAAGATAATTTACAGGAACAACAAACCAGTAGTCTGTGAGAACTAGATGGAGGTAAACTGCGTCCTCCAGAGTTAGATGGGGGGGACGGGGTGTCCCAAACACCCTCTATCAAGGGTGGGTGGTTCCCCTCTCCAATGCAGGCCTCCATTCCTGGTGCCTGTCCATACCTGGTCAGCCTACTAGAGAAAGCACACAGGCCTCCTCCTCACCCCCATTGTCAACTCACACAGTTGGCTTCCATGGTTACACAGTAAAGGTATCCACTAGGTCACAACTGCCATTGCCAGTCAAAGGGTGGAGGAGATCCTCTACAGCCCCCCAGCTACCTTGTGGTTGGATTGTCTGAGACATTCTAGATCCCCTAGGTCGGTGTATGGTTGTCACAGATTGGCTTTTTTAAGCAGCTCTAGGTTCTCATTTAGCTTGCTGTCTTTCTGACAAACAGCCTCGTCCAGGTCCACAAGGTGGGTTTCTGGGCCACAAGGATGTTGGAGCTGTTCTTGATGGTCAACAAACTCATTCTTGAAATTGACCACTCAGGTAGCCCAAGACACAGAATAGCATCATACCATAACTCCTGTTGTTGTTTTTTTGTCTGTCTTCCAAGCAAGGCCCTCAGTCCATATCCTGCGGCTGCGGGCGTTGCCAGGGGTTCCCCAGTATCCAGAGAGCCCGCAGTGCTGCAGCTACTGCCTTTGCAGTCTCCGGCATATTATCCAGGGGGAGACCCAGCAAAACCACCGCTCTCTGTACCTCTATAAAGATGTGTTGCTGGTTGCCGATCTCAAATGAGAGGCCAAACTGGTAGGGCCATTGGTAATGCTTACCATCTTTCCAGAGCGTTCACATGATCGGTCAGAACTCAGCACGACACTGAAGTGAAGTGATATCTTGATAGATCACACAAGAGTAGTTTTGAAAGCTTACCTTTCCTGCTTTTCTGGCATGTCGAAGGATTTCCTCTTTTTCTGAGAAGAAATTGAATTTAATCAACACATCTCTGGGTCTCTGTTGCTGAGAATGAGTTTTAGAACCCTTACAATAAACACTGTTAAGATTGATCTCAAGTTGGCCATCACATAGCAGCGATGACAACTTGCCAGTCACTAATGTTTCTAGGTGAGCGTCTGAGATTTCTTCACTGGGGCCCTGGAGCCATAGGTTCTCTTCTCAATCGATTCTCCAAGTCCTCTAGCTTGTCGACTCCCAGTGTTAGTTCTCCAGTGCTGCACATATGTCTGCCATATCTGTCCCTCATGTCAACATGGTCTACAAGTGACTTTCTGCATCACTGGCCCACAGCATTTTGGTCCATGGGAAGCTCTGCTATTTTCGTGGTAAGGTCAGTGGGGAGGTCAGTCAACATCAAAGTCCTGATGAACTTATACCTTAGTTCCGTTTTAAAGATTCAGTGACTGTCTATTAGCTCTGCTTTGGTCAGTGCCTTGTTGTCTTCTGCAGGTACAGGCCTGTTCTGTGGTATGTCCAAGTATGCAGCAGGCTGCCTCTGTGTGTGGTTTTCAGTTTGGGGACATGTGGAACACTGTCTTGCATCATTGCTGGCTGTTCCAGTGAACGGAGGGGCCCTAATGGTGCAGTTGTTCCACTGCTCGCGCCTCTGGGCTTGTGGTCCTTATAGGGAGGTTGATTGGGGGGCAGAGGGAAGGTGGGGGGCAGGTAAGAGCCGGCCCGTCAGGCGGCTCACTCAGCAGCATATCCCCACACATGCCAACCGACTTTATGGGCAGGCCTCTCTGACCTCCACTTCGGGCATTCACACAATCTGTAGCAGTCTGTGAGAAGTAGGCCTCCACTACATTCACTGGGCCATTCATCACCCCCACACCATTTGCAGATCTTCAGAGTACCCCCCCAAAAATCCTACAGGTGGCAAAGTCTGTAGACTTTCATCCTTCTGTGTCTGTTCGGGGCTAGCGGCTTGACGCCATCATGGGTACTCACCCGCTTGCCTCATCTGTGTGGCCGAGGTGCACTCAGTCCATCGGCCTCCCTGCAGGCACAACCACCTGAGCTGCTGAAGCACTCTGCAGCTTGTCTCCGGGGTGGCCGTGCCGCCAGAAGTCTCTCCTCTCTCTGTACGGCTGGTCTCACCTCAGCAAGCCCCACGGCTCTCCTCACAGGCCTCGGTTCCTCAGCCTGCTGCTGCTTAAATATGCGTCTTCGACCGGATGAAGAGTCCTGGATCGCTGCTTTGTTTTCCCTCGGTGGGGCTGTGGGGACGGAGCAAACTGCACTCTCTGCATTGCTTTCCCTTGGTGGGGTCGTGCGGGGTGGAGCAAACTACACTCTCAGGGGGGGTGGGGGGGTTTGACTGTTTCTGCTCTTGCTAAGAATTGGAAGCAGGCGTAAACATTTGGGTTCACAGGAGTGATGGCAGGATGTGTTTCACCGCTTCGCTATCTTTGCTATGCTTGAAAAATTGATACTTTTTAACAGGTGTGTCTGTTACTCAAATAATCACACTTTTGACCCTTTCTTAGGGTTCTTGCCTACAAGTGGCAGCATTTTTAAAAGTGCTGTTCGAGTTACTGCCCTATCTAGTGCTTCTAATAGCGGGATGCTTTCATTCTTAGACATTAATTGCGTGTGTGTGTGTGTGTGTGTGTGTGTAATGTGTCTGCCTGCAAATGTGTCCTTGTGTGGATATGACGCGGTCTATCCATGTGCCTGTATGTGTCTGAATGTGTGGAGTTTTTGTGTGTGTATGCAAGCATGCATTTGGATGTTCAATTTGGGTGCCTTGATGTGCTTTTCCTGTTGGACCTTCCAAAACAACATGCCGCAATTACAATAGGGAACACATAGCTATAATAATCTATGTCTGTTGGCCTTGCCTTTGCTTGTCAGGTCTGTGCTGACTTTGCAGCAGTCTGCTTGATCTATTGTTACAGTTCTTTAAAAACAATCTACGGAGAACAGGCGTTGTCTCTGCCCAGAATAGCACTTCTTTCTCACCGAATGTTGTTGACTTTGGTGCATCATTTGGCGCTTCCAATGGTGTTTTGCATTGCAATGTAAGAGCGACTATTTTATATACCAAATGTCCTGTCCAGCATCACCCATCAAAGTATTTTCCTCAATAATGCACAGTTTATGGAAAGCATTTTTTTGTTTCCTAATTAACAGTTTTGTAATCATGCTACAAAATTCAATCCAGACCTATTGTTTTTATGGTTATCAGACTTTACGATGCATGACCTGCACAGAACATTTGGCATTTAGCAATGGAGGCCCAGAACTGGCCATTGCAAGTTTATACAGAACTGAAGATGCTGATGGTATACATGCACAGCACCTGATTGGAGTAGGCTGTTGACATCTTCTCAGACTATAGCAACTCTAGGTTTCCATGATGCATGGCAATCCATCTAAATACTGTAGTAGTATGATTTTAAGACTGTGCTTGCTAGATAAATATCATGATTTTGTCTTTCTTCTATTTGATAATATGCTAACAGGCCATTTCTCTAGCGCCCTACTTGGTACTTTCAATAATATGCACATAGTAGACAACTCTAGCCTGGTTACCTCCCCATTAATATCGCTATTATTACGCATGTCATATGAGTGACTCTAGGGTTCATGCCACTGGTTTGTTTTTATTCTGAATGTGTTTACAGAAACATTGATTGAAAATCCCTGTACAAAGTCTCACAGTGGTTTAATTTATATTAACATGTTTATTTGATGATGGCTTATTGAGTTTCACTAAGTATATCTTTAATCCTCAGGTCATGCAAAGTGTGTTGAAGTTGTGAAGACGTTTAACTTGCCCATGTTGATGCTGGGAGGTGGTGGATACACGATCCGTAATGTGGCACGGTGTTGGACTTATGAGACAGCTGTGGCACTAGATTGTGAAATTCCAAATGGTGAGGATTAAACTTGTTTCCAGCTTTTACATTACGTGGGCCTTGTTGAGCTATACACTGAATTGAAATGTTTTACATTTACCAGAGCTCTCAAAATCTCTCAAATTTTACAGTTTGTTCCGAAGCAACTCATTCAGTCCAGGTTTTCTCTTTGCAGGTTAGCATTTCTAGACCTGCTTGCAGAACTAGAAGAATTAAACTACCTTAAAGTAAAGAAAAATCAAGGTTGATTGAGTACTTGTTACCGACATGCGATAGCCTGGGAGTCCACTGACTACTTCAAATGCTTCTCTAAGCACTGGGGTAGCTAGGAGCTATTTGACACTTTTAAATGTTATCTGGTTCCTTTTGAAATTTTGGAAGTAATGTTTTATCATTAGTTTCAACTGCTTAACCCTATCGTTACTTTCAAATCCTCAGCCCCTCCCGCCTTTCGTTTGTACATCTTCCCCCGCAACTAATCCATTTTAAATGTGGACTTCTCATAATGTTATTCATTTCAACATTTGGCTGTAACATGCTGTCTTGAAACAGGTTGGTCTCTGAAGGCTATCTTGCAGAAACCCCCCTTGCTCTTAGTCTTATAAACCTAAGCTCTAGCTGCTATGGCAAGAACCAAAAGTCAACCTAATGAGGATTCTGTTGGAAGTTTTGATAAGGCGCAAAATCATTTATCCAAAGGTGGCTGCTCCTTTCACTGACAAAAAGATGTATTTCTAGATGTTACTTCATAACAATAATTTCTTCTTTAAAATCGCTCTCAATATTGCAGCTCTGGCACATCTTAAAGGAGTGTAAGTAGTGTGTTAATGTCTCCCAGTTTATTGTTATTCAATTTATCGACCTCTAATTAATTAATGGCCAAGTTGTCCTCCTAAATATTAAAGTTTTTGACTTATTGGTTATATGGAGGTGTAGGTACTAGGTGCATAACTCCCCAAGCCATTTTGTCTGCAATAGAATGTCACGACATGATACATGCTCCTATGGTAAATATTCAACAGAGCTGTGTCTAGCCTCCAAAAATGTTACCTCTGCATTTAATGGAACAATCCTACTTGGATATGAATAGATGACAAGTTTAGTGGTTCTTAAATGAAATTAGGGAATACTATGTCATCAGTAAGTCACACTCGTGATTAACAAGAAGTATGTAGTCAAGGGAAAATGGTCTAAGGAATCACGGAATTTTGCTCACACTCACTCTAAAGGTAGATTGCATCTCGTCCTCTAGAAAAAGCCATAGAGCAATACAAATAGATGGGATTTCTTGGATGCACAGCTTTAAAAATGAAAATGTCCTCCTTAGCACAATGGGCAGCACGATTGGTATGGCACTGTAAATAGTGGTTCTTCCACCCTGAATGGAACAATTCAGGTACACTTTCATTTGGTCTTCGAGGATGGTCAACTGAAGTCCATTTCTACATTACGCAAAATTATTTAAATACTTGGAGGATTGGAAGCCTTTCCCTCGCTTACCCCTGAATGTGGGCACACTGCTTCCATGGCTAATCAAATCTGGCCAACTTTTGAATAGTGGGGCTATTCATCTAAATGTGTTATATTGAGCTGTTCATTTTCTCCTAACACATTTCCCCTCACCCCGCTCCCACAAACCACATCCTAGCAGAAGCTGAGATTAATTACTTTCCTGCTCCAGAGTGTAATGCACTAATATACTTGAGTCTTTTATTCCTTTTCTAACACTGAGCAGAAGAAGGCTAAAGGCAGTGTCTTAAGCTACACTAAGCGGTTCCTTCCTGCAGTCCGGGAAACCCTTGGGATTTGTGAAGCCTACTTAAGGGGTCGGTGACTGCTTGGAAAATTAATATTAAATTAATAAAGTGTATATAAATAAAGAACCAAAATGTAATATTAAAACATTTAAAACGTTCTGTAAATTTGAAGGAATTTGATATTGGAAGTTAAAAATTAAGTTAGTATCCCAAGATTGATTTGTGCAAACAGTGGAAGTGCACCAAATGGCATATAGTATGGATGATGAGTAGAATCCATTGAATTTAGAAAACCTCCAACCTTCCCATCAAAATGAAAATGTTCAGTTGATGTTTTCATAATTGCAAACTATATCAAATATTTCATAATTTCTGTATTTGTTTTATGTATTCCTGTTTCTGTATTTTTTGTGTCTTGTTTTGCCTTTCAAATGATCGAAAAAGCTTAGGCCAGGGTCACTGGTTTCCACTAATGTCTTGCTATGGGACCCTTATTTCTAATAATGATTCAATGGGGGTCTCCAGGTTCCAGTATTGAATATGTGGGGGCCTACAAAAATCAAAAGGTTACGAACCACTGAGCTAGACCTTTCAAGGCAGAGATAGTCCAAACATGGCTTGGGAAACACATGTGAGGCAGAACTGTGCATGTAGAAGGATAAATTCAGGCTGTTAAAACTGTAATGTCAATCATAAGAATCAATTAAATAAAGTAGATAGAAACTGTTTTAAATGAATACATTTGGTTTGTATGGCCCGATGCATAAAAGGCATTTTGCAAACCACTTGATGTGTTTTGCTCAACAAATGGTTTGCATATGCCCTTCATTTTAAGTTGGTGCCGTATTCCCTCATCGAAAAAATAACAGATGATGGACGAAATGCTGAACAATGCAAACATTCACCCTCAGTCACAAAGATCTTGGTTTAATCCATCCTTTTTTTTTTTTTTTGCCCACCACGCCACTCCACCCCAATTTGGACCCAGTCCAGCCTGAGCTGCCAAGTTAAGTCCATCCTGGACCGGAAACAAGCATTCTGGGACTGGTTTCAGGGTATCATCGAGCAGGGCTGTTCCCATGGGGATCAGGGTCAAGACTGATTTGCATATGGCTGGGTCCAAACTGGAATGGCATGGGTAGCAAAAAACGAAGGATTAAGGCCCAGATCTGTGTACTGTGGGTGTAAGGAAATGCCTCCTTGGCATGGTTGCCCCCTGACTTTTTGCCTTTGCTGATGCTATGTTTACAATTGAAAGTGTGCTGAGGCCTGCTAACCAGGCCCCAGCACCAGTGTTCTTTCCCTAACCTGTACTTTTGTATCCACAATTGGCAGACCCTGGCATCCAGATAAGTCCCTTGTAACTGGTACTTCTAGTACCAAGGGCCCTGATGCCAAGGAAGGTCTCTAAGGGCTGCAGCATGTCTTATGCCACCCTGGAGACCTCTCACTCAGCACAGACACACTGCTTACCAGCTTGTGTGTGCTAGTGAGGACAAAACGAGTAAGTCGACATGGCACTCCCCTCAGGGTGCCATGCCAGCCTCTCACTGCCTATGCAGTATAGGTAAGACACCCCTCTAGCAGGCCTTACAGCCCTAAGGCAGGGTGCACTATACCATAGGTGAGGGTACCAGTGCATGAGCATGGTACCCCTACAGTGTCTAAACAAAACCTTAGACATTGTAAGTGCAGGGTAGCCATAAGAGTATATGGTCTGGGAGTCTGTCAAACACGAACTCCACAGCACCATAATGGCTACACTGAAAACTGGGAAGTTTGGTATCAAACTTCTCAGCACAATAAATGCACACTGATGCCAGTGTACATTTTATTGTAAAATACACCCCAGAGGGCACCTTAGAGGTGCCCCCTGAAACTTAACCGACTATCTGTGTAGGCTGACTAGTTTTAGCAGCCTGCCACAAACCGAGACATGTTGCTGGCCCCATGGGGAGAGTGCCTTTGTCACTCTGAGGCCAGTAACAAAGCCTGCACTGGGTGGAGATGCTAACACCTCTCCCAGGCAGGAATTGTCACACCTGGCGGTGAGCCTCAAAGGCTCACCTCCTTTGTGCCAACCCAGCAGGACACTCCAGCTAGTGGAGTTGCCCGCCCCCTCCGGCCAGGCCCCACTTTTGGCGGCAAGGCCGGAGAAAATAATGAGAAAAACAAGGAGGAGTCACTGACCAGTCAGGACAGCCCCTAAGGTGTCCTGAGCTGAAGTGACTCTAACTTTTAGAAATCCTCCATCTTGCAGATGGAGGATTCCCCCAATAGGGTTAGGATTGTGACCCCCTCCCCTTGGGAGGAGGCACAAAGAGGGTGTACCCACCCTCAGGGCTAGTAGCCATTGGCTACTAACCCCCCAGACCTAAACACGCCCTTAAATTTAGTATTTAAGGGCTACCCTGAACCCTAGAAAATTAGATTCCTGCAACAAGAAGAAGGACTGCCCAGCTGAAAACCCCTGCAGCGGAAGACCAGAAGACGACAACTGCCTTGGCTCCAGAAACTCACCGGCCTGTCTCCTGCCTTCCAAAGATCCTGCTCCAGCGACGCCTTCCGAAGGGACCAGCGACCTCGACATCCTCTGAGGACTGCCCCTGCTTCGAAAAGACAAGAAACTCCCGAGGACAGCGGACCTGCTCCAAGAAAAGCTGCAACTTTGTTTCCAGCAGCTTTAAAGAACCCTGCAAGCTCCCCGCAAGAAGCGTGAGACTTGCAACACTGCACCCGGCGACCCCGACTCGGCTGGTGGAGATCCGACACCTCAGGAGGGACCCCAGGACTACTCTGATACTGTGAGTACCAAACCCTGTCCCCCCTGAGCCCCCACAGCGCCGCCTGCAGAGGGAATCCCGAGGCTTCCCCTGACTGCGACTCTCTGAAACCTAAGTCCCGACACCTGGGAGAGACCCTGCACCCGCAGCCCCCAGGACCTGAAGGACCGGACTTTCACTGGAGGAGTGACCCCCAGGAGTCCCTCTCCCTTGCCCAAGTGGAGGTTTCCCCGAGGAACCCCCCCCTTGCCTGCCTGCAGCGCTGAAGAGATCCCGAGATCTCTCATAGACTAACATTGCGAACCCGACGCTTGTTTCTACACTGCACCCGGCCGCCCCCGCGCCGCTGAGGGTGAAATTTCTGTGTGGACTTGTGTCCCCCCCGGTGCCCTACAAAACCCCCCTGGTCTGCCCTCCGAAGACGCGGGTACTTACCTGCAAGCAGACCGGAACCGGGGCACCCCCTTCTCTCCATTCTAGCCTATGTGTTTTGGGCACCACTTTGAACTCTGCACCTGACCGGCCCTGAGCTGCTGGTGTGGTGACTTTGGGGTTGCTCTGAACCCCCAACGGTGGGCTACCTTGGACCAAGAACTGAACCCTGTAAGTGTCTTACTTACCTGGTAAAACTAACAAATACTTACCTCCCCTAAGAACTGTGAAAATTGCACTAAGTGTCCACTTTTAAAACAGCTATTTGTGAATAACTTGAAAAGTATACATGCAATTTTGATGATTTGAAGTTCCTAAAGTACTTACCTGCAATACCTTTCGAATGAGCTATTACATGTAGAATTTGAACCTGTGGTTCTTAAAATAAACTAAGAAAAGATATTTTTCTATATAAAAACCTATTGGCTGGATTTGTCTCTGAGTGTGTGTACCTCATTTATTGTCTATGTGTATGTACAACAAATGCTTAACACTACTCCTTGGATAAGCCTACTGCTCGACCACACTACCACAAAATAGAGCATTAGTATTATCTCTTTTTACCACTATTTTACCTCTAAGGGGAACCCTTGGACTCTGTGCATGCTATTCCTTACTTTGAAATAGCACATACAGAGCCAACTTCCTACATTGGTGGATCAGCGGTGGGGTACAAGACTTTGCATTTGCTGGACTACTCAGCCAATACCTGATCACACGACAAATTCCAAAATTGTCATTAGAAATTGATTTTTGCAATTTGAAAAGTTTTCTAAATTCTTAAAAGACCTGCTAGGGCCTTGTGTTAGATCCTGTTTAGCATTTCTTTTAGAGTGTAAAAGTTTGTAAAAGTTTGAATTAGATTCTAGAACCAGTTTTAGTTTCTTAAAAAGTATTCCAACTTTTAGAAGCATAATGTCTAGCACAGATGTGAATGTGGTGGAACTCGACACCACACCTTACCTCCATCTACAGATGAGAGAGCTAAGGTCACTCTGTAAACTAAAGAAAATAGCAATGGGCCCCAAACCTACCAAAGTACAGCTCCAGGAGCTTTTGGCAGAGTTTGAAAAGGCCAACCCCTCTGAGGATGGCAACTCAGAGGATGAAGATAGTGACTTGGAGGGAAATTCCCCCCCTCCAGTCCTACTTAGGGAGAGCAGGGCTTCTCAAGCCCTGACTCCACAAATAATAGTCAGAGATGCTGGTTCCCTCACAGGAGGGACCAACAACTCTGAAATCACTGAGGATAACTCCAGTGAAGAGGACATCCAGTTAGCCAGGATGGCCAAAAGGTTGGCTTTGGAAAGACAGATCCTAGCCATAGAGAGGGAAAGACAAGAGATGGGCCTAGGACCCATCAATGGTGGCAGCAACATAAATAGGGTCAGAGATTCTCCTGACATGTTGAAAATCCCCAAAGGGATTGTAACTAAATATGAAGATGGTGATGACATCACCAAATGGTTCACAGCTTTTGAGAGGGCTTGTGTAACCAGAAAAGTGAACAGATCTCACTGGGGTGCTCTCCTTTGGGAAATGTTCACAGGAAAGTGTAGGGATAGACTCCTCACACTCTCTGGACAAGATGCAGAATCTTATGACCTCATGAAGGGTACCCTGATTGAGGGCTTTGGATTCTCCACTGAGGAGTACAGGATTAGGTTCAGGGGGGCTCAAAAATCCTCGAGCCAGACCTGGGTTGACTTTGTTGACTACTCAGTGAAAACACTAGATGGTTGGATTCAAGGCAGTGGTGTAAGTAATTATGATGGGCTGTACAATTTATTTGTGAAAGAACACCTGTTAAGTAATTGTTTCAATGATAAACTGCATCAGCATCTGGTAGACCTAGGACCAATTTCTCCCCAAGAATTGGGAAAGAAGGCGGACCATTGGGTCAAGACAAGGGTGTCCAAGACTTCAACAGGGGGTGACCAAAAGAAAGGGGTCACAAAGACTCCCCAGCAGAAGGGTGATGAGACAACCAAAACTAAAAATAGTAAAGAGTCTTCTACAGGCCCCCAAAAACCTGCACAGGAGGGTGGGCCCAGAGCCTCTTCACAAAACAATGGGTACAAGGGTAAAAACTTTGATCCCAAAAAGGCCTGGTGTCATAGCTGTAAACAGCATGGACACCAAACTGGAGACAAGGCCTGTCCCAAGAAAGGTTCCACTCCAAACTCCCATCCAGGTAACACTGGTATGGCTAGTCTCCAAGTGGGATCAACAGTGTGCCCAGAGCAAATCAGGGTCCACACTGAAGCTACTCTAGTTTCTGAGGGTGGGGTGGATTTAGCCACACTAGCTGTCTGGCCGCCTAACATGCAAAAATACAGACAGCAACTCTTAATTAATGGGACTAGAATAGAGGGCCTGAGGGATACAGGTGCCAGTGTCACCATGGTGACAGAGAAACTGGTTTCCCCTGGCCAATACCTGACTGGAAAAACTTACACAGTCACCAACGCTGACAATCAGAGAAAAGTACATCCCATGGCAATGGTTACTTTAGAATGGGGAGGGGTCAATGGCCTGAAACAGGTGGTGGTCTCCTCAAATATCCCAGTGGACTGTCTGCTTGGAAATGACCTGGAGTCCTCAGCATGGGCTGAGGTAGAGCTAAAAACCCATGCAGCAATGCTGGGTATCCCTGAACTGGTGTGTGTGAAAACAAGAGCACAGTGCAAGGCACAGGGTGAAAAAGTAGAGCTGGAGTCTGGAAAAATGGCCCAGCCTACCAAGAGAACAGGAAAGTCAGTTGGGAAACCAACTGCAACACAGCAAAAGAAAGGGAACCTCTCTTCTCAGGAAGAAGTTCTGCCCTCTGAGGGAACTGAGCCTTTGGAGCTTGAACCTTATCAGGTTGAGCTCTTAGGCCCAGGGGGACCCTCCAGGGAAGAGCTGTGTAAGGGACAAGAAACCTGTCCCTCTCTTGAAGGCCTTAGGCAGCAAGCTGCTGAAGAGTCCAAAGGCAAGAAAAATGGAACACATAGGGTCTATTGGGAAGATGGGCTCCTGTACACTGAGGCCAGAGACCCCAAACCTGGTGCCACTAGGAGAGTGGTAGTGCCTCAGCTGTTCAGAGAGTTCATCCTAACATTGGCCCATGACATTCCCCTTGCTGGACATTTGGGACAAACCAAGACGTGGGAGAGGTTAGTCAACCACTTCTACTGGCCCAATATGTCCAACATGGTTAAGGAGTTTTGCCTCTCCTGCCCCACCTGTCAAGCCAGTGGTAAGACAGGTGGGCATCCAAAGGCCCCCCTCATTCCACTTCCAGTGGTGGGGGTGCCCTTTGAAAGAGTGGGTGTGGACATAGTTGGTCCACTGGAACCTCCCACAGCCTCAGGAAATATGTATATCCTGGTAGTAGTGGATCATGCTACCAGGTATCCTGAAGCTATTCCCCTTAGGTCGACTACTGCCCCTGCAGTAGCCAAGGCCCTCATTGGTATCTTTACCAGAGTGGGTTTCCCTAAGGAGGTGGTGTCTGACAGAGGTACCAACTTCATGTCAGCATACCTAAAGCACATGTGGAATGAGTGTGGAGTGACTTATAAATTCACTACACCATACCATCCACAAACTAATGGCTTGGTTGAGAGATTCAACAAGACATTAAAGGGCATGATCATGGGGCTCCCAGAAAAACTCAAAAGGAGATGGGATGTCCTCCTGCCATGTCTGCTTTTCGCTTACAGGGAGGTACCACAGAAGGGAGTAGGGTTCTCACCCTTTGAACTTCTGTTTGGTCATCCTGTAAGGGGACCACTTGCCCTTGT
Source organism: Pleurodeles waltl (assembly GCF_031143425.1). Taxonomy (NCBI): domain Eukaryota; kingdom Metazoa; phylum Chordata; class Amphibia; order Caudata; family Salamandridae; genus Pleurodeles; species Pleurodeles waltl. The sequence goes on along the minus strand of NC_090444.1, from coordinate 666,449,010 downwards.
TAAAGAAGGCTGGGAGAGACCTCTCCATGAGCCTAAACAGGACATAGTGGACTATGTACTTGGCCTTCGCTCTAGAATGGCAGAGTACATGGAAAAGGCAACCAAAAACCTTGAGGCCAGCCAACAGCTCCAGAAGTTTTGGTATGACCAAAAGGCTGCACTGGTTGAGTTCCAACCAGGGCAGAAAGTCTGGGTTCTGGAGCCTGTGGCTCCCAGGGCACTCCAGGACAAATGGAGTGGCCCTTACCCAGTACTAGAGAGGAAGAGTCAGGTCACCTACTTGGTGGACCTGTGCACAAGCAGGAGCCCCAAAAGGGTGATCCATGTAAACCGCCTTAAGCTCTTCCACGACAGGGCTGATGTCAATCTGTTGATGGTAACAGATGAGGATCAGGAGGCAGAGAGTGAACCTCTCCCTGATCTTCTGTCATCAGACCCAAAAGATGGTACAGTAGATGGAGTGATCTACTCAGACACCCTCTCTGGCCAACAGCAAGCTGATTGTAGGAGAGTCCTACAACAGTTTCCTGAACTCTTCTCCTTAACCCCTGGTCAGACACACCTGTGTACCCATGATGTGGACACAGGAGACAGCATGCCTGTCAAGAACAAAATCTTTAGACAATCTGACCATGTTAAAGAAAGCATCAAGGTGGAAGTCCACAAGATGCTGGAATTGGGAGTCATTGAGCGCTCTGACAGCCCCTGGGCTAGCCCAGTGGTCTTAGTCCCCAAACCTCACACCAAAGATGGAAAGAAAGAGATGAGGTTTTGTGTGGACTACAGAGGGCTCAATTCTGTCACCAAGACAGATGCTCATCCAATTCCAAGAGCTGATGAGCTCATTGATAAATTAGGTGCTGCCAAATTTCTAAGTACCTTTGACTTGACAGCAGGGTACTGGCAAATAAAAATGGCACCTGGAGCAAAAGAAAAGACAGCATTCTCCACACCTGATGGGCATTATCAGTTTACTGTTATGCCCTTTGGTTTAAAGAATGCCCCTGCCACCTTCCAAAGGTTGGTGAATCAAGTCCTTGCTGGCTTGGAGTCCTTTAGCACAGCTTATCTTGATGATATTGCTGTCTTTAGCTCCACCTGGCAGGATCACCTGGTCCACCTGAGGAAGGTTTTGAAGGCTCTGCAATCTGCAGGCCTCTCTATCAAGGCATCCAAATGCCAGATAGGGCAGGGAACTGTGGTTTACTTGGGACACCTTGTAGGTGGAGGCCAAGTTCAGCCACTCCAACCCAAGATCCAGACTATTCTGGACTGGGTAGCTCCAAAAACCCAGACTCAAGTCAGGGCATTCCTTGGCTTGACTGGGTACTACAGGAGGTTTGTGAAGGGATATGGATCCATTGTGACAGCCCTCACTGAGCTCACCTCCAAGAAAATGCCCAAGAAAGTGAACTGGACTGTGGACTGCCAACAGGCCTTTGACACCCTGAAACAGGCAATGTGCTCAGCACCAGTTCTCAAAGCTCCAGATTATTCTAAGCAGTTCATTGTGCAGACTGATGCCTCTGAACATGGGATAGGGGCAGTTTTGTCCCAAACAAATGATGATGGCCTTGACCAGCCTGTTGCTTTCATTAGCAGGAGGTTACTCCCCAGGGAGCAGCGTTGGAGTGCCATTGAGAGGGAGGCCTTTGCTGTGGTTTGGTCCCTGAAGAAGCTGAGACCCTACCTCTTTGGGACTCACTTCCTAGTTCAAACCGACCACAGACCTCTCAAATGGCTGATGCAAATGAAAGGTGAAAATCCTAAACTGTTGAGGTGGTCCATCTCCCTACAGGGAATGGACTTTATAGTGGAACACCGACCTGGGACTGCCCATGCCAATGCAGATGGCCTTTCCAGGTTCTTCCACTTAGAAAATGAAGACTCTCTTGGGAAAGGTTAGTCTCATCCTCTTTCGTTTGGGGGGGGGTTGTGTAAGGAAATGCCTCCTTGGCATGGTTGCCCCCTGACTTTTTGCCTTTGCTGATGCTATGTTTACAATTGAAAGTGTGCTGAGGCCTGCTAACCAGGCCCCAGCACCAGTGTTCTTTCCCTAACCTGTACTTTTGTATCCACAATTGGCAGACCCTGGCATCCAGATAAGTCCCTTGTAACTGGTACTTCTAGTACCAAGGGCCCTGATGCCAAGGAAGGTCTCTAAGGGCTGCAGCATGTCTTATGCCACCCTGGAGACCTCTCACTCAGCACAGACACACTGCTTACCAGCTTGTGTGTGCTAGTGAGGACAAAACGAGTAAGTCGACATGGCACTCCCCTCAGGGTGCCATGCCAGCCTCTCACTGCCTATGCAGTATAGGTAAGACACCCCTCTAGCAGGCCTTACAGCCCTAAGGCAGGGTGCACTATACCATAGGTGAGGGTACCAGTGCATGAGCATGGTACCCCTACAGTGTCTAAACAAAACCTTAGACATTGTAAGTGCAGGGTAGCCATAAGAGTATATGGTCTGGGAGTCTGTCAAACACGAACTCCACAGCACCATAATGGCTACACTGAAAACTGGGAAGTTTGGTATCAAACTTCTCAGCACAATAAATGCACACTGATGCCAGTGTACATTTTATTGTAAAATACACCCCAGAGGGCACCTTAGAGGTGCCCCCTGAAACTTAACCGACTATCTGTGTAGGCTGACTAGTTTTAGCAGCCTGCCACAAACCGAGACATGTTGCTGGCCCCATGGGGAGAGTGCCTTTGTCACTCTGAGGCCAGTAACAAAGCCTGCACTGGGTGGAGATGCTAACACCTCTCCCAGGCAGGAATTGTCACACCTGGCGGTGAGCCTCAAAGGCTCACCTCCTTTGTGCCAACCCAGCAGGACACTCCAGCTAGTGGAGTTGCCCGCCCCCTCCGGCCAGGCCCCACTTTTGGCGGCAAGGCCGGAGAAAATAATGAGAAAAACAAGGAGGAGTCACTGACCAGTCAGGACAGCCCCTAAGGTGTCCTGAGCTGAAGTGACTCTAACTTTTAGAAATCCTCCATCTTGCAGATGGAGGATTCCCCCAATAGGGTTAGGATTGTGACCCCCTCCCCTTGGGAGGAGGCACAAAGAGGGTGTACCCACCCTCAGGGCTAGTAGCCATTGGCTACTAACCCCCCAGACCTAAACACGCCCTTAAATTTAGTATTTAAGGGCTACCCTGAACCCTAGAAAATTAGATTCCTGCAACAAGAAGAAGGACTGCCCAGCTGAAAACCCCTGCAGCGGAAGACCAGAAGACGACAACTGCCTTGGCTCCAGAAACTCACCGGCCTGTCTCCTGCCTTCCAAAGATCCTGCTCCAGCGACGCCTTCCGAAGGGACCAGCGACCTCGACATCCTCTGAGGACTGCCCCTGCTTCGAAAAGACAAGAAACTCCCGAGGACAGCGGACCTGCTCCAAGAAAAGCTGCAACTTTGTTTCCAGCAGCTTTAAAGAACCCTGCAAGCTCCCCGCAAGAAGCGTGAGACTTGCAACACTGCACCCGGCGACCCCGACTCGGCTGGTGGAGATCCGACACCTCAGGAGGGACCCCAGGACTACTCTGATACTGTGAGTACCAAACCCTGTCCCCCCTGAGCCCCCACAGCGCCGCCTGCAGAGGGAATCCCGAGGCTTCCCCTGACCGCGACTCTCTGAAACCTAAGTCCCGACACCTGGGAGAGACCCTGCACCCGCAGCCCCCAGGACCTGAAGGACCGGACTTTCACTGGAGGAGTGACCCCCAGGAGTCCCTCTCCCTTGCCCAAGTGGAGGTTTCCCCGAGGAACCCCCCCCTTGCCTGCCTGCAGCGCTGAAGAGATCCCGAGATCTCTCATAGACTAACATTGCGAACCCGACGCTTGTTTCTACACTGCACCCGGCCGCCCCCGCGCCGCTGAGGGTGAAATTTCTGTGTGGACTTGTGTCCCCCCCGGTGCCCTACAAAACCCCCCTGGTCTGCCCTCCGAAGACGCGGGTACTTACCTGCAAGCAGACCGGAACCGGGGCACCCCCTTCTCTCCATTCTAGCCTATGTGTTTTGGGCACCACTTTGAACTCTGCACCTGACCGGCCCTGAGCTGCTGGTGTGGTGACTTTGGGGTTGCTCTGAACCCCCAACGGTGGGCTACCTTGGACCAAGAACTGAACCCTGTAAGTGTCTTACTTACCTGGTAAAACTAACAAATACTTACCTCCCCTAAGAACTGTGAAAATTGCACTAAGTGTCCACTTTTAAAACAGCTATTTGTGAATAACTTGAAAAGTATACATGCAATTTTGATGATTTGAAGTTCCTAAAGTACTTACCTGCAATACCTTTCGAATGAGCTATTACATGTAGAATTTGAACCTGTGGTTCTTAAAATAAACTAAGAAAAGATATTTTTCTATATAAAAACCTATTGGCTGGATTTGTCTCTGAGTGTGTGTACCTCATTTATTGTCTATGTGTATGTACAACAAATGCTTAACACTACTCCTTGGATAAGCCTACTGCTCGACCACACTACCACAAAATAGAGCATTAGTATTATCTCTTTTTACCACTATTTTACCTCTAAGGGGAACCCTTGGACTCTGTGCATGCTATTCCTTACTTTGAAATAGCACATACAGAGCCAACTTCCTACAGTGGGTGAATGTTAGACATTGTTCAGCATTCCGTCCATCATCTGTTCTTTTTGCATTTATTCACTAAGCAGTCATATAGCAAAATACAAATTTTCAGTAGTGCACAATCTCCAGGCCTCAATAATAATGTGCATGTAATGTCTACGAAACAAAAGACTTTTTATGACACCGCAATCGTTTTCTAAGCATGCAGGGGACAGTGGTTAATTTAAGGAAAAATCATTACAAAAAATGCCATGCAGTGAATAACCGTGGGAGAATCTAGTGTACCCTTTTACAGTGTACACTTAGCGAGTTGGTTACCACATAACTTCCGGTTTTGAAAACCTGTTAATCATTGATGACCACTACAGCTGTCACAAAGCATAGTGATGGGAGGAGATGGCCCTTTCATGCCATCTCCTTTTTGTGATTTTGAATGAGTCATGAAAGGTACTTTTAATGCTGGAAAAGTACTGTAGGAGATTGCTACTGTTGCTGTTGTAGTCTCCAATCTTGTGATATTGCAGACCCTATAACTTCTCCAGTACTCACTTAATAATGGATCACAGATTATTTTGTAATTTTTGCATTTGATATAAGAAATGGCCATTACTTGGTCTGTGTGTGTTTGTGTGTGTATGGATTTAATGCACACTGAAATTCTCTGTTTTTAAAGCACGCATGTAAGAAGCAGGCTCTTTATATGGGATACCAAAATGAGATATACTGTGCTAAGAGTCCAGGGGTTCTTTTTTTAAGGGGGCAGGGGCTTGCTCTAGCAATCCCAAGGTGTTCTCTTAGAAGGGGCGGGGGTAGTGTGGTCGAGCTTATCAGAGACATTTACTATAGGCACAAAGTCAATAAATGATACACATGACTCAATAAAGAGATCTACACCAATTTATAAAAAGAACAGGTGGTATTATATATACGTAGGCACCTGAATCAATACGATAAGTACGTTTTGCAAAATAAATTATCACAGTTTTGAAAAATCGACACAGTGCAATTTTCTGAAACTGCAATATTACTGTATTGGAGAGAAACATTTACGGCAAACAGGTACTCCACAGAAACGTATAGGACCAATCTTCCAGACTTAAGGTAAGTATAGTGCAGGGTCCTATGCCACACCAACCGGTCACCTGGGGTGGCTGGGTGCAGTGGTGCAGTTTAGCATCAGGTGCCCATTGAAGTCAATGGGGATCAGTGCGGTCAGAATGGTGCTGCAGGTAGGGACTGGAGGACCAGTCCAGTTGAACCAATAAGGGGGTTCGGTTCTTGCGATGCTCGGGACGTGGGTACACATTTGGTATTGGGCATCCGGGTGCAGAGGTGTCTTGACCTGTCAAATTTCCATCACCGGAGACAGTTGCAATAGAGGGGGGGGCCTGTTGAAAGAGGCTGCAGGCGTGGATTGAGGGTCCAGATCGACTCAACCAAAAAGTGGGCTCAGGTCTCACAAGGCTCGGGACGTAAGGACATCTTTGGTCGTCTTCTCCTCGGTCCAGAACACCCAGGTGCTGAGATGCAGTAGACCGTAGGGTTTCATCACTGAAGGTGGTCGCGGTAAGGTGTGGGTGGCTGTAGAAAGAGGCGTCGGGCGTCATTGGAAAGTCCACAGTGGGGGAATTCATGGTGAGCTTTGTCTCTTCAGGGCCTGGGAACCATGCTAACACCCTTGGCCCACTTTAGCTCGGGCTAGGAGACCCGGGTGCAGTGGTGCTGTCCGCTGTCGGGTTTTGGTGGTCCAGGGTCCTCTCAGTTCTATTCCACAGGAGTTCCTGGTTCTTGGGTGAAGGCTGGCACTTCTCCCAGGCTTTTGGAGGCACAAGCAGCTGCAGGGCGAGGCGTCTTCGGCACAATTGTCGAAGTCGGCAGGCAGGCTGGTAGGGTTGGTACATAGTCAGTCACTGGTCTTCAGTTCTCGCTTTTGCATCTCTTCAGTATCCTTCTTTCAGGTCATCAGGATCTGATTTTCTGGTGCCAGGGGCACCCCCCCAAATACTGAAAGTAGCGGTTTTAGGGGAATGTAGAGTGGTAGACAATGGGCTACTTACCCCGGGATCATTCCGCCCCCTATATGACCACTTCCTGTGGGAAGTGGGCATAACTCTTACTCAGAGTCCTAGTTCTGTCATCACCAAGGTGGTGTACTTTTAAATTTTGTGTCCACATCAGGCTGCTCACCTTCGGGGTGGAACTGACCTGAGGGTGGACACGCCTCTCTGACTAAGTTTCCCACCTGTCCAGGTGCCAAATGGGCCCTGGTTTAGTGGGGTTGGCTTCCCTTCTGAGGGGAAGCCAGATCTGCATACTAAGGGCAGTGGCCTGTTAGAAGCCCCCTGTCTTGGAATGCAGATTTGCATGTCATCCTCTTGGGAGGGGTGTGTTAACACTTCTGGCATAGCAGGCTTTGTTCCTGACCACCGGAGAGCAGAGCCTCTCACTCTTAGGGTCAGAATTATGTCTGTTTGTGTCAAGCTGGTTTAGACTAGTCAGCCAGAGCACCAGCAGTGGTAGGTTTTTCAGGGGACATCTGAAGGTGCTGTCTGGGTGCATGTATTAATAAATCCATCACTGGAATGATTGAGGGTTTATTAATATGGGATGTTTGATACCAGACATCCTTCGTTTCAGTGAGGCCCTCATGTAGCTGGAGAACTCCTAATGACCAGTGTCCAGCACATGTACTTACAATGGCTTCCCTGATCACTATGTTCCAAGAATCGATAGACATAGCAGGGGCAGATCTGCTCTTGCAGATATGTCCTCACATGTACTATAATGCGCCCTGCCTTGGGGCTGGAAGGCCTGCTGTAGGGGTGACCTACATATATTCCATGCAGTGGGGGCATGGCACACAGGCTATGTGCCATGTTGTTTTTTTACTTTTATCTGCACCAAGGCACGCAGCCTGCAATGGCAGTCTACATGAGCGAAGTGTTGGGTCCCTGAGGGTGGCACAATACATGCTGCAGCCCTTGAGGGCCAACTTTGGTACCCATGCTCTAGGTACCATTTACTAGGTACTTATAGGGGTGACAAAGATATTGCCAATTGGGGGACTAATTGTGTAGTTTTTGGGAAAGAATGCTGTCACTGGGGACCGTGTTGGCAGGAACCCAGTGCACTTCAGTCAAAGTTGCATGAAATACCAGGCAAAATGTGGGAGACTACTGCAACAAAACCCAATTTCCTACAACGCATAAGATGCATTCTTTATTAATTAGGCCATTTTTCTACTTGTCTGAGAATTGCTTAAAGGGCAGCCTGATTTACTTCAAACATTAATCGCAAAATGTGATTTACAAAAGGTAAAAAAAAAAAGCACATTCTGAGATTTGTTCTGAAATTGTTGCCAGCATTTACAATGACATCTGTTCCCTATGTTATGCAGATTGTGCAGATTCATTATTGATTCTCATTTACCCTTGTTTTTATCTATTAGAATTGCCATATAATGACTACTTTGAATATTTTGGACCAGACTTTAAACTTCATATCAGCCCTTCGAATATGACCAATCAGAACACACCGGAATACATGGAGAAGATAAAGTATGTTTCTTTTTATTTACTTTATATTTTTGTCTGTTAAATATTATGTGCATTCTTTTTCTTTCTTGCCAAACCAGGAGGACCAAGGCCTATTTGAATTTCTTGTCAGCCTTTTTGGTTACTGGAGCTAATAATTGGGGAAACTGTATAAATGTATGTATATATCTTTGCACGTTACCGGTCTTATAAACAACTCCACTGGCTTGGAGAGTAGTTAAACAAGGTGGCAGAATTAAAAGCTAAGAATGCTCAGTTTTAATGAAAGTTGCACAGAAGGTCACTTACACATGTATTCCCCAGCCTCCTTTTTGTTCGTGCGGTGTATTGCCTTGTGGCATTTTTTCTCCACTACCACTTGGCACTATTTGCAGTACTAATGTCTTATTCCCAGTGATTTAGGTTTTGGCTTTGGCTTGCACGTTTGTTTTCTTACTACATGTCTTTTGTTTTCAGCATAGTTACATAATCAAATTCAACTAATAGCCTAGTTCAAAGACTACAGAGTAATATTTGTCCACCAACAATGTTTAAAGATTTAGCTTCAGTCTCAGCTGTGACAGACTTTGTGGAAATATATGTTTGAGGCATGTATGGCTGTAGATAAACATGCTGTGCATACTCCTACCATCCAGTTTTGGGTCGGGGTATGTGCAATCTGTTTTTCTTTGAAGAAGTATTTGGAGTCGCAAGATAGTGACTCCTCATCTTGGTTGTAATGTGCATGGGCGTCGTCTCCATTGTTGGATTATTTACTTTCGTTTGGATGTGTGCTCCGGGTCGACACTGTTGCAGGGCTCTTTTCAGTTAACAGTACCTTCCCATTTTTCAGTACAGCCTTTGATCGCATTTCCCTTTTCCTTCTCATATCGACGTTCTGCTAGATTTCGATCCAGCTGAGTCTGTTTTGACCATGTCACCTTCAGGGCCTCACCTTTTGGGGCCCACCCCAATCTCCATCGTGTCTTTCAAGAATGCTCTGCCGGTGATGGGACAGACGCACTTGCATTATTGTCCTCACTGCCGCGCAAAGTACCCCCAGACTGACTCACACCATGGCTGCAACTTCTGCATGTTGCTGGTACACAGCGAGGCTAATTGCAAAGGTTGCAGATCTTTAGACTCCAAGAAACTCTCTGTGACTGTCTGGCACGTCAGCTCAAGATGTTGCTGAGGAGCATGGAAGAACCATGAGGCCTTTTTGATCTCTGTGATCCTGAGTGAGATCAACACCTTCGGCCATCGAAGAGGCTTCCTTTATCGAGGGCAGCTCTGGATCCAACCTGTAGACCGATCTGGAAACAGAAGTGCTTCCCCAATTCAACAGTCTGTGATTACAGTATCACCCCCTGAAACCATTTAGAACAGCTTCCAGTTAAAAAATATGCAATCCCTCTGGATGTTCGGCACTGAGCAACTGGTTCGGTCACCGAAGCGTGAGACGATCAATGGTGTCGACTTCCACCGCTTTGACACATAGCAGACTTTCGGCACCAAATCGGAAACAAACTTTGGATCAGAACATTTTGAAGCCACCTTCAATAACTGATTCTGGCGCACCAGTCGAGCCTATCCTCCATTGACTGCAAGTACATCTGGATTCCAGATGACAACAGATTGTCATACTTCCTCATACTGCCTAAATCCTCTCAAAGATGGCTACCTCTGAAAAATTGTGTCCACCTTGCAGTAGCCCACCTTAGGGGTGGTACTAGCCTGGAGGCAGCACGCCTACCTGACTAGTTAATTTTCCCACCTGTCAAGGTGCCAAATAGCCCCTGAATGGGGGGGGAGGGTGGAGGGCTTAGTGGTGACTTCCTCTCCTGTGATGGGAGCCATATACGCATTTTCAAGGAGACAGCCTTTGAGGCTTGCCGCCTTAGGAAGGCTAATCAGCAGGTCATCCTGTGGGAGGGGGAGTTATACCCTCTTCCCAGCTCACACCCAAGGGGGCCAGAACAATCTCTCAGGTGGCAGGCTGGCAGAAACTGGTCAGCGAGCACACCAGAGGCTGGTAGAGGTCTTAGGGGGCACTTCTAAGATGTCCACTGGGAGCATGTATTGGTAAATCCAAAACTGCATGAGTGTTGGGTTCACGAATACGAGATGCTTGATACCAAACATCCCTATCTTTAGTGAAGCCATCTTGTAACTGGGACAGTCGTATTGACCAGTGTCCAGCACATACATTTAAAATGGCTTCCCTGGGCACTTAGTCTGTTTGAGAATCAACAAAAACATGTCCGGGACATATCTGCTTGTGCAGATATGCCGTCACGTGTAATATAATACACCTTGCCTTAGGGCTGTAGGGCCTGCTAGAGGGGTGACTTACATATATTGCATGCAATGCTAGAGGACGTGCCACACAGCCTGTGTGCCATGTCGTGTTTTCACTTTTATCTGCACCAAGACACCCCCCGCAATAGCAGCCTGTCATGTGCTTGTTAGGGGGACCCTTGGGGTGGCACAATTCGTACTGCAGCCCTTAGCCACCCTCTTTAGTACTCCAGGGCCTAGGTACCAAGGGTACCATTTACTAGGGACTTACAGAGGCTGCTAAAGGGGTTGGTGATTGGGGAAACAACTGTGTAGTTTTGGAAAAGAGATCTGGCACTGGGGACCTGGTTAGTAGGAACCCAGCGCACTTTCAGTTGAAATCACATCAGATGCCAGGCAAAAAGTGGGGGCTAACCATGTCAAAAAGAGGCACTTTCCTACAACCAAATGTTGGAAAAATATCAAGAAAGGCACAGAGACTGCAAAAGCAACTTGGAGCGCTACACCACCAGCTCCCCAATGCTCCTTTCACCTCCCTCCTACTGTGGAGGCTCAAAAACAACCCACTTTGACGCCATCACACCTTAGCATCGCACCTAGGGCCAACACACCTCACCCAGTGATAACTTCAGAGGATCCTATAGGGTTAATAACCCCAGAAGCGGCGGCCAAGGCCAGACTGGCTGTACCGGGCATTTCCCCAGGAGGCTGTAAGGGTCGGAGGGTGCTTCTGTTACTGGGGGTGGGGGGCTGGTTTTATAGCAAAGCAGTAGTTTTAAAAGCCCTGCTGAGTTCTGTGCATATCCAACAGTTTTCAGGCAACAACAAAAGTGACAAGATAACTCTGGTGGTTAATATACCTGGTGGCGAGAGGTCAGAATTTTGTCTAGTGGCAATTTTGACCCATCTAAGGTAACACAGCAGGTCAATATACCTACTGCAAAGAGCAGGTACTATGCAGATCACAGAACAGTATTTAATGTGCAATACTCAGTGAGATACTGCTTTTGTCATAGAGTTCCTTTTGTCACTGTGCAGTTCCCAGGTTACAGTCATCATCTAGCCTAGTGAGCTGTGAACTGCCATCAAAGAGCTGCATGAAAACTACATGGAACGGGTTACAAAGTTAAGTTTTTCCCAGTCTTTGATTATCCAGATTTTTGCTAAAAAAGGTTTGTTTGGCTAGAAATAAATTATTAGTAAAGTTGACCCTAACCACAATGTTACATTCTGAATCCTGAGATTATGCTTCCCCAGATCAAGGACTCTTAAAAAAATGTCTACCAGTATAGATGACATGTGAACTCTACACCTTGTAGTCTGCTTTGTCTTATGTAACATTTTCTATACACTGAATTACACACATACGAGTCATTGTCTCTGTCTGTTGTGATGTAAAGTGCTGCAACATCCTATGCACAGGGTGACCACCCGTCTGTATTTTTCACAGACTGCCCGTATTTTCGCCCTGCCGTACGTTGTCCGTGAAGGATTACTTAATGGACGGCATTTGTCTGTGATTTTAGCCTTTGGGAAAAAGCATAAAACTTAAATTAAGTTTCCCCAGCTGGAGTGTGAGGGAGGGAGTCTCTGTGCTTTAATCCCAAGGGAGCGGCAGACAGATAAGAAGAAGGCCTTCTTGCCTGGGTGCCTCCTTCCTGAAAGAAATGCAAATGTGGGCTACTGGTGAATCTGCAAATGTAAAGGGACTTGGAAGCCTATATTGGCTTTAAAGGAAGGAGTCACTTGAAGCTTTCTCAGGGCAAAGATATTTTCTTTTAGAGAGGTACTGGAAGGGTGTTGTTCCAAGCTGAGCTGTGGAGTGTGTGTTTTTAATGGACAGTTATAAAAAAAAATATTTGCACTAAGTATAAACTGTATATTACTGACATCTATAGTTTAGAAGCACTTTTTATGTTTAACCTAAATTCATATGCACATTTTGTTGCAGCCTATATTATGATATGTGTAATACATGTTTAAAATAATGGCTTGCACATTTACAGTGCTTTCAGGGACCTCGGGACCCCATAGTACTAACAAATATTGGCAAAGCCAATAGGTCTCCTCTGTGCAGGAGTTCTTGGCTTTGCCACTGTGTTTTAGTCATGTTATACACCAGAGTGGCTGCTGTTCAGCTAAACGTTAGTGGCATAGAGGAGAGTGGGGCAGAGTATCGTAGAGTGCAATGGTGAAGAGTGGAGTAGTGTTGTGGCGTGGCAGAGAGTGTTGTGTTTACGAGTGGCATACAGTATAGTGAACTGGTGTAGAGTGCATTGACATAGAGTGTTGCAGAATACAGTGGTGTAGAGGTATTGAGTGCAGATGCATAGAATTCAGTGGCATACAATGCAGCGACATAAAATGGAGAGGCATAGAGTGGTGCTCAGTAGAGTGCGGAGTAGAGTGGCATAGAGCACAGTGGCACAGTGCACAGTGGCACAGAGTAGAATGGTGTACAATAAAGTGCAGAGTATGCAGTAGTGTAAAGTGGTGTATAGCGCAGAGGCACAGAGTAGACTTGAGTGGCATAGAATGCAGTGGCCTAGAGTGGTGCAGTGCAGAGTAGAGTATAGTGCTGTAGAGTGCAGTGGCGTGGAGTGCTGCAGTGTAGTGAATTGGTATAGAATACATTAGTACAGAGTAGAGAGGTGTAGAGTACAGTGGTGGAGAGGGCTGTGTTGCTGAGTAAAGTGGCATAGACCGATGTGGTGTGGACTACAGTAGTGCAGAGTAAAGTGATGTGGTGTACATTGCAAATGCTTAGAGTGCATTAGCGTAGAGTGCAGTGGTTTAGAGTGCATTGGAGCTGAGTGGCGTAGAGTGGAGAGGTGAAGGGTAGAGTACAGAGGCCTTGCATGGAGAGTTGCAGGGTAGAGTTAAGTGGCAGAGTGCAATGGTGTAGAGTAGATTGTTTCAGAGTACAGTGAAGTGGCATAGAGTGGAGAGGTTCAAAGTAAAGTACAGTTGCGCAGCGTGGCATCAAGTGTAATGGCATACAGTAAAATGGTATAGAGTGCCATGGCATAGAGTGCAGTGGTGCAAAGTAGATTAGAGTGATGTACAGTGTATTGGCGTAGAGTGCAGTGGCATAGAGTTGAGTGTTACGTAGTAAAGTGCTTTGGCTTAGAGTTTATTGGCATAGAGTGCAGTGGCGTAGAGTATAGTGTTGCAGAATAACAGAGTGGAGTTCTGCAGAGTAGATTGGTGTGGCCTAGGCTGGAGTGGTGTAGCTTGCAAAAGTACAGAGAGCAGTGGTGTAGAGTGCATTGGCAGAGAGTAGAGTGGTACAGAGTAGAGTAGAGAGGCTTAGTGATTGGCATAAGGTGGAGTGGAGTGACATTGACGTGGAATGGAATGGAGTGGAGTGACATTGACGTGGAATGGAGTGGAGTGGAGTGGAGTGGAGTGACATTGACATTGACGTGGAATGGAGTGACATTGACATTGACGTGGAATGGAGTGGAGTGGAGTGGAGTGACATTGACGTGGAATGGAGTGGAGTGACATTGACGTGGAGTGGAGTGACATTGACGTGGAGTGGAGTGACATTGACGTGGAATGGAGTGGAGTGACATTGACGTGGAATGGAGTGGAGTGACATTGACGTGGAATGGAGTGGAGTGACATTGACGTGGAATGGAATGGAGTGGAGTGACATTGACGTGGAATGGAATGGAGTGGAGTGACATTGACGTGGAATGGAATGGAATGGAGTGAAGTGACATTGACGTGGAATGGAGTGGAGTGACATTGACGTGGAATGGAGTGGAGTGACATTGACGTGGAATGACATTGACGTGGAATGGAGTGGAGTGACATTGACGTGGAATGGAGTGGAGTGACATTGACGTGGAGTGGAGTGACATTGACGTGGAGTGACATTGACGTGGAGTGGAGTGACATTGACGTGGAGTGACATTGACGTGGAGTGGAGTGACATTGACGTGGAGTGGAGTGACATTGACGTGGAGTGGAGTGACATTGACGTGGAGTGGAGTGACGTTGACGTGGAGTGACGTTGACGTGGAGTGACATTGACGTGGAGTGACATTGACGTGGAGTGGAGTGACGTTGACGTGGAGTGGAGTGACGTTGACGTGGAGTGACATGGACGTGGAGTGGAGTGACGTTGACGTGGGGTGGGGTGGGGTGACATTGGAGTGACATTGACGTGGGGTGGGGTGACATTGGAGTGACATTGACGTGGAGTGCAGTGGAGTGACGTAGAGTAGTGCAGAGTACAGTGGAGTGGAGTATGCATGGTGTAGTAGCACACTGGCATTACAGACAACAAGCTATTGATTGAAATGACCATGACATTGGCTCAGATATCCAGTTTTACTAATAAAATTATACAGATAACAGGCGATTGTGTGTGGAAATTGCATCACCCAGTGTAATGATTTGTTTTAATCGTATTAAGGTATTTGTTTCCACCGCAGTTCAGAATTAACAAAAATGTGCTTCTTTTGTGTTGCTAATTCCAATTTATTCTGAAATCCTTGCACAGTAAATTTAAATGGTATCATGTGATAGAAGGAACTCTTTCCTACCCACAGTATCCATCATGGTTGTCACATAAATCCTCTCTCTTTGAAGTCGGAGAAAGAAAAGTAAACACCAAGCTCCCACCAAGACGGAGCCAGACATTTGACTATGTTTTCTGAATGTGCAGCAAATGTGACGAGATAACAACATTTACAGGCCTTTTTTACAGAAAGGGAACACTAGGAAGGATACTGTAAATGAGGTTTGGGCAAGGGAAGGGATAGACTCAAGATGGACAGCCTAAGACATATAAAGACAGCCAATTGAAAGCAAGGAAGGTGAGTTACAAACCACAAAGCCAGTGGTAAGCAACTGGCGGAATGCATTCCCGGGGGGGGCTCTGTGAATGTACTTAAAGTGGCTGTCACAGGATACTTTGTAGCGTAAGTATCTTGCAGAGGTTTGGCCACATCAGTCTCCCAGGTAGTATGGTGAGAAGGCCTGCAGTGGTCTCCATGTGGCAGGAAATGTCTGTAAACCAATCTTATCAGTTTGCTATCAGTCCCTATGGTGTAGTGCTTCTGGCACACCTTATGTGGAGTTAGTGATAGGTGGCGGACATGAACTAAGGCATTTAATGATTGCTTAAGGTGTTTGTAAGCAAGGAGTTGACCCGGTGAAGATGGTAGCCTGCTAGGGTTCGCCATCAATGCCATCAAGTCCCAACTCCAATTTCAGCAGATCCAATTATACCTAGAATCTTTTCCCAATGCAGAAATAGGCCTGGCTTATCCCAACCAAGGAAGGATACAGTTTTTTCACACAACCATCCCCTTGTTTCAACCAAATCAGCAGATTACAGTGCAGGACTGTTGTGTTTCTCTTATGTATGATGACCTCCTATATTTCCATAGTACCTCATGCAAGGTTACACATGCGTCCATTGCAGGATTGCCCAGCTCAAGAGTGGTCTCAGACTGAGGGTCACTGGAACAAATGGTGTTGATCGGCCGCCACACTCATCACTCTCTGCAGTGGTGGAACAACCTGTCACAGGGGCTGCCTTTCCTCGACCCTGTTCCGCACACCATTGTTAAAATAGACGCATCTCTCACGGTTTGGGGTGCACACTTACAGGCTCTCACAGTACAGGACCTGTGTGGGATCAAATACCTTGAGCTTCTACCTGTTCACCTAGCATTAAAAGCATTCTTACATCAACTGATCAGCAAGGTTGTTCTAGTCTGGACTGATAATATCACAGCCATGTGCTGCTTACAGAAATAGGGGCGGGGCACACTCTTCACAAGTGTCTCAGCTATCTCAGACCATTTAGCATTGGGTTCGATGTCACAACATCCACCTCTTGGCAGAGTACCTTCCAAGAATGGGCAACAATTGTGCCGACCTCCGCAGGATGCAACTACAAGTTCTTGACCTTTCTGTAGTTTCCCACTAGAAGCTCCCCAGTAGACCAGACCTTCTCATGCAAAACAATGGAGAAATCAGACATCCAGATCCCAGGTCCCTCAGCCTAGTGATAAAGCTCTTGAGGTCATAGAATTTTGATACCCAACTCTTCCTTCTGAGTGCATAACCATTTTGAAGGATGTCCATATACTTACCACTCTGGCATGCTACACAGCTAAATGGATGAGGTTTGTCTGCTACTTGCTTCATTTACAGCTCTCTGGTCTTACATTCACTTCCTTAGGGTTACATCTGTCTGCAGTACCTGCTTATCTTCAACATTGACAACACATTTCTCTCTACAGAATACCAGTAATTAAGGCCTTCATGGAAGGTCAGAAATGGGTGATTACACCACAGGTCCCACCTGCATTCTCACAGAATCTTAACATTGTCCTCACAGAACTTATGGGCCCTCCATTTGAGCCCCTTCACACTTGGCTCCTTCAATTTCTCTTTTGGGAGGCATCGTTTTTAATTGATATTACGTCACTTTGGCTGGTTAGTGAGCTTCAGGCATTATCCTTGGAAGAACCTTTCTTCCAGCTCCATAGAAACAGGGTTGTCCTCCGCACTAACCCAAAATTCCTTCCAAAGGTAGTCTCTCCTTTCCATCTCAGCCAATCAACCTACCTGTTATTTTCCCACAACCAGACTCTGTTGCGGAATGGGATCACCATACTTTGGCTGTCATAAGAGCCCTCATGTTCTACATCGATAGTACGAAAACCTTTAGAAAAACTCAACAACTTTTTGTTGCTTTCTTCCATCATCATAAAGGAAAGGCTATATCCAAATCAGGCATTGCCAGAGGGATAGTTAAATGCTTTCAAACATGTTATGCTAAAGCAAAGAACTTTACTGCTCCTCCTATAGTACACTCTACTCAAACGAAATGGGCTTTTATGGACTTCTGGGGGAACATCCCAATAGCTGACATATTTAAAGCAGCTACCTGGTCTACACCACACCCTTTCACTAAATTCTACTGTCTGGATGTTCTAGCACACCAACAATCTATTGTAGGTCAGGTAATGCTACAAAGACTTTTCCAAATAACTGCAACACCCAAATTAGCCATCACCTTTGGGAAGGACTTGTTTACCGTTTATGCACTGCATGTGTATTTACAGCCATACATGGCTCGAACGAAATTGTTTACTTACCCTGTAAGCATCTGTTTGTGGCATGTAGTGCTGTAGAGTCACATGCTCCCTCTCGCCTCCCTGGACACCTGTGGCTGTTGCAGTTTATCCTACTATCTTTTTCCTCTTATGCATGGACATCTCTTTACTTATCCCTTCGTTTAACACTCCATCTTCACCCGCTGAACAGGAAAACAATCTAACAGTGGAGTCGATGCCCGTGTATATTGTCATCAAGAAAAGGAGCCTCTCTGCTGTGTGACTTAAAAGACTTCTTCAAAGGAAAATGACATGCGCGCATCTAGACCAGACACCAGATGGCAGTAGTATACACAGCATATGAATCTACGGCACAGCATGTCACTACCAAATGCTTACAAGGTAAGTAACATATTCCTTCCTGGTGTGTTGTCTCAGCATGTCCTCACTTATTCTCTTCATTCTTGCAGATAGAGGGCGGCCCTTTAGGGAATCTTTCAGACAGAGGAGGTTGCTTACAAGTGTTAATTCTAATACACTTTTTGCTTTAAAATTTTAAGTGCTGCTGTGACACTTAGTCTTTGTTACGTTCGAGCCCAGAAATTGCAAGTGGTCTGCGGCGAAAATTCACACACCCATGCCTTCAATACTGAACAGCATCTTCCTTTCAGCCATAGTTTGAACGTTTTCTGCACTGAGGAGAATTGCAGCAACTAACAAGATGTAAAGGTAACCTGAGGCATAACAAGCTGTGCTTAGCGATATTGTTCATGGCTATAATGCAGTCCTTGATTAGAATTAGTTTTCTGGTACTAAGGGATTTCTGACAAGCTCTTCACTAAATGGTTGTTAAATGATCCAGTATCACAATCTAGAAGTGGGCTGTTGAACAGGTTTTGTGCGCTCAGCAAAACTCAGACATGTTCAATGCTTGTTAATCCATCATAAATCCATCAAAGAAATATTATTTGCCAGAGGTCTTGAAATAATCTGATTTGTATTTCTTTATTGTTCTTTTCAATCCGAAGGAAACATGAATAAAACATTCATAGCTGTAAATCTCCAGATTAGGTATTTTGTCACATGTGGGAATTCTTAAGACACAAATGGTCATAGATTTTTGTTTAAATATATCACTAGCAATCTCTCATATCGATGTGAACGATACAGAAGATTTATATACTCCAAGGCTTGTAGTTATCACAATGTAGTTAATCTAATTTGTTTTGTTACAGATATGTGAATAGGACATGATCAGAGCAGTGTTTTTGGCCATTAGGTAATCTATAATAACTGTAGAAACGGAGCACAGTGATAAAGTTCTTCCTATTTCATGAAGCTGTTGGAAAACCTTTTTGTTTTTCAACTCTCATAGCAGGAGTTCGTTTTTGAAAAACAAAAAACTAGGGACCCTGATAGTTTTCTCTTCGTGCAAGAGGGGCATTTTTAGGTTCAACGCGCAAGGGCTTTGACCTGTTTTAAGTATTGCAGGCTTTTATCCACACCCACCACATTCATTTGTTCGTGGGCTTGCATTTCAAAAATCAGTTGATGTAATTGGTAAATGCTCACGTTTGTTCTGCCTTGGTGCAATTTGGTTACCGCCTTGGACACCGTCCCTGTTACAGTGATCATTGCACGATTGTCGATATACTTCAGTGTGGGGAATTACTTTATTTTTTGGCTGCGGTTCGTGGCTGCCATTGCGCTCAGAGTGCGAACTCGATCAGTTTTATTGTTTTTACCTTATATGCACTCTGATCTGCTTAGTGCACGTTCTTTGCAGCAGACACATTAACGCTGTGCACTACCTTATGATAACTCCAAGCTTCCACTAGACAAAAGTACATTCTTCTGGCTGCCATGGTTCTCAGAACACTAACTCGATCGGGGGTATCGTTTTTACATTGTGTGCACTCTGATCTGCTTAGGACATTTTTTTGCAGCAGGCATATTAACCCTGTGTGCTACCTTATGATGACTCCAAGGTTAATGAGACAAAATTATGTTCTCTCTTCAGAAAGAATGTTAATCTCCAGAGTTATTTGGACATTGTTACATTTATGCACTCTGATCTACTTAGTACACTTTGTTTGCAGCATACATATTTATTCTAGGGCTCGTAGTTTTAATTTTATAGCGTGATACAAGCTGGAAACTATCTCTTGGAGTAGTATTCATATAGTAGTTGTCCAACTCCCTAGTTCGAAGTGTGATTCGCTCATTTTTAGTTTGTTTCATCTTTGCATTCTGGGGCTTGTAGATTTATTTGTAGACCCTGATATAAGCTGCGAATACAAAGCAGAAACCTGACTAGATGAACTACACGATTGAGTCTGCGAAACTTGAGCTGTGTGTGCGTCTGTATTTATAAAACTAACCTCGAGGAGAACTTACAGTTGATTATGCTGTACAGTGGTCAGTATTTTATAACTTATATTTCAGTTCAAGACTGACTGAGGATTATTAATATAATGTGAGTTGGCTCGCCTCAAGTGTGTGAAAAATAATGGGCATTTTGTTCAACTCCCCAGATAGTAGTAAAGGGACGGTGATCCATTAAGCACGCATTCTTGGAGTACAATTGCCCCGCGGGCAATGTCGCCTGTACCAACTACCAAGTAAATTTGTTTTGCACTTGAAAGTAGTTTGTGTTTTAAGGGCCTTGTTAAAAAAAATATACCAGAAGGCCTACTGGCCCCTCAGTTATGTGCAGGGCCACTGGAATTATGTGGCAGAAAGGTCCAAAATATGTGGCAGGGTTGACCAATTGATGTGTAAAAAAATAAAAGTCCAGATATGCATTGCTTACTCGGGGAAGGTGGTGTGGTTTGGTGGCAGCACATGCACCACTCCCTATACATATAATGCCACAATTGTATTATTTTACAGAAAGAAATAAGACTTTTATTTTTCCTAAAGTTGCTGATCATTTTAACTCTATACGTTTTTCAGCAATGCAATATTCTATGGTAACATTGCTCACAGAATTGTTTCATCTATGGAGGTGACCAGTTGGGGAAAACATTGCTACCAATAAATACATTTTACTCTTCCAGCTTTGTGCTCAGTATGAAACAGTTAGCTTGCAGAATAAGCATTCTCATAAGCTGCTGAAGCCTAAAAATTATTGCAGTTAAATGTATTACTTTTTTAGATCTGATTGACGATGTTTTACATATGCTGTGAGGTCTTTTCCTTTCTTTTTTGTAGACAACGTTTATTTGAGAACTTGCGCATGCTACCACATGCCCCTGGTGTCCAGATGCAAGCGATTCCAGAGGATGCCATTCAGGAAGACAGTGGCGACGAAGAGGCGGCAGATCCAGACAAACGAATTTCTAGTAAGATCAAAACGTTGACCAAGTAAATGAAATTGATGGCTTATACTTGTCAGTTTATAAAACTTGCCAGTTTGCCCTATGATTAAGAGTCTCAAAGCTGGCGTTTGGATGTTTAAAGGCAAAGGCTTCATTGGGCTTTCTGGCTTTTTGGAAGAGTACTCGGCATTCTGTAATAAAAAGATGGTAAAATGAATTATGTGTCAATTAGCAGTCAACAACCAATCAAACTGCTAATTTGTGCATAAAGAGTAGACCATCTATAACCAAGTAGTAAAAGCATCGAACATATGAAAGCATGGATTCAGTTGAAACAAAGCAAAACTGCAATCAAACCATTTCTAAACCACTGCTGCACCACCAAAAAGAAATGGGATGGGAGATTACTTTCAGGGCTCAGACTGCTACCATGTCACCACTAAACTTGCACAATAATCTGCTTGTAATTCTTATAAAAGTTCTTATCCTTCAGAACTTTGGTCTCATATTGGACTCCTAAAGAATCTCTGGCTCTCTATGATCTGGGAGACCGGGCATCTTCAATTCTTAAGTGTCTTTTTGCCCCATTTTCACCGTGTTGACCTTCTTGCATCTTTACTTACTGGTTAAATTAGGTAAATTCTCAGAATCTTGACCTAATGTTTGGCTACCAACAATGTTAAGAGATTTAGGTGATTATTACAAGTCTGGTATTCTCTTGCGATGGCGTTCTGAGCGCCATATTATGACCACAGTGGTTTTGGCGTGGTCAGACCGCCAGGATTAGTTGTCCTGGTGGTCCTAATCTGCCAGGGCAGTACTGCAAGCCACGCTGCCCTGGGGATTCAGACTTCGTTCTCCGCCAGCAATTTCATTGTGGAAAACGGGTGCAGGGGGCTCCAGGGTAGCCCCTGCCCTACCCATGCACTTGGCTTGGGCAGTGCAGGGGACCACCCTGGCCAGCACTGTCACAATGTTCACTGTCTGCAAAGCAAATAGTAAACATTGCGAGGGTGCTGGTGCACCCTCCATCCTACAGCATTGCAGCTGGCTCGATTACGAGCCTGGAGACAATGCTGTAGGGTGTTTCCCTCTAGGCCGGAGGGTGAAAACTCAGGTTTCCGCCTGCTGACTTAGCAGGAAACTTGTGATGGGCCCCGTGGGGAGGTTTCACAGTGGCGGCAACCTCCCCGTTGGAAGTTCAAAGGACGGGCAAAACCATCTGTCGAACTCAGAGAGGCTCACAGTGTCTGTCTCAGCTGTCGGTTGCCTATCTTTTGGAAGCTTTAATGAATCTCTTGCGTTGATTCCACAAACTTGAAAAAGCCTTCTGTGGTACACTCCTAAAGTCTCAGAGCAGAGATTTGGGTAATATCACATTAGGAAAACCTCTGGAGAAAATTGTAATAAAGTAATCGTATTCTTCCTTTAAGTACAATTAAAGTTCTGTTCATAAGTGCCACCCCAGCACCATGGACCTCTGGGATAAGGATGTTTCTCTGAGTAAACTACCTCTAGTCAATATAAGAAAATATTGTAAAGTAACTTATAGTCTTCCACTACTGCTGAAAATGTTGGCATTGAAGGCAGGTTTTTTCCAGCTAATGACATTAGGACAGAATGTTCTATACCTGATCCTGATTCAGTGAGTCTCTGATAATCAATCTTGTTCTCTCGTATCTTGATTACTCTAGTAAACACAGCTTCTGTGTGTTTCTGATGAGATCGTCACCAGCATCATAATAATGGTACAACACATTATATGCTATGTCTCATTCGAAATAATCTTCTTCCTGATGTCTGTGAACCCAGGATGCTTTGATAAGACTCTTGCAGCCACTAATGCCTATATAGTAAAGTCCAGCTTGCCTCCATACATTTGCCGGCAAAAATATATTAATCAGGTGTAGCACTATGTCTCTGGGGTTGAATTCCACTTTAACTTTAGTCTCTTCATATGATAACTGGACTTGCCATTTCCCACAGTGACTAGCTTATGGTGCCATTAGGCGGGTATTTGACTACTTCCCTTACCACCCCTAGATGCCATCCAAAAGGTGTTAGCACACTTTACAAGTGACATTAACCTAACATGCTATAACATATAGCTTTTACTGGCATTGCCATATGCGCTTCAATATTCTGCAAATCATGCATGCTTGTGTGAGCCATTTGACTCACAATGTAATATTCTCCACCTCTAGCAGTATGTGATGGCTGAACTTTTAAAAGGAGACACTACAGTGGCAATGGGGCATGACAGCTCCATGGTACACTTATGGAGACTTGTATCGAAGTAGCCCGGTTGTCGAGAATGGAAAACTGGAGTCTATTTCTGCCTCACATAAATGTATTTTAAGGCTTGGCAGCCTAGCTGTTTACCTTACAGTTCACCTCCCTCGGGCACAAGCACCTACTCAATTATGTTCAACTTTAGAATGGTGGGGTTATTCATCTAAGTGTTTTATACTGCTAATATGGCAATTTTCTTCCTGACTTATCCCGCACCTTCCTTCTGCAGCCCACATCCCAGCATAAACCGAGGTGAACGACTCGCCTCCACAAGTTGAGAACTCACTGATGTGCTTGGGTTTGTTAAACCATTCAAACCACTTGGGTATAATAGAGGTAAAGGCAGTGTAATCACCTAGCCATATCTGAACAGAGCTGTTCCAAGTGTGGCTTGAGAAAGAGCGATATGGCAGAACTGTGCATATTGAAGGGTAGATTCCGGCAGTTCAAACTGCAATGTCAAACATTAAATTCAAAGAGATTAATAAATGGCATCATAATTTTCCAGCATTAACACCTGTAGAAATGTGCTCATTTGTGGATTTTTGCCATTGTTGATCAAATGAACATGCCTGCTTACTCATTTGAACAGTCCTTTAACATCTTTAGTTGCAACTGGCCTATACAATCTTGTTCCAGTACTCAGACACATTATTGAGGTGTCCCTTTCTCTTTAGTGGGGGTAGCAGAGGCACAACCCTTAGCACTTGAAAAACAGTATCAGATTTATGCAAGATAACATTCTTCTCCAGTGCATGAGATGTATGTGTAATACTTTAAAATAAGAAAGTGATTAAGTTGGTAAGCATGATGCAAAATTAAATTGGATCATTTCCCTTTGATAGATTACCATTGAAGTTGATAATAGTAGCATTGCTGAACATCATGATCAGGTCATAATCATTGTAATAAAGAAATCTTGTTTGCCAAAGAAGAAAATGTAAGGGTGTACCCCAGTAGATAGAGCTGAGACAGTATTTTAATGTCTACTTACCATTACCAGATGGTCCTAGGGCTGTTGCACTACTGGCCTAGTACATCAGATCTGTGGATTGTTCAGTATTGACAGGGCTGTGAGGTGTGTGGTTGCCTCCAGAATAGGCCATGCAATTCAATTTGGAAGTCAGACATGTTTCAAAACAGCAGTTTGTTCCCACCATAGATGGCCTAAGTTACTAATTGAGCCCTTAGCTTCATGGAGCATGATAGACAAGTAGGCTGCTAGAAGTGGCTGGGCATGGGTAGTAAAACAGGAACTGGTTTCCTGCAGCTCATTGACCTTGAAGTGATGCTGAACCAAAAGTTTTTTTTTCTGTGGAGATCTGATAAGATTCTGAAATGTTAGAAGCTTTTGCACCCTATGGGTGGATCGCAGGTCTCGTACACAATCTGATTCAACACATGCTGCAATCATCCTTAGAGAAGGGATAGCTCACACTTTGGCTACTTGCTGGCTTGAGAGGAGAATGTGAGAGTTCTTCATCAGAACATGCAAGACCCACAAGGGGCCTACTTAGTGGCTCTCCCATGTTGCAACTGCATTTCTGTGGATGGACCCCCTGCGAAGATTTCTCTTGGTTTGGTCCTCTCTGTTTCCTAATTAAATGTACTTCCTTAAAGACTGAACTCGAACCACTGAATTTTCAACTACCAGTACACTTACATATTCATCAGGTGCCCTGTGCCATCACATCTGATTTGCAGCCCTGGATGCCAACTCAACTCAAGTCCCTACACATGCACAGACAGCAGTGTTGTTCTTATATCACTGGCATTTGTCAGGATTATTGCCAGAATCATAGACAAAATTTTGTGTGCAAGTTGGTGTTGAACCGAAAATATATTCTTGGCCAGAATATAACTTGTACATCAGTTTGTTTGGCACGTGTTCAGCAGGGTGCTAGGAATGTCCTCCTCTGAAATAAACCATTTCATGTTCATTGATAGATTTTTGTATATAGTTGCATTCCATATTGATGATTCTTGCTTAATTATTATTTCCGCTTTCAGAGAAATAGAGTTTATGCATTTTGCTTAGATGTTCCATATGCAGAAACATGAATGGTGCATGTGGTGTTGTTTCCCCAACAGGTTACTTGAGGCCCACTCCCCATAGAGCACCTACATATTTGCAGGCCCTTTCTTATATTAGTGAGGTATAGCACTGCAGTGGTGCTTGACGTTGTTTCTGGCTCCTGTCGACGGACGGACGCAGTGCTTCCGGGTGATCGCAGGCAGTGACAGCACCAGCTGCCGTCTCCTGCACCGCACGTTCTCGGCTGCGATACCCTCTCCTGCCCTTCAGCTGCCTCATCACCCACACCTGCACGGATGCCATCTGCGGGGCGGCTGGAGAGGGGTGCTAACTCCTGCAAGGCCCCACCGGCACGGCTGAGCGCTCCGAGGAAGCGGAGCAGGGTGCGCAGGATGCTGCGGTCCGACAAGCGGACCAAACGACACGACAAGCCCACGGAGGGCTCCCCCAGCCTCCCTTCCCTCGTTGTGGAGCAGTGCACAGCAGGAGGAGAAAGAGAGAGGGGTAGGCGAGTGAAGCAGACAAAGCGGGAAAGTAGGGTGAACACAGCGCGGGTGCGACAGCCTTAGGTGGCTGCTGCCAAGAGAGAGCCCTGGTCCTCCACGGAAGCGGCCCAGCCAGGTCTGGGTGCGGCTTGTGGGGAGTCCGGTGAGACCTGCTCACCAGCCGCACTCTTGAGAATACCATGCAAGGCACCCCAGCCTCAGGCCACAGAGCAAGGTCAGGACCAGGACAAACAGGAGACAACCGGCCCCACCAGGCCTCCACCAGTACCATCTAGGAACATACAGGACTACGGAAGCACTATGGCAGGACCACAGCAGGGCAACCAGCAGGAATCAGCAGGATCCAGGAAGGGCTCAGATGGCCCCATTAGCAGCCCAGCAACCAGAGGATCAAGGAATCGAGGTACGTGCACTGCCACACCGCTAAATACTATTGCCCCAATCAGCAGCGACATTGTCAGCCACAACAAACAGATTCCTAGAATTGGTGGGAACAGCAAGTGACTATGAGAACACGCAGCTCCCTCCTCCTGAGTGCCCACGACAGGATCCAAAACCTAATGAAAAAAGAGAAAGCAGCGCCCAACAAACAGGGTCGGGGAGAGATTAAGCATGTCAGGAGGCATCAAGACACAATAGAGACAGACCCCCAGAAGGTCAATGTGTTTGAGGTGCCAAAGGTGTGCACCCCTGGAGAACAAAAGCAGGCACATGGGGGAAGCCGAAGCACCAGGGGCCAAGGAATCAACAAGTATTTCACACCTCTGGGCAAAAACATCTGCTGCAAACCCTCCCCAGGCGGAACATTCGCAAGACCACAGCCAAACATGAGATCCTTCAGTGACAGTGCCATTACACTGAGCACTTCCTGGGAAACCGCTCCCCCAAGTTAAACGGCACAAGAATCTATGCCGGACTTGTCCATTCCAAATGCGTCAAGCACACAACCGAAGAATTCCAAAGCCCGGCAGCTAGGCCTAAATCCAAAGGGCACCCAAAAGGTGGCCTCTCTATCTACATAACCACATGCAAATCTTTCAACGCCAAGATCGTAGACCTGAAGTCAGCCCACATGTTAGCTATTATTATTGAAAACTGGAGGCTGGAACAAATACCCATGACCATCATAATAATAAATATTTACATCAACCCTAACATGACGCATAATCAGCACCTGCTAGACACAACTGAAAAAGAGTTGCTATCTCTAAAAACGGCATTTGGAAACTCCCCCTAGATCATCACAGGCGATTTTAACTTTAACATGGCCAACCATGGCAAAGAAGCTCCCGGGAAGGCACCCTGGACCAGCTTCTGGGGATTCCACCACAAGAATCTCATTTTAAGGACAAATTTCATCACCCCCTAGTCAGACTTCTGGAGGCACTAGGACTAAGGGCCCTAAATGGCAGATTCCTTAAAGGCACCCCAATGAACCCGAGCCACACAGCCAAGAAGTCCGCTTCCACCCTAGACTACACTTTTGTGTCAACTGACATCTTCAGGTACTTCCAAAATTTCAACATAGAGGTGAGATGTGAAAGTGGCCACCACCCACAAACAATGAAAATAGCGAACAACAACGTGCTTGCTGCTCCACTATGGAGGATAGGCGAACAAGACCCAGGAAGCCATATTCATCGCATAAGATGGTCCAACAAGTGCATGGAGAAATACGAAGTATGGAAAGACAACTTTGTCGGACCCAACAGAACAGGTGGACATAATTTCAAAACGAGAGGTCACATTAACATCATTAAGGAACCAGCTGGAGCCTAATCAACCATCCAAGGCCCGGCCCACTACTGAGCAGAAATGGTTGGTTTACGCAGACATTAGGGCAACAAAGAAAAAAAATTACAAAATCGCCAGACTCCTAAAGAATCAACGACCAGGTAACAGCTACCGGAGTACCTTTCATGAACTAAGAAAGGAATACAGGAAGGCAATATGGGAAGCAAAGCAGGCTCGCATAGATCAGGAATGGATCCGAATTGTGGAGCCACTAAACAAAAGAACAGCTGGTCACTGTGGTCTGTGGTCAATCAGCTGGAGTGCAGGACAACCGGGATCCAATGTAACGCAGTTCCAGAGAGAAAGTGGATTGAATACATCTCCAACCTCTACGGCAACCCCAAGACAGAGGAGCCCTCTCCCACCGCAAGCAGCAAGGCAAAGCCATAATCATTAAAAATGCAAACGTCGAGGAACAACTATGACGCTGCAGACAGAGTGGGGGCTCCCGGCCAATTGGTCTCCCGGCAGGAATACTAAAACACAACCCTGCCCTTTGGACTGGCATGTTCTGCAGCCTTTTTGATGTCAGCAGCATGGTAAACAAAATTCCGGATTCCTGGATAGGGGCAATATTCTACCCAATATACAAGAAGGGTCCCTACGAGAACCCAGATAGCTATTGACTAATATCACTGCTTGACATTGATGCAAAAATATTTGCGGGCCTCCTGCTCGAGGAACTCTAAGACTGGGCCAGCAAATTCAATCTAACACCCCTGAATCAAACCTGCTTCCGGCCATCGGCAAGCACTTCTGACAACCTGATAATGCTAGCCATGCTCGCTGAAAAATATACAAACAAAAAGATGGCCCCCTACACCTGCTTCGTGGACTTGTCCAAAACCTTTGATTCAGTGGACAGGAACAAGCTGTGGGGGAAACTAGCAAGCCTTAAAATCCCGCCAGAGCTGCTAAAAGGAATACATCTTCTGTACTCTGAAAATTGGGCAAGAGTGAAAGTTAGAAATAACGGAAGAGTGACGGCCAGAATCCAGATAGACAGAGGTGTTAAGCAGGGCTGTGTTCTGGCCCCAATGCTTTTCAACCTTTACCTGGCAGATCTGTGCACACAGCTAAACACCACCAGCTCCCATTCTTCCCCCACCCCCCAAACTAGGTAACCGTCCCCTAACAGCATTACTAAAAGCAGATGACATCGCCTTACTAAATCTCACAGGTACAGGACTCCAAAAAGTGCTAAAACACCTTCAATCAATATTGGACGACCAATGAGCTGGTGGTAAATACAGAGAAAACCAAGGTAATCATCTTTGGCAAACGGATAATTAAGAAAAATAAATGGTTCTGTGGAAATCAATCTGTGGAAAGAAGCAGAAGCTACAAATACCTTGGCGTCTGGCTACAGGAGCGCTGGTCGCATTACCTGCACCTAAGCAAGGCTGGCATCTCTACTTACATCAGCCCTAGCCCTAACCTCAAAACTACAAACCCCAATCTGGTGTCAACTTCTTACAGTGATAAAAGTTAAATTCATGCCAGCCCTAACATACGGTTCTGAAACACATCCAAGCAAAATGAATGACCTCATGAACATTTCACAAAGCAAGGTCTTTCGCCTTCTCTTCAGTCTTCCACACAGCTCCTCGCCAGCGCAGATTAGGTTCGAATTCGTATTACAAGATTAGTGCAAGAAGGGGCATTACTCAAATACGCTTCCATGCTAAGACTGGCCCAACCAAACACACTAAAAGCACTGATCTCGGAGGAAATCAACTCAAACCAGGTGAAAGCCCCAAATCCATGGCTAAAGAGAATCGCTTTCGCCATAAAGCATCTGCAGGCAGAAGAGTTATAGCAAAAGTCTTTACCCCATAAAAAGTTGAAGCAACTTCTAAACAAACAAATAAATCAAGCTGCTCTCCTGGAGCAAGGACAAAGACAAGTTCAGACATCGATCTCACTCTTGGATGACAATGAACACAAATAAGGCTCCAGCGTCACAACCTTAATGGCTGAAATATTAAAAACGTCACAAAAAATAAAGGTGCTACTTGCCAGACTTGGACAACTGCCGGCATTGGAGGATGAACCAAAATGGCTTCGACCACAAACAGACGATGCAGACTCTGTGCACACCACCGGGAAGACTTCATACACATCCTTTGTATTTACCCCGCTCTACTACCCTGGAGAAAGCTGTATCTGAAAAACATTTTCAACACCAATGGTATCAGAACATGCCGGCAGGCTATCCTGTTTAGTCTGAAAGGATTGACTCCACAACACATGGCCTGTTTTGCAAAATTTAGTTTAAAAAAGAACTTTCCCTAAAACATGCCTCAAAAAATCAAGATGAGAAAACAAACCCTCAACTGGCATAGGAAATGAACACTGGCAGCCCCAGGCTATGAGTAATGACCACAGTCTCCACACCAACAGCACTCTGCATACTCCAACTGTAGACCAAACTATTTATACTTTATCAGTTTTAACAAAAAAAAACACAAAAAACACTTTTTGATGTTTTTCACCTAGATCACTTTGAGAAATGTCTAATTTAATAGTCTATAACTCAGTGTGTAATACTATGCATCGCAAGACGATTAACACGTGAACAGGGCTTAACTCGACTAATAACCGCAAAGAAAGCAAGAATGTATTAATTGTTTTACAGTGTTTTTTTTTTTTTTTTTTTTCTCTCTCTCTTTTTAACGTCTCCGCTTGTAACTCTGCAATGATTTAAAGTAATTACGCAATAAGTCATTTAACTTAGTGAGGTATAATTACACTTCTTTAATTAGTCATATTTCCAAACCATATTCAGCACCCTAAGCCCCTGCTAACCCTGTACTTTCACCTGAAAGGAAGGAAGGAAGGAAGGTAAGTGAAGTGTACTGCCTTCCAAGAGCCTTAACACTGCTTGCTATACCCTGTTGTAAAGAGAGAATCACATATAGAGATACCAGCCAAAGTTGCCATTTGGCCCTACCTTAATTTACAACCTTGGCTAGCTGACATCTAAACTGTGCACAAAGATTTCCTGCCCACTAAACATTCACCAGTGTCAAGTCGAGAATTTTTTATGTCTTGAAACATTAAAATCTTAGCAGGGAAAGTAACTTGATGGTTGACTAAAATCTTATTATCGTGGAAGCATTATTGAATTCTCCAACAGGAATTGTGTATAGTATATTTACATGTGTCCTTACAATAGTTTTCAAATGACTTTTTCCCACATATTTTCCATTTTGAAAATAACCCCAGGTGGAACACTGAATCTAGAAAACTAAAGTATCCCTCAGTGAAAAGTAGGTATTGCCTGACCAACATCATGCTTCGAAGCTGTAACTTAAGTGCAATATTTGCTCATCTTCTCCAAATGGAATGTTTTTTTTGTTTTTTTTTTTACATTATGGCCAGAACTTTGCTGCCTCTAGTGATGTCCAGTGACCTCTGGAGTTATATTCCCTAGACTATTTATGCACCAGATTTTGGTCTTCGATCATCAGTGACACTGCATATGACATATGGCCAACCATTGCTCTGGTGTCTGAGATTCTACTATTCATGAAGGAGAGTTTAGGATTTCTATTTTTGCACTAGATGGATAGAAGATACTCTGTCCCATTTTGAGTCACAGGATGTCTTGTGATTTCTCTTTCCTTGGTGCTCAGCACCTTCCGTTTTATCGTCAAATAAGATATGCACGAGGCTGAGTATTAAATCCTCATCCTGCTCTGAATATTGGATAGATCCCCCATGGGTGCTACATTATAATTTAATTACTGTGTAGTAACAAAGCTGAACAGTTCTTATGTCAAGTTACGCTGAAAATGTTTAGGGATTTGATTCAGACCTCCTACCCTCCTCTTCAAGACTGCAAAAGCCTTGTCCTCAAACCCTTCTGCTCTTTGGTTGGATAGATTGGTGAGGAATTCAGCAGAAATATTGGTCTTCAGGTTTTCCTTTACCTCAGCAATTACACAACTATGAACCAACATTTTGGATTCCTAGGTGACAGAACCAGTCTTCCAATGTATTGGGGATTTTAGTAAGCTTGTTGAAGTTGAGATAAAGTAGGGTGTAAATTGAGGAAATGTGGCGCTAAGGGTACCAATCTACCCTACGTAAATCATGGGGAACCTCTTGAGGGAACACACCCTACCCTCTGAGGAAAAAATAACCTCAAACCAAAGAAATTGACACAACGAGGGTCCCCTTATTGTTGCCTAGAAAATAATTTTAAGGCAATAATTAACATAAAAAATTAATTAATTAAGTACATAAGTCCATGTTGCACACAATATTCCTCGATCCAGGAGTCAACCACTTATTGATCGATGAGTTCAAAGTTTATTCCGAAACTGATTTGCATTTGACAGTCTGAAATCCACAGGATATTATCCTTCCAGTCTCTGATTGCAATTCACAAGTAAACAGTCCACAAGATCAATTAATCCAGCCAACACGTGTTTCGTCTTGGGAAGTTTTTATGTCCCTTACGACTTCTTCAGGGCTAGAAATCCTAGAATAAAATACAATAACATAAGTTAAAGAACCAAAATGCTCAATCGTCAAATCTAGAGTAAATGTATATAACACCCAAGGGAAGTGCAATCTTAATAATGAATCACCAGAAATGAGTAAGCGAACCAGTGCAAGACGCACCCACAACCAAAAAATTAATTAATTTGAAAATAAATGAAAAATCATCAGTAAGTCACAAATAACCTGCAACCATACTATGTGAACGTGTAAAACCATCCTTATTAAAATTAGAGCCAAAGAGAAAAATATATCCATGCCACCCAAAGTACACATTAGTGTCAACACTCAAGAATTAAATTCACAGAAAATACCTTGTTGAACAATCACTATTCAAGATATACTCAATGAGATAAGTTACTTCAGTCCAGATATACTTGCAAAACTTGTGATTTGACAACGTAACATCCAAACCACTGTCAAGATAGAAAATTGATTCAAAATAGTTCAAAGTAAAAACGTTCTAGCTGAGTTTCTGTAGAGAATATATAACTCAATGTGTATTAATATATCCAAGCATGAAAGACAAATAAACCCTCCAAACGGAGATTCGACCGAATCAATACTATTTACAGTTGTCAAAAGACTATTTTAATTCACATAATATCCAAAAAAATAAATAATATCCTTGGAGATTCAGCAATTATATTGCCTTACACAGTAACCATTTACCGTAACTAGAAACCAAGTTCAGACAAAGAACTCACCCCGTTCGTCTATTTCTTTCAATAATATGGTAAGCTGCGTCAACTGGTACGGACGCTTAGCGAGTGCGCTAGTCTAGCGTCTCCGAACCCGGAAGTAAATATACTTCCGGGTTTCCCGGGTGCCTCCTCGGGTAATAAACATCGAAGAAGGACCACAACGCGCTCGGAAAGAAAAGGTAAATTTTATAATACAACCGACACGCGTTCATGCAGACTATGCCTTAAACTGGGTAAATAATATGTATATTACCACATCTATTGTGGCTAAGCAAACAACTACTTCGTCAAATAGCCCACGGAATTAAGACAACACCTCTAATAATGCTCAAATCACAACCAAGTCAACAAATTCATAGTATGTGCTGTCTTAGAAATTATTACTATTGACAATAATATTAAGAGAGAATATCAATTATTAACTGAATATTGACTTTACTACTCAACAAATAAAAGTTAAATAAAATAAATTGAAATGAAATGAAATAGAGGAACCTAAGTAGGAGAGAGTAAGTTAAAAGTAGGAATGAGTACTTATGTGTACTTAAGAAAATATTAAGACGTTTGGGGATTTTGGTTATCAACTTATTGAAGCAAAAATACAACACATATTATACAATATGCACTTAGACAAAATGTTCACATACAAGATATAGAGTATAACATGATATAACTAAAGACTTAAATCAACATTTAATCACCCAGAAAAAATTCTAGTTCTCTATCAGAGTTCAATCCTACCTCCACAGCTCTTAACCTCATAATCCACATTGCTTCTTGTCTGCGAAGACGTAGTTCTCTGTTACCCCCTCTCGAGTCCCTGGTGATATGTTCAAGACCAAAAAAATAAAAAACTTTTCTGGAATGGTTGTGCCTCACAAGAAACCATATGTGCCACCAAAGGATATCTCATATCCACATTTTTCAGTGCCCGTACATGTTCTCCTATTCTAATTTTAAGTGGTCGTATGGTGCTCCCAACATAAACTTTAGTACATCTGCAGCGTATTATATATACCACAAAATTAGAATTACAATTCATGGTGGAACGAATTATGAATGACTTGCCTTCATGAGAAAATTCTTGTAACCTATGACATGCCCAACGGCACACCCCACAGAAGCCACATTTATAAAAGCCCGCCCCTTTTTTGTGATAACCAAGTTTGACTAGGGGAGATGGTGGTAAAACTTGGACTCAAAATACTTCTTAGAGTTCTGCCTTTGCGAAATGATGTCACCACTCCTCCTGTGACTAGATCCTTTAATGATTCATCCTGCATTAATATATTCC
The DNA here is from genome assembly GCF_031143425.1 of Pleurodeles waltl. Lineage (NCBI taxonomy): Eukaryota > Metazoa > Chordata > Amphibia > Caudata > Salamandridae > Pleurodeles > Pleurodeles waltl. The sequence continues at coordinate 666,415,033 of NC_090444.1, read as the reverse complement.
AGTGTTTCTTCATATATCTTTTCAAGATTAGTGAAGCATCATTGAAATCTGTTATAAACCTCACTACGTTAGAGGCCTTCTTACTTTCATTGTGCACTCTTAAGTTTCAAAGTGTCATTCCTATTTAAATGCCTAGATCTCTGTCGGGCTCTTTTTAATATTTTACGAGAGTAACCACGTGCCCCAAACCTCCTTTCCATATCATCCATTTGTAAAACAAATTCATCATCAAGGCTATAATTACGTCGTGCCCTCATATATTCACCAAAGGGAATTGATGCCACCTGATGTCTGGGGTGAGCACTTTTAGCATGCAAAATGGAATTACAGGCAGTTGTCTTCCGACATAGTCTACTTTGTATTTTATCATGGGAGATAAACATTTCCACGTCCAAAAATACAATATTGACAGCACTAAATTGAAAAGTAAATCTAATATTCATGTTGTTAGAGTTTATGAAGCTTCAAAATTCCTTGAGTTTCTCTTCACCTCCTGTCCAAATCATTAGGCAGTCGTCTATATAACGACCCCAAAATAAAATAAATGTATGCCATGCTGCTGCATTCGGGCCCCAAATCCAGGTGTGTTCAAACCATCCCATGAACAAGTTTGCATAGGATGGAGAGAATTTGGAGCCCATTGCCACACCTTTTTTTTGTCGAAACCACATATTGTTGAACATAAAAAAGTTGTTATTCGTGATCAAATCAATCATAACCATTAACATTTAGTATGATCCCATAATTTAGCTGATCTCTTCTGGAGAAAGTATCTCAGGGCTTCTAAGCCTAAGTTATGCTAGTTGACGCAGCTTACCATATTACTGAAAGAAATAGACGAACGGGGTGAGTTCTTTGTCTGAACTTGGTTTCTAGTTACGGTAAATGGTTACTGTGTAAGGCAATATAATTGCTGAATCTCCAAGGATATTATTTATTTTTTTGGATATTATGTGAATTAAAATAGTCTTTTGACAACTGTAAATAGTATTGATTCGGTCGAATCTCCGTTTGGAGGGTTTATTTGTCTTTCATGCTTGGATATATTAATACACATTGAGTTATATATTCTCTACAGAAACTCAGCTAGAACGTTTTTACTTTGAACTATTTTGAATCAATTTTCTATCTTGACAGTGGTTTGGATGTTACGTTGTCAAATCACAAGTTTTGCAAGTATATCTGGACTGAAGTAACTTATCTCATTGAGTATATCTTGAATAGTGATTGTTCAACAAGGTATTTTCTGTGAATTTAATTCTTGAGTGTTGACACTAATGTGTACTTTGGGTGGCATGGATATATTTTTCTCTTTGGCTCTAATTTTAATAAGGATGGTTTTACACGTTCACATAGTATGGTTGCAGGTTATTTGTGACTTACTGATGATTTTTCATTTATTTTCAAATTAATTAATTTTTTGGTTGTGGGTGCGTCTTGCACTGGTTCGCTTACTCATTTCTGGTGATTCATTATTAAGATTGCACTTCCCTTGGGTGTTATATACATTTACTCTAGATTTGACGATTGAGCATTTTGGTTCTTTAACTTATGTTATTGTATTTTATTCTATGATTTCTAGCCCTGAAGAAGTCGTAAGGGACATAAAAACTTCCCAAGACGAAACACGTGTTGGCTGGATTAATTGATCTTGTGGACTGTTTACTTGTGAATTGCAATCAGAGACTGGAAGGATAATATCCTGTGGATTTCAGACTGTCAAATGCAAATCAGTTTCGGAATAAGCTTGTTGAAGTTGTTTGGGAAAGCGCTCGGCTGGTCCTGCAGTTAATAATGTATTGCTGCAGGGGAAAGAGTCTCTTTTTTATCTTCTCTTGATCTTACAGGACTATTTGGTAAAACCATAACAAATTACTTTGCTCCCAGTCACCCTCCAAACCTTTGGGTGGTTAGATGTTAGCTTCTGGTAGTTGGCAACAGGCGAATGCTCCGTGAATGTTACAGGATACATCTATGCTCTGTGAAAACTACCTGGGAAACAGGAAAGTTTATTTCATCAGTTATGCAACCGGCTACTGGACTGATGATGAAGTTCAAAGATTGGAGTGCTGCGCCTAGATATTTAGAGCAATTTTTCTTGACCATTGCGTCTTTTCTGCGACATAAAATGTAGGAGTAATGGGGTAACCTATACAATGCTGTACAACCTGTATGCTAGGTGGACCTACAGGATATAACTAACCTCTCAAGGAGCGGCGGTTCCCAGAGATGCTGATAGTTTCCTGCAGAGCACAAGCAGTTAAATCCTTTCTGGCATTCTTGACCATATCTTGCTTGAGAACCTTACACTTCACTTGGTTCCCTGCCCTAGGGAAATCCATTCTCATGCTGTAACATCTGTCATTATTTATTTGAGAGTTTTATAGAGCGCATATATGATCCAGGGGTATTGGCATGCTGTACAGCATACAACAATTTTCCACAAGTATAATAGTGGTTACAAAGCCTGCAAAGTAGCATATCCTGTTTTGTACATGTTCAATATATACATGTTGTCATTGGGAAGTAGTCTGTGGTAGTTACCAGACAATCTCCATAGTGATTGGTTAGGTAGTTTGTAAGCTTTGGACAGAAATTTGGGGTTCTGAGGGTGTTTGCCCTCGTTGCTTCTGTGGTTGTGTCTCAACCAGATCTTCTGTTGGGTTGTGCGTGAATTTTGATTTGGGTTAATAGGGTGAGTCCATTTCCCGTATGGGCCGAGGTGTCTTGAATAGCAATGTTTTGACGTTTTTCCAGAAGTTTGTTATCAACTGGTTTGTCTGTATCTCAAAGGACAGGGAGTTCCAATATTCTGGTTACATTACAAGTGAAGGAACATGTGTAGGACTTTTCTTTCTTGAATTGGGGTGGTCCAGGAGCATCATGTCTGAGCTCCATAGGATATCTTTGTTTCCTGATTGTGTTATTTTTGTGGCCAGGTATTTCGGGGGGGCTGTTTTTATTATGGAGGCCATATTGAACATGCATCTTGGTTCTAATCTGGACCCATTCAAGCTTGGTGACCATGGTGGTGATGTGTTCATATCGCCCTTCTCCTCTCATGAGCTTGGCTGCTGTAAGTGTGACCCTCATGGGGGCTAGCTGAGATTTTGATGTGCCAGTGAGAGTCATATTGCCGTCGTCTACTCTGGATACCACTAGGGATTCTACCACACTTTTAAGGCCTACCTCTGGGATAAAATGTTTGTTCTTTTTGAGGAGCTTAAAGTTATACATATTGTTTCTTGTTGTGAAAGTTGAATAGTCATGCTTGTAGGAAGTTGGCTCTGTATGTGCTATTTCAAAGTAAGGAATAGCATGTACAGAGTCCAAGGGTTCCCCTTAGAGGTAAAATAGTGGTAAAAATAGATAATACTAATGCTCTATTTTGTGGTAGTGTGGTCGAGCAGTAGGCTTATCCAAGGAGTAGTGTTAAGCATTTGTTGTACATACACATAGACAATAAATGAGGTACCCACACTCAGAGACAAATCCAGCCAATAGGTTTTTATATAGAAAAATATCTTTTCTTAGTTTATTTTAAGAACCACAGGTTCAAATTCTACATGTAATATCTCATTCGAAAGGTATTGCAGGTAAGTACTTTAGGAACTTCAAATCATCAAAATTGCATGTATACTTTTCAAGTTATTCACAAATAGCTGTTTTAAAAGTGGACACAGTGCAATTTTCACAGTTCCTAGGGGAGGTAAGTATTTGTTAGGTTAACCAGGTAAGTAAGGCACTTACAGGGCTTAGTTCTTGGTCCAAGGTAGCCCACCGTTGGGGGTTCAGAGCAACCCCAAAGTCACCACACCAGCAGCTCAGGGCCGGTCAGGTGCAGAGTCCAAAGTGGTGCCCAAAACACACAGGCTAGAATGGAGAGAAGGGGGTGCCCCGGTTCCGGTCTGCTTGCAGGTAAGTACCCGCGTCTTCGGAGGGCAGACCAGGGGGTTTTTGTAGGGCACCGGGGGGGACACAAGCCCACACAGAAATTTCACCCTCAGCAGCGCGGGGGCGGCCGGGTGCCGTGTAGAAACAGGCGTCGGGTTCGCAATGTTAGTCTATGAGAGATCTCGGGATCTCTTCAGCGCTGCAGGCAGGCAAGGGGGGATTCCTCGGGGAAACCTCCACTTGGGCAAGGGAGAGGGACTCCTGGGGGTCACTTCTCCAGTGAAAGTCCGGTCCTTCAGGTCCTGGGGGCTGCGGGTGCAGGGTCTCTCCCAGGCGTCGGGACTTTGGATTCAAAGAGTCGCGGTCAGGGGAAGCCTCGGGATTCCCTCTGCAGGCGGCGCTGTGGGGGCTCAGGGGGGACAGGTTTTTATACTCACAGTCTTAGAGTAGTCCTGGGGTCCCTCCTGAGGTGTTGGATCTCCACCAGCCGAGTCGGGGTCGCCGGGTGCAGTGTTGCAAGTCTCACGCTTCTTGCGGGGAGCTTGCAGGGTTCTTTAAAGCTGCTGGAAACAAAGTTGCAGCTTTTCTTGGAGCAGGTCCGCTGTCCTCGGGAGTTTCTTGTCTTTTCGAAGCAGGGGCAGTCCTCAGAGGATGTCGAGGTCGCTGGTCCCTTTGGAAGGCGTCGCTGGAGCAGGATCTTTGGAAGGCAGGAGACAGGCCGGTGAGTTTCTGGAGCCAAGGCAGTTGTCGTCTTCTGGTCTTCCTCTGCAGGGGTTTTTCAGCTAGGCAGTCCTTCTTCTTGTAGTTGCAGGAATCTAATTTTCTAGGGTTCAGGGTAGCCCTTAAATACTAAATTTAAGGGCGTGTTTAGGTCTGGGGGGTTAGTAGCCAATGGCTACTAGCCCTGAGGGTGGGTACACCCTCTTTGTGCCTCCTCCCAAGGGGAGGGGGTCACAATCCTAACCCTATTGGGGGAATCCTCCATCTGCAAGATGGAGGATTTCTAAAAGTTAGAGTCACTTCAGCTCAGGACACCTTAGGGGCTGTCCTGACTGGCCAGTGACTCCTCCTTGTTGCTTTCTTTGTTCCCTCCAGCCTTGCCGCCAAAAGTGGGGGCCGTGGCCGGAGGGGGCGGGCAACTCCACTAAGCTGGAGTGCCCTGCTGGGCTGTGACAAAGGGGTGAGCCTTTGAGGCTCACCGCCAGGTGTCACAGCTCCTGCCTGGGGGAGGTGTTAGCATCTCCACCCAGTGCAGGCTTTGTTACTGGCCTCAGAGTGACAAAGGCACTCTCCCCATGGGGCCAGCAACATGTCTCTAGTGTGGCAGGCTGCTGGAACCAGTCAGCCTACACAGATAGTTGGTTAAGTTTCAGGGGGCACCTCTAAGGTGCCCTCTGTGGTGTATTTTACAATAAAATGTACACTGGCATCAGTGTGCATTTATTGTGCTGAGAAGTTTGATACCAAACTTCCCAGTTTTCAGTGTAGCCATCATGGTGCTGTGGAGTTCGTGTTTGACAGACTCCCAGACCATATACTCTTATGGCTACCCTGCACTTACAATGTCTAAGGTTTTGTTTAGACACTGTAGGGGTACCATGCTCATGCACTGGTACCCTCACCTATGGTATAGTGCACCCTGCCTTAGGGCTGTAAGGCCTGCTAGAGGGGTGTCTTACCTATACTGCATAGGCAGTGAGAGGCTGGCATGGCACCCTGAGGGGAGTGCCATGTCGACTTACTCATTTTGTTCTCACTAGCACACACAGGCTTGTAAGCAGTGTGTCTGTGCTGAGTGAGGGGTCTCTAGGGTGGCATAAGACATGCTGCAGCCCTTAGAGACCTTCCTTGGCATCAGGGCCCTTGGTACTAGGAGTACCAGTTACAAGGGACTTATCTGAATGCCAGGGTGTGCCAATTGTGGATACAATGGTACATTTTAGGTGAAGGAACACTGGTGCTGGGGCCTGGTTAGCAGGGTCCCAGCACTCTTCTCAGTCAAGTCAGCATCAGTATCAGGCAAAAAGTGGGGGGTAACTGCAACAGGGAGCCATTTCTTTACAATGCTCATACGCTTGCCTAGCATTATCCCAAGTGACTTTGGGCAGTTGATGGTTGTTGGGTTTCGGTTGAGTGCATCACGGTGAGTGATCCATTCTTGAATGAGAGTGTTGCCTTGTGGTGATAATAGGAGAAATTCCATTTTCATGGGGCTGAGTTTCAAGTGATTTATTGCTATCCAGTGTTGTACCTGTTTTAGGATATTGTCAGGTGAAGGACATCCCTGAATGTTAAAGTTTTTAGGTAGTGTCTTAACAGATACATTCCAAAAAATGTCATCTATAAAGAGGTCCATTTGAGACTTCACTTACTCTCTGTAAACGTAATGCTCTTACTATGAGCAGCCTGTAAAATTTTCAGGAATTTCTCCACTCTTTCTTGGAATTGCCACTTTCAGGGGCCCGGTAATGCTGGGAGTGGGCAAATAACAGGCATTATAAGATTGTGGGATTAACATGTAGGATTTTTTTTTTTTTTTCACCACAATTCCTGTATGTTTTCCTCCAGTGTATTACACACAGATTGTGTCTTCTCTCTGCAACCACAGTTATTGCAATAGGCCCATCAACTCTTGTTACAGGGCATATCAGAATTAAGGGGCTACTTGTAATTAGGGCTTATGTGTTCTATGATACACAGCTCTGTACATCTCTGATGACGTGAGTTGGAGAGTTGCTGTTAATTTCTTCTCACTATTGCTCCTGAGAAATCTTAAACGTAGAAGTGCTTTAAGCCAACTGCCCAGCAGATGAGAACAAACTATACTCATTAGTAACTATGGTGCTATTTGTAATGATGTTATGACGACCAAGCAAACCACCTTTCATCCTTTCCCAATCAACTCTGTCCTTCGAGATAATGCACAGAATATGGAATTAAAAACAATGTGTGCAGTAAGCTGTTTGTGGACGAGTCATGTGTGATGCATGGGCTCATCAATGTTGTTGAAGTTCCATTCATATGACTGAATAGTCAGAAGGACCATGGTTATTCTAGTTACCACAGAATAGCCATAGACATGACTGAGTTCTTGATGTTTTGGCAGGGATCAACACGTTCTTGGGAAATATCGATATATGATTACACATCCCTCAATAGGCAAACATATATTTTGTGGTATCTAGTATTGAACAATCATATAGTCGTACATCTTACTTTCTGTTTGCAGTTCGAGCCTATGATAAACGGATAGCTTGTGATGAAGAGTTTTCTGATTCAGAAGATGAAGGAGAAGGAGGGCGAAGAAACGTATCGGATCATAAAAAGGGTACTAAGAAAGCCAGACTTGAAGAAGAAAAGAAGGAACCAGAGGACAAAAAAACAGGTATGACTTGCGTCCATAAAGTTTGGTTTACATAAGGCTGTCGTTGTAGTGCCGACAGCAAAGTCTGAGAATTTTGTGAAAGTTTTTTTGGCCATTGATTTTAACGAACACAAGAACCGTGCAGATGTGTCATTTTTTGTCTAGGTGAAAACATTGAATTCTAATGTTTCTCAACAGAGAGACTCTATGGTGTCATCAGATTGTCCTCAGAAATTCATACAATAATGATTTTGGCACCAGAAACTTTGACAGAGGACATGTAGAGTGCCAAGTACTCCTTGTCTGATAAAACAATTTGCGAATAATATAATCGGCTAAAAGTTTGTGTTCTGGTTTAAAATTTTATGTGGCAAACATCTGCATTTGTTTGGAAGCACAAATATAAAACCGATTTTATCATCGAACAGTAGAGAAGAGTAGGATATTTCTATCACAAATAATGCATCGGAAAGAGAGGCATTGTTAGTGGCAGAATGAGTTTCTGTAATTCGTGAACAAAACTGGCAAGGGGTAGCAGGAGATTAAAACAGCAAAAGTGTAGTGGAAGAAAAAGCATCTCATGCCACCAAAATAAGGTTACGTTTTGAAAGCGGCAAAAGTGGTGGAAAACAAGCACCCCACACAGCAAAAAAAAAAGGTAATGAATTACAGTTGAAGACATTTTTTCAGCCACTTTCTCCCGGCAACATGCCAAGGACAAGATAAGAGTGTCATTCTGGTTATTCATGCAAGACATCAAAATGTTTTCACATAAGCCACCCTGCAGTTTGATAGAATAAGCAATCTCTGTTCAAGGCCTCCTCATTTTCCATGTAAGGCTGGTTTTATTTTCTGTGATATCATTGCGCAAATGATCTGATAGAGAATAGAGACTTCTGTTTGGAGATTCCGTACCTTTTGAATTTTCCCCAGGCATCAGTGTGGATCTGGAGATTTTTCTCATGTAGTACCCCTGCGCACCTTTATATGGTGTGGATCGGCTCTGGCTTCGTCCGTGCCGGATATGACGTTGCTGGTCCTATATAGGCGCCATCCCGGTGTGCTGATGTCAGTTATTTTCTTTACGCGCCGGCCAGTGCTGGTCCGAAGAGAGCTACCCCTCAGTCATTTTGTGACTGGTATTTTTTTACTTTTGTTAGTTATTCCGAGTTGTACAACTCCTGGTGTGTCAAGAACATCATCTTAGAAGACCGGATTCAAGCTCTGCGGATCCTGTCATTGGGCGTTGTCGGTGACTGATCCACGCCTCGTGTGCCTTTTGTTGCTTGGTGCGCGACCATGACCAGAAGTCATGCTCAGAGTGTCAGGCCAAGCATCCGAAGGCTTTGAGGGAGTGGTCCCTGAAGCTGATGGCAGCCTGATGCTCGACTCCACGTAAGTAGAGGTCCCAGTCAACAGGAAGCTACCGGGATCCATTGCGAAGTCCCCCTTTGTCGTCATCCACTCCAAATCCTTGGGACACTTGGGCAAGTCGAGGCACAAGAAATCGAAGAAAGCAAAACGTTCTTTGACTTCTCTCTGTCCGTTGGCAGACGAGCTGAGGGAATGGGAGGGTCATTGTTTTAGGCCTCCATCTGCAGAGCCTGCGTCTGGGCGACTTTGCGTCTCCCCAAGTTTCCAAGAGCTGGAGCGACCCCTGTCCAGTTATGATTTTTATGAGGCTATGCGCCTCATTCTTGGACAGTCCAGTACTGCTGGAGTGCCCTCACACCCCACAGAGTCAAAAGGGGCCTTTCAGGTTCTGTGCCAGCAGCTTTGGCTCCAAGGGGCACCCGCGGATCCATGCTTCGATCAGGAATGGTGTCAACCTTACTATCTCAATCTTCATCGACGCAACTCTCTCGGTGCCCCCGGGTAGTGCTGTCTCCATCCTCATTGCCGACTCAGACACCGAGCTTATGTCGGATTCTGAGCCTGTTTTCTTATGGGCTAGGGCACGGTGAGGAATGGGAGGGGTCGCTGACCCTTTTGACTTGCGTGTGGACTTGTAGGAAGTTAGAGGGCTACCCACATAATGGCTTGCTTTCTCCTCCTACTGTGGCTACGGAGGAGAATGCCTCATACTCCATGGTGGTGCGAAGAGGTGAGGACTAACTTTCAGCCTGGAGCTTCATCCTCTGAGCCCCTGCTCCTCTTCAATGAAGCCCTTACAGATGTCCTACTGGGTACCAGGTCCAAACCCAACACCTGGGCTCCTGTGAACAGGACAATTGCCAGACACCATCTCTATGCTCGGGGTGACCCGAGTTTCCACACGCAACACCCCATCCTTGAGAGCTTGATTATCGAAGTCTCCACTTCCCAGGCCGTGTTCCATTCTGCACCTCCGGATAGGGAATCCAAGAGGGTGGACACACTAAGGAAGAGGATGTTCTCTTCCACCAACCTTGCATAACGGTCCGTGAACACAACATGCTTTTTGGGCTGTTATTCCCACACCCTGCTGCATGTCCCAGAGGAGGCTCGGGCTGTACTCTCCCAGGCAGTTGCTGATGGGAGGGACGCAGCAAAGTTCATGATCCAATGTGGTCTTGCCATGAGCGACTCACTAGACAGAGCAGTTGCAATACCTGCTTTAGGACGTCTGGCTTTACAGGGATGTCCAAGCCAGTCTTATGGACATGTCCTCAGATGACACCTGTATCATTGGCGAAAAAGCAGACTCCGCGCTTGAGCGCTTGAAGAATTCTCGGCCTACAGCCAGGCCCTTGACCTTGCGGCAGCCCCTCGCCCCCCTCAGTTTGCTTTTTGCTCCTTTCATGGCTACGGAAGGGTCGCCCTACAACGTCCATGCCTGTCTAGCCAACGTGCTGCACATGCTGCCCAGCTTCTGCGTGGCCGGGGATGTGGGATCCACCGCTCTTGTGGTTAAAGGAGCCAGCAGTCCGGCCAGTCCTCTCCAAAATACCCCCACCACTCACACTCTTCGGCACCTGCGTCTAACTCTTCCTATTCTGACTCGTCCCCACGAGGGACCAGTCAGAGGCAGGATTTGCCATCACCTGCTCCACTGGCAGTCCATCACGTCAGACAGATAGTTTTGCAGACAGTCCGAAGGGGGTATTCCTTCTCCTTGGAGACTACCCCGCCATCCTATTCTCCATTGATGGAGGATCACTTGGCACTTCTCCGGGAGGAAGTTATGACTCCCCTGGCCAAAGTAGGTTGTGGTCGTTATTTCCGCTACTTTATGGCACACAGAAAGGACAAGGGCCTCCCCGCTATCCTAGACCTTTGGTCCCTCAATCTCTTCCGCAGGAAGGAGAAGTTCAAAATGCTCACTCAGGTTTTATCTGCCCTGGACCCAGGAGACTGGGTGGTGGCATTGGACTTGCAGGATGCTTATTTCCATACTCCTGTCCTGCCTGCTCTCAGACGTTATTTGTGGCTCACAGTAGGCCACAAGCACTATCAGTTTACCATGCTCCCCTTTGGCCTTACCAGCCCCCCTCGGGTGTTCGCCAAAGTGGTCTCATCTGTACAGGTCAGGAGTTTGCCTTCCTGTACTTCCACGACTGGCTGTTGAAGGCGGCTCGCCCCAGGCTGTCGTTTCCCACCTCAAGACTATGGAGGACCTCCTGCATTTGCTGGGGTTCACTATAAACATGCCAAAGTCACACTTGTCTCCCTCTCGGATGCTTCCTTTCTTCGGAGCTGTTCTGGACACAGTGCAGTTTCAGGTTTTTCCTCCCGAGTGGCGAACCCAGGATAGTTCAGGTTGTGATACCAATGTTTCAGCCTCTATCCTGGATTTCGGTGAGAGAGATTCTGAGGCTGCTAGGCCTCATGGCTTCCTGCCTCCTGTTGGTGAATAATGCCAGATAACATATGCGGGCTCTGCAGTGGGCGCAGAATTGGGGGAAATCTCCCTGACATGGTCCAGATCTCGGAGGGAACTCCATGTGATCCGCATTTGTGGCTAACAAACTGCAGTAGGGTCAGAGTCTGATTCCCTCTCCCTTCCTCAACCAGAGCTGACATTAGGGACCAGTATGTCACTCCTGGGCTAGGGCTGCCATCTGGGAGAGATGGAGATCAGAGGCATCTGGTACTGGTGAAGCCTGGACTCCACATCAACCTTTTGGAGCTCTGGGCGATTAGGCTAGCATTGAAAATAATTCTTCCCTCTCTCAAGGGGAAGGTAGAGTAGGTGTTCACATACCACACCACCTCCATGTTGTACTACAACAAGCAGGGTGAGTAGGGTCGAGGACACTTTGCCAGGAGGGCTCTCCACCTCTGGACATGGGTGGAACAACATGGCATATCCCTGGTGGTTCAACATCTGGCGAGCTCTCTGAATGCCAGAGAGAAGGAATTCAGCTGATCACGAATGGCGTCTCTATCTTGTAGGTGGCGCAAGGTCTCTTTTAGCAGTGGGGAGAGTCTTGATTAGATCGGTTTGCCTCCACAGAGAATGCGCAATTTCAGTAGTATTGCGCGCTAGAGTTTCCAAAATGACTATTGCTTGGCGACGCATCTTTTGTCTCAAGTGTAACTTGGGCCCTCCTGTACGCCTTTCCGCCCATACCACTTCTGCCCAGAGTTCTCACGAAGATCAAGAATGACCGGGCCCAAGTACTCCTTGGAGCTCTGGAATGGGCACAAAGAGTCTGGTATTCTGAGCTACTGAGCATGGCCATTGATCCTCCAATCAGGCTGCCCCTTTGGGAGGATCTTCTGTTGCAGCAGCAGGGTAGGGTTCTCCACCCAAACTTGTCCAGCCTGCACCTTCTTGCATGGAGATTGAGCAGCTGCAGTTGATAGATTTTTTTTGTTTGTTTGCCCGGAGTCTGTAACGTAATCTTGGCAGCCTGTCACTGGAAGAAAGTTGTGGCATGGTGTCTGTTGACCCCCTTTCTGTACTTCTCTCTGAGGCTCTGTTTAACTTTTCTCTGGCCCAGCAAGGTTCTGCTATGGGGACTCTCAAAGTTTATTTATCTGCTATCTCTCTGTTTTTGAGGTTTCCTGATCAACCGTCTCTGTTTAAGTCTCCTGTTGTTAATAGGTTCCTCAAAGTTCTTATTCATATGTTTCCTCCATCCCCATTCATTATGCCCCAATGGGACTTAAATTTAGTTCTGACATTTCTGTTATTCGTTCCTTTTGAGCCTCTTTGCAATTTTCCTCCCAGGATTCTTACCTTGAAAACAGCCTTCCTTGTGTCCATTACATCTGCCTGCATTGTGAGTGAGCTGCAGTCATGGTCATCTAAGCCACCCTACCTTTCGTGTATCCTCACAAAATGGAGCTTCGCACTAGGGCTTCCTTTTTGCCGAAAGTGGTTACGCCCTTTCATATGGGCCAAACAATCACCTGGCCTACTTTTTTACACACCTCCACATTCATCTAAGGAAGAGAAGGGACTCCACCACCTGGACCCCTAATGAGCATTGACATTCTACTATGATCGTACAAGAGTTCTAGGTGGATGATCAACTCTTTGTTGGTTATGTGAGTGTGGAAAAAAGGTCAGGCCTCTCCCGATGGGTCGTACTCTGTATTAAGATCTGCTACACACTGACCAAGAATCAACTGCCTGAAGGATTGCATGCTCATTCTACTAGAGCAACCACTGCGTTAGCACACAGTTATAATCCTTGATATGTGTCAGGATGCAACATGGGCATCCTGGCACATGTCCACCAAACACTAATGCCTGGACAGTCAGGTCTATAGGGATGGGTACTTTGCCCGTTTGGTCCTCAGGACTTTCTAGTTTGATCTTGGTTCACAGACCCAACTTCAGGGATGGTATTGTTTGGGAATGTATTTAAAAGGTAAAGAATCTGCAACTAGAAGTCTCAATCAGATGAACAAGTTACTTACCTTGGGTAATGTCTTATCTAGTAAGACATTTTTTAGTTGCAGATTTTCTTATCAATCTACCCATCCTTTCCACTCTGCAGGCTGATTTGTAGGAACAGGGACTCCCCTTTCAGGGCCTTAGTTTTGTTGCACCACTGGTAAGTGTTCCTCATGGCTCTGTGCTTCTGGCGTGGAAAGTCATGAAAAGAAACAGTTGTCAGTGTGCCAGTGTTGCACCTATATAGGACCCCAGACTTCACATCTGGTGCGGACAGCGCCAACAACGGACACAGAGGCGATCAATGCCACCCAATGGCGCGCGGGGTACTGCTCGAGAAAAATCTCTGGATCCATACTGATGCCTTGGGAAAATTCAAAAAGTAAGGAATCTGCAACTAGAATATGTCTCTACCAGATAAGGCATTACCAAAGGTAAGTAACGTGTTCTTCGGTACCAATCCTGTTCATTGAGTTGTGATGCTTGGGTGGGCACAGGCCAGTAGCTTTACAACATAATTTGATGTTGATTATTTTTTTTCCTTATGCGTGTGATAGAACGTAATTTGTTGAGAGTGATGAAAATAGAGTAAACACCAAATCATTTATTCAATTGCACTTTCTTGCTCTCATTCCACCTCCCTTTCCAAGTGTAGAATAAATCACATTAGAAAAATAGCCCATAAGAGTGTAACGGCGAACATCATCAATTACTGAAAATAGCAATATGTCACCCACCATTTCTACTTACTTACCACAATTATGTATTCCTCTAACAGCAATGCTTTCTTTTTGGAAGTTTGTGGTCGGTTCCCATCTTTAACCCTTCTAACTGCACAATAAGTGCTTGCATTTGGGTAAAATTGTAATTTACTGTTTGACAATAATATAATTGATCCAGCTGCTGTGAGGGCATCTTGATGACATACATGTGTGGTTACAAGCGCAAAGTAAGGCTTCTAAGTGCTTTGTATGATATATCTGGGTTGTTGGCCGAGAGTCTTAAGGATGCGTGCTTGGATAAATACCAGGAGGGTGATGAGGATTTTTTATTTTAGTCAGTGATTATGAGGGGCATTTAATGTCTTTCTTGGTTAAAACTTGTGTGTTAATGTCCTACGATGTCTAATTAGCCTTGCTATCTTGATAGCCTCACCGAAGTTCCAGTTCTAAAAGTCTTAAGATAGTCAATTCACTGAATAAACAAAAGTTATGAGGTAGCTTAAGTTGATGGTGTCTTAACACACTGTACAACATGAGGCCTAAAAAGAGGTGAAATTATTACATTATGGCCTTATTATTAGCTTCCACTTGTGCCAAAAAATAAAAAGGGACAACTGCAGTCAATAAGCTCCACCAAGCACATGACATGCTGCCATTGCAGGCTGCATGTTTTGACGCATAAAAAAGTGAAAACCTGACGTGGCACACAGCCTGTGGGCCATGTCCCCTACCACTGCATGCAATATTTGTTAGTCTCTCCTAAAGCAGGCCTTACCGTCCTAAGGCAGGGCGCATTATATAACATATGAGGTCAGATCTGCTAAAGCAGGTATGCCCCTGCTATGTCTTTGTCGATTCCTAGACATAGTAAGTGGGCAGGGAAGCCATTTTAAATGCATGTGCTAGACAGTGGTCAATACGAGTTCCCCAACTACATGATGGCTTCACTGAAGATAGGGATGTTTGGTATCAAACATCATTTTGATAAACCACACTGATGCCAGTGATGGCTTTATCAATACATGTACCCAGAGGGCAACTTAGAGGTGCCCCCTGAAAACCTACTAGTCTCTTGTGTGCTTGCTGACTAGTTTGAGCCAGTCTGCCACCACTAGACAACAGTCTAACCCTCTAAGGTGAGAGCCTTTGCTCTCAGTTGGTCAGCTACAAAGCCTGCTCTTGGAGGGGTGTTAAACATCCCCACCGAACAGGATAACCTGGAAAACTACATTCCAAGGCTGGGAGGTTCAAAGAATCCAGATGACCTAAGAAGACCAAGGACACTGAAGAACTGCGAAAGCAGAGAGGAGAGAAGAAGCAGCTGACCTGGGACCATTCCCTTTGGCCTGTCTGCATCCCTCGTCGAAATTCACACCAAAGTGGACTCGTCCTGCAGCTGCGACTCCAGAAACCCCAGAGGACTGCCTGCCCTCACTAAAGACTCCAGACCTCCCGTGAACAGTGGACCTGTTCTGGTCTAAAGAAAGGACTCATAAGCCTCTGGAACCGCCAAAACCAGATCCCTGAAGCCACCACTGCATCTATCGCCTCCAGCCCGAATTGAAGTGGGCCACCTGTGAAACAAGGTTCTCCAGCCCTCCAGAGTCTGAGCCCATCATGGTTTTACCCCTCCTGAACTCCCTGACTGTGCCTGCAGCCTCTACACACAGCCCCTCTCTACCGCGACTGCTCCGGTAAGGAAAATTTGACACCTGAAGACTCCTGTGCACCCATTGCCCCTGTGCCATGGTGAAGAGGACGAGAGGTCCCTACCTGTGCCCAAGCATCATGAAGCCTGAGCCCCGCTGTTGGCTCAGTGTGACTGGGGTATTGCAAGTTTTGGACCTTGCCCACCACTCGCCTTAACTCCTGGAGATTGGTCTTGTGAGTCACTCCATAGGATAACATCGCAGAACTCCGAAATTGCTTGAAGTGCCCACTTTTTAAAGTGACAAGAATTTATATTTAAAAACGTACGTACCTGAATACTTTTTCTCTGCTGCCTAAACATATATAAAGATACGTGCTATTTTTGTAAATTGGTTTGAATCTCCTTCTTGAGTCATGCGTTTCATTTCTTGACTATAGTATGTATTTGTGGATATCTTGTGCTCCTCAATGTTAAGCCTAAGACTGCTCATCCACACTACCTCTATGTAGAGCACTTTGGGATTGTATAGCAAGCCCCTGTCCTCTCACTGGGGAACTCCTGGACTCTTTACACGGTATATCTAGTTATTGACATACTACATAAAGAGCCAGCTTCCTACATAAACACTTTTAGAATTTAGAGGAGTGTGAATGTGCACTGTCAGAGGCCCAGCCAAAGAGGGCATGAAGAGCTGAAATTGGATCTTAAATTTAAAGGTGTTGTGACAGGGGCCCCCAAAATACATTTGGCCTGGGCCCCCAAAGTCCTAAAGATGTCCCTGCAAATAAAAGGTGCAAGACTTCACTATATTATTCGTTCTCTCCAAGATCTATGATTGTGGCGCTCATCCCTCAAATGATTCCAGTGCCCTGTCTTTCCTGGGCAATCGGCACCTCTACAGCCAATTGATGCCTTTAAGGAGGCAATGTTGCAGATATCTGGCATTCCCCTGGCTCCCTCTGGCATGCATTCAGGCCCCAAGTATCTGAGGGGACCTCCAGTCAGGGTGCTGCCTGTGGATCCATAATCTGTGCCATCTGATCCCCTTGGACACATTACGGGACTCAAAACACCTCTGGGACACACTTTCACCCCAGCTCCTCGACCTGTGCCAGTCACTTCCATGTGGTTGCAAGTACTAATGGCACCGGAGGAGGACCCACTGTTTCTAATGCATGAACCTGAACCAATTTCACCTCATCATGATGTTGACCATTGTTAATGGGTTTTCAAGAGGCGAGAGGGCTCCATACTTCCCCTGATAAAGAGTTGAATTTGCCATTTGGATCACTAACTGAAAAGAGTGCATAATTTGCATTGGTAGCCTGACAAAAGGCTGAGGTCTTGGACCTACAACTGCTCTCTATTAAGACTAAGACTAACATCCTTACAGAAGTCTTACAGCCTGAGCCAGCCACATGTGAGCCTTTGCTCCCTTTCAATAAGGCCCTCACTGATAGCTTAATGGGCAACTGGTTAAAACCTCACCGGCGAATAAGCAGCTAGCCAGATGTCACTACAGAGCACCCAGCGATCCTGATTTTCTCACTAAACATTCTACTCCAGAGAGTCTAGTTGTTAAGGCTTCATACAGCAAGAGGAACCCTGGTTAATGCACCAAAACCTCTCCGAAGAGGTGGGGATCTGATCTGAGACCATTCAGAAGTTTGGAAAGATATTTTTTGCCTTCACTAGCCAAGCATTCAGATTGATCAGCATAGTCTGCTGATTGAGCCAACATACATATGCCTTCTGGGACATGGCCGGGAAGATCTAGTCAGCACTTCCGAAAGACCTTAGGGACTAACTGGCTCAAACAATTCTGGATGGTCAACAAGCTTTCCAAATACGTGATTTGTACTGGCCTTGATACTGCTGATTGCGAAGGGCAGTTGGCGCCAGGGTGGTGCTCCACTGCCATGTGTGGATGTGCATCACAGTTTTTTACATTGACATACATGCCTCTCTCATGGATATGCCTTTTGATAGTAAACACCTGTTTACTGAGAAAGCTGATACTTCCTTGGAAAGTTTCAAAGAAAGTAAAATACACACAATAGTTAATAAATGAGACACATAACTCAAGAAGGAGATCCACACCAATTTATAAAAATAGCATGTATCTTTATATATGTTTAGGCATCACACAAAAAAAGTTCAGGCAAGTATGTTTTTAAATGGGAATTCTTTTCACTTTAAAAAGTGGACACAGTGCAATTTCTGAGTTCTGCAATGTTATCCTATGGTAAGAAAAACAAGTTCTGCAGACATGTAGAGTACAGTGACTTAGAATACCAATCTCCTGGGGTTAAGGTGGGTAGTTGGCAAGGCCCAAGGCAGCACCCACAGTACACCCTCAGGGGCACGGGGGCGCCAGGTGCAGATTGCAAAACAGCATTTGGTGCCCAATGCATTCCCATGGAGACCAGTCACTGTTTGGGTGAGCCACCGAGTGGGCTCTGGTCTTGCGATGCTTGGGGACATAGAGACACCAGTGATCCTCTTCCACTCGGTCCAAAGCATCCGGGTACAGAGTTTTTGGACCTTCTGGTTTCCATCACCTGGGTGCACTATGCCATAGGTGAGGGCGTAGCTGCATGAGCAATATACCTCTGCAGTATCTAAGTCCATTCTTAGACATTGTAAGTGCAGTGTGGCCATATTAAGTACATGGGCTGGGAGTTTGTCATTACGGGCTCCACAACTCCATGATGGCTTCACTGAAGACTGATGTTTGGTATCAAACTTCTCAGCACAATAAACTCACACCAACACCAGTGTTGGATTTATTATACAATGCACCCAGAGGGCATCTCAGAGATGCCCCTGTATTTTAACCAACTCTTTAGTGTAAGGCTGACCAGTCTGTGTCAGCCTGCCAATAAATGACACGTTTCTGAGCCCCTGGGGTGAGGACCTCTGTGCCCTCTGGTGTCAGAAACAAAGCCTGCTCTGGGTGGAGGTACTTCACACCTTCCCCCCTCCCCCCACCCCCTTGCAGGAACTGCAACACTTGGTGGGGAGCCTCAAAGGGTCAGGACTCCTGTTACAGTGCCTCAGGGCACTCCAGCTAGTGGAGATAACCGCCGCCCTGAACAAAGCCCCACTTTTGGCGGCACGTCCGGCTGGAAAATTTGGTAAAACAGGAAGGAGTGACCACTCCAGCTACGACCACTTCTAAGGTGTCCAGAGCTGAAGTGACCCCCTCCCTGCAGAATCCTACATTTTGGTTTGGAGGAGAGGGACCAATAAGGTTAGGAATGTGACCAACTCCCCTCTAAACTCCCCCACCCCCTCCGACCCCTTACCAACAAAGGGAGTGGGCACAGGAAGGGTGTAGCCACCCTCGGACAGTAGCCATTGGCCCGCTGACTCCTGTAACGTCCCTAGATCTTGGATTTAAGGGCTTTGCTGAACCTAGCTCACCAGATTCCTGGCGACCTCAAGACCAGAAGAAAGAAGAACTGATAAGCCGAACCCCCTAGCAGTGAAGACTCCAGACGACAACTGACTTGTCCTCAGTGCTACCAGCTTGTCTGCAGCTTCAAGGACTCTGCTAGCAAAAGGTGACGCATCCAGCAGGACCAGCGACCTCTCCAAACCCACATAGGACTGCCTACCTACAAGAGGACCAAGAACTCCAGAGGGCAGCGGCCCTGTCCAGAAGTAACCTTCCAAAAGGACTCCAGAACTGCCCCGGATCCGCAAGGCCTACCCACTTTACACCCGATGCCTATGGCCTATGTCCAGGTGGCCCACCAGTCCAGAGCAGGCCCCCAGGCGATTCTGACCTTGTGTCCACCCTGGTTTGACCCCTCCTGGCCAACATGACACTGCCTACAGCCTAAATCCTTAGGACCCCCCTGACGGATAGAGAACCAGACAAAGATTTCCGATGCCTAAAGGTACTCCTGTACCCGCAACCCCCTGGCCTTGGGGAATTAGAACCCCGGTCCAACAAAGTTCAGTAGGCAGCCCTCCTTTTTCAGCTTGTGGTTACCCGGAACCAACCCCCTGGACCCAGCTAGCAGCATCTTGGTGACCCTCGGGTCCCCCTATTGAAAAGCCTCAGGAGCCTGACGCTGTGTTTGCACCCTGCACCCGGCCGCCCCTGGGCTGCTGAGGATGTGTGTTTTGTGCTAACCTCTGCCCCCCATTCCCCCACTGCTCCCCTAAACCCCCCAGGTCTGCCCTCCAAAGTCGTGGGTACTTACCTGCTAGCAGACCTGTTTCTGTGTCTCCATAGGATCCAGTTCTAAATCTAACTTCAACTTTGACCTCTGCACCCGGCCGGCCCTGTGCTGCTGGTGGTGTAAGTTTGGGGTCATCCTGAGCCCCGACCAGTGGACATCTTAACCCCTAGAGATTGCAACCGCAAGTCGAGCACTTACCTCAAAACTGCATTAACACTTAACCCCAGGACTGTTCTGAAAATTGCACTGTCAACTTTTAGAAGTGAAAAATGTTACTTGCCTGTAAGCCGTTTTTTTGCCAATGGTAAACAAAGTGCTATTGACACATATGTTCAATACTTACTTGCAAATGTACTTACCTGCAACAAGATCCTTTTGGTTCTAGAAATAAAGTAACAAAATATATGTTTTCAACATAAATACATTAGCCTGGAGTTAGTCATTGAGTGTGTGCCGCATTTATTGTCTGTGTGTGTACAACAAATGCTTTGCACTACCCTCTGATAAGCCTAACTGCTTGGCCACACTAACACAAAAGAGAGCATTAGAATTATCTACTTTAGCCTCTGTTAAGCCTCTGGGGAACTCCTGGACTCTGTGCACACCATATCTCAGTTTGATGTAGTATATACAGAGCCACATTCAGAAACTGCGGCAAACCTCTCACCCTCATCCTGGTGGCTCCCACTTGGGCCGGACAACCCAGGTTCACAACTCTCAGGGAGTTTTTGGTGGTTCTGCATGACAGGCTCCCCAACATGCCAGTTCTTCTCAAGGAGAGAACCACGAAGAAATCAGGCGACCTGAGCTCAAGAGTCTCAACCTTGCAATCTTTTCCCAGAAGAATTAGAATTAGGTTGCCTCTGCCTTACTCCTGAATGTATGAACATTCTTAAGGAACATGCGGACACACAACTTGTGCCTGAAATTCTGCCAAATGGAAAAGGTATGTCTGCTACTGCCTTTCATACCAGATTGACCTCTCAGCAGTCACTGTTTAAAACATTGTTTGCCTGCTACGCCTCCAGGACATGTGGGCTAGCCTTAACCTCCATTCGGCTACTGTGACTGCTTACTCGAGAATAGGCAACTTGTCTCTCTTCAGGATTCCAGTCATTAAAGCTTTTATAAAGGGACTCGTCATTCCTGCTCAGGTGCCTCCAGCCCCAGTGTAGAATTATAACATTGTCATCACCAGACTTATGGGTCCCCCGTTTGAGCCCATCCAGTCATGTCCCTTACAATTTCTTTCTTGGAAGGTAGCTTTACTAATAGCCACCACATCACTAAGGCGTGTTAGTGAGCCTCAGACTTCACCTTGGAAGAACCTTTCTTTCAGTTTCAAAGAGATAGTGTGGTCCTTCGCACCAACCCTAAATTTCTTTCTAAGCTGGTCTCTTCTTTCCACCTTAACCAGTCTGTGGACCTCTCAGTTTTCTTTCCACGACCTGACTCACTTGCAGAAAGGGTTCTTCATATCTAAGACATCACACAAGCCTTAATGTACTATGTAGGTGGAATAAAGCCCTTTAAAGAAAAAACACAATTGTTTGTTGATTTTTCTAGACCACATCAAGGGAAGGCCTTATCGAATTCAGGAACAGACATGTGAATAGTTAAATGCATCCAAACATGTTACGCAAAAGCCAAGAGTTTTCCCTACTCCTCCTAGGACCCATTCTACCAGAAAAAGGGCCTCTATAGCCTTCCTTGGAACCATCTCAATAGTGGACATTTGTAAAGCAGCTACTTGGCCTACACCACACATTTTCATGAAGCACTGCTGTGTTAGCCTGGCAACAAGCAAATGTTAGCTATGCTGTTCTTCGTACCCTCTTTCAGTCTTCTGTAACATCCACAGGCTAGCCAGCACTTAAGGAAGAACTGCTTTACAGTCTTTGCACAGCATATAAATCTACAGCCACTTGCCTCAAATGGAAAACGTTATTTTCCGTGAAACATCTGTTTGTGGCATTTAGTGCTGTAGTTTCACATATGCCCACTCTCCTCCCCAGGCACCTCTGGCTGTTGCAGTTACCATTATTTCTCCTTCATAGTCATCTTTCTGTCTTTTCCCTGGGTCACTTTGATTCCGTTTCATCCTCACCCGCAGTGTGTAAAACAATCTAACAGTGGAGCCGATTACTTCTTGCTTGCAGTGCGCATGATAGAGTCACAGTACTTTGTGATGCAAAGAATTCTTTCAAGAAAAACAACTTGCACACATTCGGGCCCAGCAGTAGATGGCAGGAATATGCACAGCATGTGAATCTACAAAACTACATGCCACAAACAGATGCTTGCAGTTTAAGTAACATTTTCCTTCCTAGGAGAATATCTGTTGCAAATTGGACACCGTGAAAACTTCTTTCTGCAGTGTAAATACCAGCATCGCCTTATCCCACCACAAATGACTGTGTCTTGTCCCCTTCTTAATAAACTTTAAAAAGGGCAACATATTTTCGGTTCCCTAGTTTATGAGATATTAGAGAAAATAATGCAGGATCCTCTGATTATAGAGTCCATGAGCACCTTGCAGTCTGCCACCCTGAGAGGCACATTTTCCAGCTAGCAGTCCAGGTGCAGGGGCAAAACCACACGTTTTGGCCAGGTTCAATCCTACCAGTGCCAACAACAGGTATTTTAAGAGTCCCATGCAATCAGAGGATACTCGAAACGAGTTTATAGGGGAAACAGCAGTAAGGACCTGAAGTAGAGGGGCTCTGATAAAAAAAAAAAATTAAAGCCTCCACTCCCCAGTACTAACTCATCCATGTCCATCTCCTCCCTCTACTCCAATCACACAACACTTGTTGTGAATAGATTAAGGGATTTCCACTGTTACTAGGAGGAAATCACTTTGGATCTGTGAGTACCAGCACTAGTTCATCAGGGCTACTGCTTAAAATTCCACACCACCCTACCCAACATTACACCATGTCAACACACCCCTAGCCAGGACCAACTCACTCTTGCAAAAAGAGGTTAGGGTGCACCTTCAAAATGGTGCGGTGCAGCTGATGCCGCCACATAAATGGCCAAAAGTGTTTTTCTCACTGTACTTCCACATTCTAAAGAAAGACTGCTATTCCCAGCCTGTCTTAAATCGGAGACTGCTCATTTGTTAAATCCTGTTAGAGTATTTTCATAACACAAGCCTGCAGAACTTCATCCTGCTGTTCTGTCAGGGAGACTTGATGAAGGTGTTGGATCTTAAGGACTCCTTCTTCTGCATCTCTATCCACATAGCCCATCACTTCTGTCTTTGATAAATAGACAGCACTACAAATTCACAGTACTACCATAATTCAGGATCATCATGGCTCCAAGGGTCTTTCCCAACTGTCTAGCAGTGGTGGCCACTTATTTACATAGAGGGGGCATCAACGTCTTCCCATATCTCGAGTACTGACTATCAAGAGCAGCAGTACACAACAATGGATAGCACATGCTCGGAGAGGTCTAACTTTGCTCCACAGCTTAGGTTTCACTGAAATATAAAGAAGTCCCCCCCCCCAATCCAGCCTCAACAGATCCTGCTCTTCTGGGGCTCATGGTAAACACGGTCACAGATTAAGCATACTCTAACCAGCAGATGATGACATTTCATAAGCTTCTACCTCTTTTTCAGTTCACTCATCCCTTTACGGTAAGAACTGTACCAGAGCTCTTGGGTATGATGGCATCTTGCATAGCAATTGTGCTGCATGCCAGATTACACATGAACCCACTCCAGCATTGCCTCATGAGACAGTGGTCGCAAGAGGAGGGTCACTGGGATGCTCTAGTGTTAAGGGCCAGCACTCAGTCCTGTTGCTCGGCAGGCCTTCCTTAGACCCTCAACTGCAAGTGACCATTGCCACCAAATCATTGCTCATTGGGTAGAGCATGGAGGTCAGTTACATGACTCTGCAAGGCACCTGGACCCCTCTTCATCAGAGGTGACACATCCACTATTTGAACCTGATGGCCATTCCCCTATCCCTTAATGTCTTCTACTGATTTGTAAGTAGCAGGATGGTCCTTGTAGTTGGACCTGATGGCCATTCCCCTATCCCTTAATGTCTTCTACTGATTTGTAAGTAGCAAGATGGTCCTTGTAAGGGCGGACATTATGGCAGCTGTGTGCTACATAGAGAAATAGCTAGAATACGCACTCCACCAAGCTGTCTGCCCTAGCACAAGAGTTCAGGCACTCTGCAGTTCACCACAAGATCTGTCTCCTGGCAGAACACATTTCAGGTGTGTACAGCTACTTTGCGGCTTTGTTAAGCAGGATGCATCAACAAGTCAGGAGTGGGAACTCCACCTGGAACTCCTCTACAGGTACCTCATGCAGTAGAAAACCCCAGCTTTCAAGGTCAAGGTTGATGATATAGTCTGTAACCAGTTACGCGTTCAAGAGGCTGGTCTTAGCTATACCTCTATACCGCTCCACTTAGCCATGTTACTCTGCATGCATCTGTTTGTAGTGTCTGGTGATGTAGGTTCACTTGCACCCCCGCCTCTCTGGAAACTGGCAGTGACAGCACGTTTTAATAATTATTTTCTTTAACTGTTACTTTTTTTTTTTTAAATGATGAAGCATTGTTTTACTAAGGAGATAAAATGCAAATGAGAATTCCTTGATGTATACGATGACTATAACAAAAATGTGAGTGGTGTAAATAAGACTTTTACTGACTAACATTATTGAGCAGTTGCTTTGTGGTTTTTTTTTTTTTTAAACTTCCAAGACTCAATGCCTGTCTTGAGTAAAAAAATAAAATAAAAAAAAGACATGCTGCGTATTCACAGAGATGTTACATGGACATTTCAGGTGTATGCTACTATATATATCATTGTTATTAACCTGGGAATGTTTTTGTATCCCAGTTGATGGCTTGAAGAATGCATACCTAGAACTTTGCTAGCTTAATTGGGATGGATTTTAAAGTTGGTTATTGAGCACACACACAGTAAAACAATGTTAATGGGTTTGTGATGTTGAGATGCAATACTGCTTCCACATCCGAAGCAATACGGCTTCCATATCCGTTTTAAGACTTACAGGTACTTTTTAATGCTACAAACACACAGGTACTTTTACAGTAATAACATAACACTTCAGGCTCTCCAGGCCGCAGCTCACAGATAATTTCCATTGTCAGTATACAAGGCCAAGAACGTGGGTGCTTCCATTAGCTCAGATATTATCTTTATACACTAGGTCACTGGTGTGTTGAACAGCATAAACTAAACTACTTAATTCAAAAAGATACTCCATCTTCAAACAGTAATCACTTAGTAGAACTTTCACAATATCTGATCCCTAGAGGGATGGATTATTTCAGTACTATTTGCAACTACTTCTCAGGAGCCCAAACTCAGAAGGTACTAATGTAACTTATCAAGGTAGCAAGAACCTACCTAAATCTGAAGCACTTAAATTATTGCTTTGGAATACGCTTATTGGCTTCTAGTGGAACAGAGAATACAACTGAAGGCCTAATGTATAAAACAGAAGACCTTTAGGGTTGGGGTAGTAGAAATACCTAAAAGACGGGCAACCTAGTACGCTTAGTGCAGGAAGTTGATCTCTGGCCATGCTATTATGTTTGTTAAGGAAGTACCAAACAAACCAAACTTGGAGGAAAAATAAGAAGCCTGACTGGAGGATATCTACTGAACAATCTGGACTCTTCACTCCGGTCACAAAATCAGTCTTGTGTTCTTCCTCTTTCATAGTCTCCCCCACAAGACCCTTCTTGCAAGGGATTGCACGCACACCCGGTAACCATAATTATGCTGCATCCATATCCACTAAATCTCATCACCGGACCTATGCTTATTCATGTGTAAGAAATCTGAACACCAACTCTAGTCTATTCTATCAGGAACTACTGCAAAGCATATTCGCTTTATGGCACTTAGTTTGCCAGTCCTGTGAAGAAAATATTAGGGTTCTTGTTTGCACTTTACAATACTCTTACATATATTTACTAACAGCTGACCTTCTGTGCCAAATTAGGATATCAAATATTTTTGGGCATTATTTTAAAATCGAGTGTTATTCGATAACCAGATTGAACATTGTATACCTTAAACAACCACTGCTGAAGATGAAAAACACTGAATTTTCTCCATTCTTATTTTACTGCCTACCAATTGGTGGGAGTTGACATTTCAACAAATGGCAGTACAATGTTTGATTGAAACCCACTTGCTTTGTCTCATTCCAAAAAAACGGTTGTAAGGAGTACAGATTATTCCTTGTTAAACATATTGTATTGCCAACAATTGGTTATTGTTAATTTGGAGAACCTTTAAAAACTGTTGTTTAAATGTCTTCTAGAAGTGAAAGAGGAAGAGAAAATGAAAGACGGCATTGGGGAAAAAACAGACACCAAAGGGTAAGAGCCAGCCTAAATTTCATCTGTTTCTCTATGAATGTCAACGTGAGAAATGCCTTCTCTTCATGTAACATCAGTGGACTATGCTCTTTGACCATCACATGGCATCTCTGAGAATGACTTGTCAATGTTGGCCACAGGGTCATATAATTGGGAATGTTCTCTGCATGTTTTTAAACTGTCTTCTATTTCTGAGAGGTACCAGAGCATTTGCTGTATAGCATTAAAGAAAACATGTGTTCTGTTCTTTCCATTTAAGTGGATCAGTTTGTGAGAGGGAGAAAGAAGGACATGTTCCTATCACTTTTTCCATTGTTGTCTACACCAAGCTCTACAGTACTTGCTGTGGACATTTCTGACTTACTTTTTTGTGGCGGAGTTTTTTTTAAAGCTGATTATCCTTTACAAGGCACCACCGTTAACTGCTTCACAGTTATCTCATCTTGGCTCAGTCTTCTACCTCTGCAATGCCACTTCCTGTACCTTTAAGTATGGAACATCCTACTGCAGACCAAGCTCTCTCTGGTTGTCCAGCCTCTGTGCATAGAAGGGGAATCGTAAAAAGAAGGTGCCCACAATTAGATCCAGTTTGCTTTTGTTAATGATGCGAAACACCTCAGTCCCTAACCCAGCACCCCTGAAATAGGAGTTATAAAACACATTCTTTAAATATGTCCAAAAGAACTGGTCGTCCCTTCACAGGAGCATGTCTTGGAGAGGATTGCAAATCTTTGACATAATACGGCTATAAAGATTCACAACTAGTCCTTGTCGCACCGCCGGCAAAAGGGTCTGCAACAATCCACTTGTACAGTGGTGTGCTGTTTTTGGGCGCAGTATTCTAAGCATTCACCTAGACTTTGGAGAAAGAGCTATGTTTAATGATTCTTAAGCTTGAAGCTAGTTGGCAGCGTATCACAGATGGCTGTAAACTGCATATGTTGTAGGAAAGTAGAAATTCCACATAGCTCACCCTCATTCCTTGCACAAGGAGCTTGCTTGGAGATTGGTGTGTGTAGAGTAAGTATCTTTTTATGCTCAGTCTGTTCTGTGGTGTCCGACTACACATGCATGCCTGGGAAAATCTTCCTGCTTGACAACAAATGCTAGAAAGTCATTTATCGCCCATTCAATGGCATGTCTCTAGTTTCTGCAGAAGACTTGTTAGCACAGTGTAAGACAGATCAGAGATAGTCCCAACAAAGTACTCTACGCCAGTGATCGCGCCCAGCATATCTGGCAAGCCCAGAAAGGTGTTGAACCAAACGTGCATAGTAGTAAGAGTAATCCTGTTCCTGTGGGTGATGTTGCCACCCATCTACAAGCCCCCAGTGGTGCTGAGAGTTGGAAAATTTCCAGCTAGTCAGAGAGCAGTGGAATCCCTTAGCGGGGGTGCAAGTGATCCAAGCCACCATCGGCCACGCAGTCAAAGTCACCACCAATAAGGTGTGCTTGTGGCATTAGTTGCGCCAGAGTTTGGGACAGTGCGTCAAAGAACCACATGAGGTGCATAAATATTGACTGGAAATATATCCGCCTGCCCAGTGGCCTGTTATGATAGAATATATCCCTTCCAAATCTGCTTTCTCACAAGGGACCCCAAAGGGAACACCCGGCTTCACCCATATGAGTGTCCCCATAGCAAAGGCCGAGAGCATAGTGTAAACACCATGTCCCTGTCATCTCTTAGACAGCCCCTCCCCTGCCTGAGCATTCAAGTGAGTCTCTTGCAATAAAGCTATATGGGTCCCTCGTTGCCTAAAATGTGCATGCACTTTGTAGCGCCTAATCTCATTATTCAATCCGGGCACGTTCCAGGAGATGATTTTGTAGTCATCAGTGCTACCTCTCCTCAGCATTCCTCATAGTTCAAATGTGCCCCCAACCACCCTGAGCAGAAAAATGACAATGACCCCTCTCATCCTGGCAGGATCCAAATGCAAGGCAGACAAATGCATGGTTCCAAAAACAAAAACCCTTACACCAGGATAGTAAGGCAATATCACCCCTTCCAAACATGAATACAACAAAGCAAACCAGGAGGCCATGGAAACAACCTACTCCACACCGTATGGGGTAATAGGAACAAGACTCTGTCCCCTCCAAGAGGGGGAACCCCAACAGAGCAACTCCCAGCAAAGTAACATCAGAGAGAGCACGTTCCTCCCAGCAGCTTGGGCACTGCATAGTTGCAGCAGGATTGCATGCAAGCATCACACTGGGTCGCTGTCCACAAGCCTAGGGGGGCAGCCACAGCACAGCGAAGCCCCACGTGGTGTCCTCTCCAGTCCAATCACAGTGTCTCGCCGTGGAACAGGCCCCAAACCCTTACATTAGGTCAGTGCAGAATAGTCCATCACCCCAAAAAACAGCAGCAGACAGTGGCTGACTGGTTCAGGGCGATCGGTGTCCAAGCATTCGGCAGCTCCTCCAGAGCTCCCACAAGTCAGGCGTGAGCCCCCAGCCAGAGCAAGGTAAGGACCAACAAGCTCAAGCACCTAGTCTAGAAAATCAACCAGGCACTGGGTCGACCCTTACTAGCTGCTCCATAAGATCACTGCTGCAACCCCCAGGTTATGCTGCCGCCTGCAGCCACCAGTGCTGATCTCATTCAGTAGGTCTCCGATTGTGAATCCTGGCCCAGCTATGGCACATGCCATGCTGCAGATAGTTCGTTGTAGGCCTCGTCCAGCAGTCACTGGGGCTCTGCTTCTCCTACACTTGCCGATGGCCATCCTCACCCCCGCAATGGCACTGTAGTCAGCGTACACTTTTCAAGCTCTGGCGTCGTGGTATGTACTTCTATAAGTGACTAGCCCAGGAGCATCCATCAGTACCCAGCAATGCAGACCCGGCCAGGGTCAGCGAATTCTCTCCTCGCTTCCATCCAGCAGGCAAAGATAAGGGTGCCAGTCGCCGCCACAACCCCTTCAAGCGATGGGGACGTGAGTAGATGCCAGAAGGGGGCCGGATGTGAGACCCCTGCTGGAAGCACTGCAAGCCATGTCCTATTCCATCTGCATCAGGCTATGCACCCTAGTACAGTGCAGGACAGGGACTGTTAAAGTTATGGTTCCTTTCTCTGTCTCCATATCCTTAATCAATATCAAATATACTCTCTACTAAACATTGCTAGTTTGTACATTAAGGGCCTGATTTAAAGTTGACATAAAATGGGACATAATATGAATATTTCTCTCTCGCTCTCTCCTCCCCCTCTCTATCTATCTATCTATCTATCTATCTATCTATCTATCTATCTATCTATCTATCTATGTGTGTGTGTGTGTGTGTGTGTGTGTGTTCAATGGTATGTGTAGCTGCAGATACACATGCTTTGCATAAGTCTGCCATCTTGTAATGGGCTTGGAGTGTTACAAGTTATTTTTCTTCTAAGAATCTTTTTCGAGTCACGAGATCGAGTGACTCCTCCTCTCGGTGATAGTGCACATGGACATCGAGTCCTTTGTTAGATTGTTTTATTTCCCTGTCTGGTTTGGACGCGTTTCCTCTCGCTCCAGTAGATCTTGGTTTGGTACTATCTGAACTTCTCTCTTCTTACTGTAAAGATTGGTATCATTTTCAATCACGTTTTCTCACTAATATTTGATCTGATTGTATCGTCGGGGTTGATTAAAACACCCTTTCGGGTGACCGCGCCCTTCTGGGGCCTACTTCGACTCGTGGTCGTCAAATGATGTCAGGCTGATGGATCGGGCTCAGTTTCGCTTTTGCCCTCGGTTTCACACCAAGTTCCCATACACCGACCAACACTCGGTGTGCAAGCTCTGCCTCTCTCCCGATCACAAGGAAGAAAGCTGTGAAGCGCGTCGGTCCTTTCGTTCCTAGAAAGGGATCACAGAGCGCATCGGTTAGTGTTGGCATCCAAGTCGTCGGAACAAATGCCCAACATTTTTGGAGAGGAACAAGCTCAGAATGCAGTTTCCATCGCAGATTCTGATTCTGACTTAGACTCCGAGGGGGATAGCCAATCAATCACAGCAGTGCAGTACGTGAGTACATTAGCTGCTTCCCATCACCAAAAACCATCTAAAAAGTCATCAGCACTGGTCTTGGGTCCACCACTGCTTGCCGGCCATGGTTGGACCCGAAAAATTAATTCCGATGACCAACCCACTGGTTCGGCACCGAAAAAGACCAAAGTGCATTCGCCGTTGACGGAACTGTGTTCCGCACCTGTTTCGGGATCAAGACGAAGAGTGGAGACTTCCACCTCAGAGCCAAAACACCCATCTTACACCTCGAAGCCGAAACAACCATCATCCATTTCGAAGCCGACATTCTCGGTCTGATTAAAACATTTGGCCTCCAAACTTTTCGGAGCTAAAACCTGTGGGAAGGAAATATGCTCCAACAACAGAGGAGCCTTCAGAAATAAGGCCCATACTTGAAGTGATGGACGCTAAGCAGCGCAAAATACAAATCCATAAAGATACTGGAAGGATTTTTGCTTTGCTTCCTTCTACAACTTAAAGGAAATTAACTTTCCAAGAGACTTTAGTAGCTGGGCCTGCACCTGCAAAAGAATTCAAGCACAAGAGAAGCCAAAGGCAGTATGCTTCTCCACCACTTGATACTCCCACCACCACCTTCACCTACACAATTTTCTCCACAATCCCCTGTTTGTGCACATGGGGATAAGTCAGTTGAGTGACACTCATTACAATGTAGACCCATGGGATTTGTATCAACCAGACACTATTCCATCCAATGATCCTGATTTATACCCCGCTAGGCCATCTCCACCTGAAGACACCACTGCCTATAATCAGGTCATTGCTAGGGTAGCTGCATATCACAATGTGCAGTTGTATTCAGATCCCATAGCGGATGATTTTTTAATTTAACAAACTACCCTCTACGCACAAAGAGTATCAATGCCTACCAATGCTCCCAGGCATGCTTAAACATTCAGATGACATTTTTAAGGAGGCGGTAAAGGCTAGGGTCATTACACCAAGGGTGGACAAAAAATACAAAGCTGCACTTTAGATCCACTCTTTATCACACAACAATTGCCACCTGACTCTATTGTTGTCACTGCGGCAAGAAAAAGGGCAAAAAGTTTGATGCAGCAGGAAAAAGAGTGGCAGCTCGAGCTGCTAATCACTGGAGAATTGCCAACTCTCAGGCTCTTTTAGCCAGCTATGATAGAGCTCATTGGGATGCGATGGAGGAGTTCCTACAATACCTTCCACCCGAAAACCAAAAAAGGGCACAGCAGATAGTTGCGGAGGGCCAGGCTATCTCCAACAACCAAATTAGATCCACCCTAGATGCAGCAGACACCGCAGCAGGGAGTATTAATACTAGTGTTGTCATCAGAAGGCATGCATTGTTGTGAACTTCAGGTTTCAAACCTGAGATACAACAGGCAGTACTCAATATGACTTTTGACAAACAGCACTTATTTGGACCAGAGGTGGATACCACTATAGACAAATTGAAAAAAGACTCTGAGACAGCTAAGGCTATGGGTGCCTGTAGGAAGTTGGCTCTGTATGCACTATTTCAAAGTAAGGAATAGTATGCACAGAGTCCAAGGGTTCCCCTTAGAGGTAAGATAGTGGCAAAAAGAGATAATACTAATGCTCTATTTTGTGGTAGTGTGGTCGAGCAGTAGGCTTATCCAAGGAGTAGTGTTAAGCATTTGTTGTACATACACATAGACAATAAATGAGGTACACACACTCAGAGACAAATCCAGCCAATAGGTTTTGTTATAGAAAAATATCTTTTCTTAGTTTATTTTAAGAACCACAGGTTCGAATTCTACATGTAATATCTCATTCGAAAGGTATTGCAGGTAAGTACTTTAGGAACTTCAAATCATCAAAATTGCATGTATACTTTTCAAGTTATTCACAAATAGCTGTTTTAAAAGTGGACACTTAGTGCAATTTTCACAGTTCCTAGGGGAGGTAAGTATTTGTTAGGTTAACCAGGTAAGTAAGACACTTACAGGGCTTAGTTCTTGGTCCAAGGTAGCCCACCGTTGGGGGGGTTCAGAGCAACCCCAAAGTCACCACACCAGCAGCTCAGGGCCGGTCAGGTGCAGAGTTCAAAGTGGTGCCCAAAACACATAGGCTAGAATGGAGAGAAGGGGGTGCCCCGGTTCCGGTCTGCTTGCAGGTAAGTACCCGCGTCTTCGGAGGGCAGACCAGGGGGGTTTTGTAGGGCACCGGGGGGGACACAAGCCCACACAGAAATTTCACCCTCAGCAGCGCGGGGGCGGCCGGGTGCAGTGTAGAAACAAGCGTCGGGTTTGTAATGGAAGTCAATGGGAGATCTAGGGATCTCTTCAGCGCTGCAGGCAGGCAAGGGGGGGGGTTCCTCGGGGAAACCTCCACTTGGTCAAGGGAGAGGGACTCCTGGGGGTCACTCCTCCAGTGAAAGTCCGGTCCTTCAGGTCCTGGGGGCTGCGGGTGCAGGGTCTCTCCCAGGTGTCGGGACTTAGGATTCAAAGAGTCGCGGTCAGGGGAAGCCTCGGGATTCCCTCTGCAGGCGGCGCTGTGGGGGCTCAGGGGGGACAGGTTTTTGTACTCACAGTCTTAGAGTAGTCCTGGGGTCCCTCCTGAGGTGTTGGATCGCCACCAGCCGAGTCGGTGTCGCCGGGTGCAGTGTTGCAAGTCTCACGCTTCTTGCGGGGAGCTTGCAGGGTTCTTTAAAGCTGCTGGAAACAAAGTTGCAGCTTTTCTTGGAGCAGGTCCGCTGTCCTCGGGAGTTTCTTGTCTTTTCGAAGCAGGGGCAGTCCTCAGAGGATGTCGAGGTCGCTGGTCCCTTTGGAAGGCGTCGCTGGAGCAGGATCTTTGGAAGGCAGGAGACAGGCCGGTGAGTTTCTGGAGCCAAGGCAGTTGTCGTCTTCTGGTCTTCCTCTGCAGGGGTTTTCAGCTAGGCAGTCCTTCTTCTTGTAGTTGCAGGAATCTAATTTTCTAGGGTTCAGGGTAGCCCTTAAATACTAAATTTAAGGGCGTGTTTAGGTCTGGGGGGTTAGTAGCCAATGGCTACTAGCCCTGAGGGTGGGTACACCCTCTTTGTGCCTCCTCCCAAGGGGAGGGGGTCACAATCCTAACCCTATTGGGGGAATCCTCCATCTGCAAGATGGAGGATTTCTAAAAGTTAGAGTCACTTCAGCTCAGGACACCTTAGGGGCTGTCCTGACTGGCCAGTGACTCCTCCTTGTTGCTTTCTTTGTTCCCTCCAGCCTTGCCGCCAAAAGTGGGGGCCGTGGCCGGAGGGGGCGGGCAACTCCACTAAGCTGGAGTGCCCTGCTGGGCTGTGACAAAGGGGTGAGCCTTTGAGGCTCACCGCCAGGTGTCACAGCTCCTGCCTGGGGGAGGTGTTAGCATCTCCACCCAGTGCAGGCTTTGTTACTGGCCTCAGAGTGACAAAGGCACTCTCCCCATGGGGCCAGCAACATGTCTCTAGTGTGGCAGGCTGCTGGAACTGGTCAGCCTACACAGACAGTCGGTTAAGTTTCAGGGGGCACCTCTAAGGTGCCCTCTGTGGTGTATTTTGCAATAAAATGTACACTGGCATCAGTGTGCATTTATTGTGCTGAGAAGTTTGATACCAAACTTCCCAGTTTTCAGTGTAGCCATTATGGTGCTGTGGAGTTCGTGTTTGACAGACTCCCAGACCATATACTCTTATGGCTACCCTGCACTTACAATGTCTAAGGTTTTGTTTAGACACTGTAGGGGTACCATGCTCATGCCCTGGTACCCTCACCTATGGTATAGTGCACCCTGCCTTAGGGCTGTAAGGCCTGCTAGAGGGGTGTCTTACCTATACTGCATAGGCAGTGAGAGGCTGGCATGGCACCCTGAGGGGAGTGCCATGTCGACTTACTCGTTTTGTCCTCACTAGCACACACAAGCTGGCAAGCAGTGTGTCTGTGCTGAGTGAGAGGTCTCCAGGGTGGCATAAGACATGCTGCAGCCCTTAGAGACCTTCCTTGGCATCAGGGCCCTTGGTACTAGAAGTACCAGTTACAAGGGACTTATCTGGATGCCAGGGTCTGCCAATTGTGGATACAAAAGTACAGGTTAGGGAAAGAACACTGGTGCTGGGGCCTGGTTAGCAGGCCTCAGCACACTTTCAATTGTAAACATAGCATCAGCAAAGGCAAAAAGTCAGGGGGCAACCATGCCAAGGAGGCATTTCCTTACAGTGCCATTTATACTATACCTGCTTCGGGGTACTTTCCGTAAGCCCCAGTTCAGAGTTGGTTTTAAACCATCAACATCAGAGCTCTCTACATCCCAACAAAAGCAGGGACAACAATATCACACCAGAGGGTCTTTCATAAGCTCCTACAAAGGAAATAACTTTAGAGGTAGTGAAAAATCCACCACCACAAGAGGTGCCTCCACGTCAAATAAACAGTGACTTGCTGGATATCCCCACAAAGTACACATCTCCTGTGGGAGGAAGACTGGAACATTTCTACCAACAGTGGCAAAACATTACATCAGATCAGTGGGTGCTGTCAATTATCCGAAATGGTTATTACCTAGAACTCAACTCTACGCCACCAAAAATTCCCCCTTGCTCGCACAGGCTTTCTCTGGAATACTTAAATTTATTAAAACAAGCGATACAATCACTTCTACTCGATGCAATAGAGATAGTACCTATACCTCAAAAGGGGGACAGGAGTATATTCTCTATACTTCCTAATACCAAAAAAGGAGGGTACTCTCAGACCAATTCTGGATCTCAGAACCCTCAATCAGTAAATCCTGTCAGAGCATTTCCACATGGTCACTCTTCAGGACGTCATTCCCCTGCTACAACAACAAGACTACATGACAGCATTAGATGTAAAAATGCTTACTTTCACATTCCCATACATCCAGCACATCGCAAATTTCTAAGATTTGTGATAGCCAGAAAGCACTACCAGTTCAAAGTACTACCCTTTGGAGTAACCGCTCCAACGGTATTCACCAAATGCCTCGCAGTGGTTGCAGCATACCTCAGAAGGTAACATATACATGTCTTTCCCTATCTGGACAACTGGCTCATGAAAGCCAGCACCATTCAAACCTGTCCGCAGCACAAACAGTGGATACGCTACACAGTCAAGGGTTCACAATTACCAAAAATCTCATCTGCAGCCAGCGCAAATACAACCGTATCTGGGAGCAATTCTGAACACTCAATCAGCATTAGTGTACCCAAACCTACAGCGAATTCAAGCTTTCCACAGTCTTATATCCCAACTACAGTACAATCACACTTGCACAGTAAGGTTTATCATTAAACTTTTGGGAATGATGGCATTGTGCATAGCAGTAGTACCCAATGGACGTCTAAACATGAGACCCCTACAACAGTGTCTCTCGCAACAATGGTCTCAAGCACAGAGTCAACTTAACGATCTAGTGTTGTTGGACAGCCAAATTTACAACTCCTGCAATGGTAGAATCACACCAACTTATCAAAAGGACGGCCATTTCAGGACCCCGTGCCACAGACCATAATCACAACCGATGCTTCAGTGATAGGTTGGGGAGCCCATCTCAACAATCTTACCATACAAGGAGAATAGGACTCAATTCAACAAACTTAACACATACACCATTTGGAATTACTAGCTGTGTTCCTAGCACTCTAAGCTTTCCAGCCACAGATCACACACAAAAGTGTTGATAAGGACAGACAACATGACCACAATGTATTATCTGCAAAAACAGGGGTGGGGCGCACATCTCAATTGTCCCTTCTAGCACATACAATTTGGAAATGGGCAATTCACAATCACAGGCGCACGGCACGGGCAGGTTTTCCGGATGCATCGAGGAGCAATCCAATACGATCTCCTTGGTTGATGCTAGCGCAGACCTAGGGAGCCCAATCTCTAATATGGGATGGGCGACTGTACTGACCAACTGACTTAGACATACTCTGTCTTCTATTCTGTAAGTGACTTTGCGTGCACTTGATTAATTGTTGACACATAGGAGAAGTAGTTTAATAACCAAGTTTTTTTCGTGGGTCTTGAAGAAGCGTCATAGGATCACTCTGTGACCGACCATAGACGCGAAACATGTTGACCATGTAGGGTTAGGTAAACTACCTTCCCTAATTAGAGAGTGTAACGGTACATTATTTCCAGTAACACTCCTATATTCTTGTTTTTTAATCTTGGCCTGGACCTAATTTCTAACACATTAAAATAATGGCTCAGGTTCAGAGCTAATTTTAAGAGTTTTGTCTCTTCTTCACACTCTCCGTTTCTTAGTCAGTCTTTTTCCCAGACTTTTGTTGTTAGCAATTTAACAATGGTTGAGTGCCACCCAGAATGCTGGGTGGCCCGCCAGGCATTGCAGCACCAGTCTGGCGAGGAGTAAGCCCGATGATGATACCTGTCACCCAAGTGGATGCTTGAGGGCTCTCCGAAAACACTCAGTATAGACTCGCCTTCGCAGAACTTAATTGGTTCTCTTGTTTTCTCTCTCTCTTGTGGAACAGTGCACTTATATTGATATTACAAATCACATTCAACTACAAACAGAGTATATCCAAGGATACGCAACCAACTAGCGGACCTCTTAAGTAGGACGCAGCAACAAATACACGAATGGGAGATTCACCCACAAGTACCTCAACAGTACTTCTGCATGTGACCCCAGACATAGACCTCTTTGAACCAAGCGAAAACGCAAAATGCCCAAACTTTGCATCCAGGTACCCACACCCTCGATCCAAGGGCAATACTCTAAGAATCAATTGGTCATGGATATTTGCTTATGCTTTTTTCCCTCGCCCACCAATTCCATTTCTGGTCAACAAACTCAGTCACACCTCTCTCACTATAATACTCATAGCTCCCACGTGGACACGTCAACACTGGTACACAACACTGTTGGATCTGTCTGTCTGTAGTTCCACATCACATTCTTCTAAACAGACCGTACTTATTGACTCAAAACAAAGGTCAAGTCAGGCATCCCAATCCCAGTATGCTCATCCTGATGATTTGGCTCCTGCGGTCATAGAGTTAAATACCTACAACTTCCAACAGAATGTATGGACATTCTAAAAGAAGTATGCAAGCCTACAACCAGACAGTGCTCTGCAACTAAATGGAAACATTTTATATATTACTGTCAACCCAAAAACATTGATCCACTTAAAGCATCAGTACAGGATATTGTCTGTTTTTTGCTTCATTTACAAAAAGCAAATCTGGCATTTTCATGTATTAACCCCCTGGGTGCCTTGGACAAGGTGATCTCGCCCCATCACACGGTTCCCGTGTGCCTGGGACGAGATCACCTCATCCTGCACCCAGCCAAGGGTGGGCCCCCCACCCACACCCCCCATCAGGGATGAAACCGAATCGCGATTCCCCTTTCACCCTGATTTCCCCCCCCCGTGATGTCTGATGTCGTCAGCACGCGATCACGTGCTGACCTCACCAGAGGTCGCCTCCCGTCGCGCTGGAAGCTTGCTTCCAGCACGATGCGCAAGAGAAATGCTTAGCATTTCTCACCACTCGGGAGGAGGGGGCTGGAAAGCTTTTCCTTTCTTCCGATGTCATTCTGAGCATTTCTGCAGCAGAAATGCCCACTATACACCAGGGAATTTCTTTTTTTTAAATTTACGTGAGTCGAGCGGCCCCTTGGGCAAGGGTCGCTCCCTAGGGGGGCAAATAATTTTTAGGTCATTTCTGCCACCCCTGGGGGCAGATCGGCCTAAAATTACTAGGCCGATCACCACCACCAGGGCATGCCCACTAGACACCAGGTATTTTTTTTTCTTTGTGTTTTCTAATAAAGGGGGTCGCTCCCTAGGGGGCCATATTATTTTTAGGCCATTTCTGCCCTCCCTCCCCCCCCCCCCCCCCCCCCCCTTCCAGGGGCAGATCGGCCTAATATAATTAGGCCGATCTGCCTCCAGGGGGGCAGAAACCACCAGGGATATATTTATATTTACTTTGTTTTTATGTAAGGGGAGCGACCCCTTAGGCAAGGGTCACTCCCCTGGGGGGCAAATTGTATTTAGGCCATTTCTGCCCCCCTTGGGGGCAGATCGGCCTATTTTTGTTAGGCCAGTCTGCCCCCAAGGGGGGCAGAAACCATTAGACACTAGGGATTGGTGTGTGTGTGTGTATGTATGCGTGTGTTTTGTTTGAGGGGCAGCCCCTTGGGCAAGGGTCGCCCTCCATGTGGACACATTACTGTTGGCCATATCTGCCCCCTTTGGGGGCAGATTGACCTATTTTTGGAAGGCCCATCTGCCCCCAAGGGGGGCAGAAATCTCACCAGAGATTTTTTATTCTTCAAAATGAGAGGGTGGGGTTTTCGCCATACCCCCACCCCAAATAAATGGGGCCAAAGTTGTTCTACCAGATGCCATGAAATTTAAAAAAAAGGAGTGGAGTGGTGACTACCAACCAGTATGGGCCTGGTTATGCCCTCACCCGAAATGAAGGGGCTAACAGTCATTCAGCTCTCCCCCGCACACTAAAACATCTTATCCCATGGCAAGGAAGAGGACATTTTTTTTTTTTTTTTTTTTTACATTTGGGCTATGAGAGCTTGGTAACTCTGAAAATCACCCCACTTGGAATGGTGAGGGCTGCACTTCTTTTTACTTTGAGACGCTGCCATGTAGAAAAATCCACAAGACCTAGACACATCTGAAAACGAAATATCTAGTTGATTCCAGGGTGGTGTGCTTCACATGCACCCTGCACCATTCCCTTACCCACAATGCCCTGCAAACCTGCAACTTTGATGGAAAGCACACATTTTTCCCACATTTTTGTGATGAAACCTTCCGGAATCTGCAGGAATCCACAAAATTCCTACCACCCAGCATTGTCTCATCTATCCCAATAGAATTTCTGCTGTACTGGTCAGCCTAAAAATGTTTTGTTTCAAACTTTGGTTCCCCCTCAATTTCAATGTGTTTTTGGCTCTTCCCTATCACAAACACTTGGTCCACCTACACAAGTGAGGTATCATTTTTGCCGGGAGACTAAGGGGAACGTTGGGTGGTAGGAAATTTGTCCCGGTGCGGTGATCCGACACAGAAATGTGGGAAAAATTCGATTTTTTTTTTAAGCTAAATTTGAGGTTTGCTGAGGATTCTGGGTAAGAAAACATTGGGGGATCCACACAAGGCACACCTCCCTTGAATCCCTCGGGTGTCTAGTTTTCAGAATTGTCTGGGTTTGGTAGGTTTCCCTAGGGGGCTGCTGAGCCCAGGGCCAAAAACGCAGGTGCCCCCGCGCAAAAACAGGTAGTTTTCTATTTGATCATTTTGATGTTTCCAGATAGTGTTTTGGGACATTTCCCGTTGCGGGCACTAGGCCTATCCACACAAGTGAGGTACCATTTTTATCGGGAGACTTGGGGGAACGCTGGGTGGAAGGAAATTTGTGAGGAAAAAGTGTTTTTTTTAGCCACATTTTGAGGTTTGCAAATGATTCTGGGTAACAGAACCTGGTGAGAGCCCCACAAGTCACCCCGTCTTGGATTCCCCTAGGTCTCTAGTTTTAAAAAATGCACAGGTTTGATAGGTTTCCCTAGGTGCCGGCTGAGCTAGAGGCCAAAATCCACAGGTAGGCACTTTGCAAAAAACACCTCTGTTTTCTTAGGGAAAATTTGATGTGTCCACTTTGTGTTTTGGGGCACTTCCTGTCGCGGGCGCTAGGCCTACCCACACAAGTGAGGTACCTTTTTTATCGGGAGACTTGGGGGAACATAGAATAGCAAAACAAGTGTTATTGCCCCTTGTCTTTTTCTACATTTTTTCCTTCCAAATATAAGACTGTGTGTAAAAAAGACGTCTATTTGAGAAATGCCCTGTAATTCACATGCTAGTATGGGCACCCCAGAATTCAGAGATGTGCAAATAACCACTGCTCCTCAACACATTATCTTGTGCCCATTTTGGAAAAACAGAGGTTTTCTTGATACCTATCTTTCACTCTTTATATTTCAGGAAATGAATTGCTGTATACCCGGTATAGAATGAAAACCCACTGCAAGGTGCAGCTCATTTATTTGCTCTGGGTACCTAGGGTTCTTGATGAACCTACAAGCCCTATATATCCCCGCAACCAGAAGAGTCCAGCAGATGTGACGGTATATTGCTTTAAAAAATCTGACATTGCAGGAATAAGTTACGGAGTAAAACGTAGAGACAAATGGCTGTTTTTGTCACCTCTTTCAATATTTTTTTATTTCAGTTGTTATTTTCTGAAGGAAACCCTTTGTAGGATCTACACAAATTACCCATTGCTGAATTAAGAATCTTGTCTACTTTTCAGAAATGTTTAGGTTTCTGGGATCCAGCATTGGTTTCACACCCATTTCTGTCACTAACTGGAAGGAGGCTGAAAGCACAAAAAATCGTAAAAATGGGGTATGTCCCAGTAAAATGCCAAAATTGGGTTAAAAAATTGGTTTTTCTGATTCAAGTCTGCCTGTTCCTGAAAGCTGGGAAGCTGGTGATTTTAGCACTGCCAACCCTTTGTTGATGCCAATTTCGGGGAAAAAACACAAGCCTTCTTCTGCAGTCCTTTTTTCCATTTTAAAAAAACAAAAAAAACGAAACTTTCCCTGTATTTTGGCTAATTTCTTGGTCTCCCTCTGGGGAACCCACAAAGTCTGGCTACCTCTAGAATCCCTTGGATGTTGGGGGGAAAAAGGATGCAAATTTGGCATGGGTAGCTTATGTGGACAAAAAGTTATGAGGGCCTAAGCGCACCCTCCCCCAAATAGTAAAAAAAAAAAAGGACTGCCACCTGAGGGGGAAAAGGCCTGGCAGCGAAGGGGTTAAAATCCATTTAACAGCAGTAGCTGCTTACCTACAAAACAGACAGCATACTTCTCTGTTTAGAATCCATGTCATAAAAGCTTTTATGGAAGGCCTTAAAAGAATCATTCCACCTAGAGCTCAACCAGCTCCTGCCTGGAATCTTAATATCTTGTTCACAAGGAGTATGGGTCCACCATTGGAACCCAAGCATTCTTGCACTCTTCGATTTCTGTCATGGAAGGTCGTTATCCTAGTAGCACTTACTTCCTTAAGGAGAATTAGTGAAATCCAGGCATTCACTGTAGAAGAACCTTTCTTCCAAATTCACACAAATAAAATAGTACTTAGGATAAATCCAAAATTCCTACCTAAAGTAGTTTCGCCATTTCACATTAATCAATCAGTGGAATTGCCAGTCTTCTTTCCACATTCAGTTGCTGAAAGAGCTCTTCACACTCTAGATGTTAAAAGAGCTCTCATGTATTATATAGACAGAACAAAAGATTTCAGAAAATCTAAACAACTTTTTGTGGCTTTTTCAACAGCCTCATAAGTGTAATCCCATTTCAAAACAAGGATTAGCCAGATCGATAGTAAAGTGTATTCAGACTTGCTATCTTAAGGCTAAAAGGCAGCTATTAGTAACTCCTAAAGCACATTCTACTAGAAAGAAAGGCGCTTCAATGGCATTCTTAGGAAATATATCAATTGCAGATATATACAAAGCAGCCACATGGTCCACACATTTACTAAACACTACTGTGTGGATGTTATCTCACCAACAGGCAAGTGTTGGTCAAGCAGTGCTTAAAACACTATTTCAAACTACTCCAACTCCTACAGGCTAGCCAATGCTTATTTTGGGAGGGACTGCTTTTGT
Organism: Pleurodeles waltl; assembly: GCF_031143425.1. Lineage (NCBI taxonomy): Eukaryota > Metazoa > Chordata > Amphibia > Caudata > Salamandridae > Pleurodeles > Pleurodeles waltl. Next base: position 666,373,308 of record NC_090444.1, on the reverse strand, counting down.
CTATAAGAAGCATGTGTATCTGCAGCTACACATGCCATCGAGCCGAAAATGTTACTTGCCCAGTAAACATCTGCTTGTGGCATGTAGTGCTGCATATTCACATGCGCCCTCCCTCCTGCCTGGAAGCCTGTAGCCGTTGCAGTATTTTCTTTAGATAAATATGTATATACACTGCATGGACATGTTCTAGATCTTCACTGCTTACTTCACCCTCCTGCGGGAAAACAATCCAACAAAGGACTCGATGCCCATGCGCACTGTCACCAAGGAGTCACTCGATCTTGTGACTTGAAAAAGATTCTTTGAAGAAAAACAACTTGTAACACTCCGAGCCCAACACTAGATGGCAGACTTATGCAAAGCATGTGAATCTGCACCACTACATGCCACAAACGGATGTCTACTGGGTAAGTAACATTTTCCATATATCAAAGTTCCAACAAAGAATACGCTTACTCAGAAATCAGGTACTAGGATTTTACTCCAAACACTACGCGTTTCGGCCGACTCCGCAGCCTTGATCACTCTTGCAGCTACCAAGGCTTGGTTGTTCCTCCTCCAAGGGATCTTTAGGCTCCGTGTAGCCCTGGCCCCCAGCACTTCTTCCTGCAATGCACAGTCTCGTGCCTGCTACTCCAGCGACGTGGGACACTTCTTCAGGTGTGCTGAGTGGGCCTCACTGCGACTCCTGTGCCTGCTGCCCGTCGGTTGCCTGTGGGGGCTGCCTCCTCTTCTTGTGACTCTCCCAGCTGCTGAGGGTCACCCCAGACTCCCTTCGTTGGTTCGAGTCTCATGGACTTTGCTGGTCCTCTTCAGCCTTGCAAAACCTTCTTCACCGATTCTTGCATTTACCATGGCTTGTTGGTGGTTTTCCAGCACCGCTGACTGACTGCATCACGACTGCCGACGTAGGACATCACTTGCATCACAACTGGGGCTCCTCTTAGACTCCTGTGCTGCACTGCTGACTTTATTTGTTCACTGTCGACCTAGTCCTGCATCCATAGAAGGGTGGGTAGAGGCTCCTGCCACAAACGGACACTGCATCACGAACTGGACGTGGTCCTTTACCTGTACAGGTCCTCCTCTGGCAGGATCCACCTTTGGGTTCTTCCAGTCTTGTCTGGGTCTTGCACAATCCTTTTCCAAAGTCCCCCTGTTGGTTTTTGGAAAAACCAGATACTTACCTCTGCTCCCCTGGTCACTGGGGATCACTCTGGTACTCACCTCTTGGGGTTCCTAGTTCCTCCATCTCCCTTCTACTGATTACACTTCCTTGGGTACGAGACTGCTTTTCACATTCCACTTTTTTAGTAAATGGTGTGGCCCTCACTGTTTGCTATTCCCAATGCCTGTTGTTTTCTGTGCTATTTTCTGATTGCTAATGTGTGTATAATAGTGTGTTTGATTACCTCCAGTTGGGGTATTACCTATACAGTATTTTAGTATTTGTGTTACTAAAATAAAGTACCTTCTGTGGTTCTTTCATGTGTGTTAGTGCTGTGTGACTGCAGTAGTATTGCATAAGCTTTGCATGTCTCCTGGACAAGTCTTGGCTGCTCATCCACAGCTACCTCGAGAGAGCCCTGGCTTCCTAGACACTGCCTACACCTCACTAATAGGGGATACCTGTACCTGGTATAAGGAGAGAACACCATAGGTGCTCACCACACACCAAGCCAGCTTCCTACATCAACTATATAATTCTGTCATTGAGTGTGTATCTGCGCTACAAAGACTCAGCTTCTCATTGTCTTCATTTTAACTCCAATATAATGTCAGCTTTTCTGTCCCCTGCCCCCTTCTTCAGTGGTTGCCTTCCCATTACTCAATTTTATTTTCTCGTGCTCTCTTATTAGCCTCTTCTGTTTGTAATCTTGGTATAATTGTTTATTTCTTGCTTGTTTTATTCAGTCACATACTGTCATACAATAGCCGCAAAATCTCCTCTCTTCTTTCAAGCTTCCAAGAAATCTCTCATTATTAAACGTTCCTTATGTCAGTTTGACAACGTCTCCACTGTCAATGGTTGTGTTTTGAGTATTTCTAGTATGCTGTTGCTCCACCTTAGGCTTCTACCAACCTCTTTAGGTCTCTATTCATTTGATAGCTAACATTTTGTGGTTGACTCCCATTTTAGTTCCTTTCTGTTGTTTTAAGTATGTTCACGGCTTGCTTCTACTATTTCTCACCCTAACTGTGCTGAATCTTGTCTCAGGTCTTTCTCACTACTTACTGTTATATGAAGAAAGGTATGCCTGTTTAATTGCAGAGCTCCATTTGCTGTGTCCTATGGATGATTTTCATTAATTTTTCCCTATTCCAAAATGTTTAATTTTATTTCATCCTGTTGAATCCCCTTGGATCCAGTCATTGATGTTGACCAACCTATGTTTTTGTAATAATTTCGGTATGTACTGACTTTAGCAATTATGTACACCCCTTTATTAAAACTTTGTATAAATTCAATAAAAATTAATTTACACATCTTGAGATCAGACAGGACAGACCTTCTTATCATGGTAGGAGTGGTGCATTAGGAGTAAAGGTGCTTCCTTTGGGCTTGATCTGTGCACCACTTGTTCTCACTGGTACTAGGATGATGCCCCTGTGAGGTGTCTAGGTACTAGCCTCTTAAACCACCTCTACCACTGGAAGCTAAGAGGTGACTTTGACCACACATCGCTCTGAAATACCAACTGGATGTCTCTAAGTTCCAAATCTAACTAACAATTAAACATTTGAAAGTTGGGTGGACTGTCTATGAAGAAGATGGAACTCGCTGAATCTATTCCTGGACAACTGCCTTGTGGTTTGAGCCTTAAATCGGGAAAGTTTTCAGTCTGCCTTACCCAATACCAAGTGCAAAGACCTGAAGGCAATTAGTGTTGACAGTTTATATCCTGCGTGAGTGGTGCAGTGATATGATGTATCGTCTCAAAAGTAGTTGGCCCATACTGTTTTAATAACTCTAGGCTGGTAAGTCTCCCTCTAGCTATCTATAATGAACACATTTTAGTGTTTTGAGTATGTGTACCATCTATGGGCAGACATTCCTGCCTCCTCTCTGATTTACCTTTATTTGCTTCCAAGACCTACTTATTCTATTTACAGGACGTTCAGGATGCCACTTTTTTTTTTAAGAGTATGGTATAATTATTTGTCTATCACCACAACAACCATTTCTAGGCATATAAGGACGTGAGTAGCTTCACAATCTGGCCGTTATACGTGGGGGGGGGGGGGGGGGGGGTAAAGCACCAACTAAAATACAATTAGCTTTGTTTCTGACTGCACCTCCGAGAATAATTAAATCCATTAAAATGTCCATTTGAGGTTTGTTCCCATGAGGCACAATGCCCATACTCTAGTCTTCCCATAAGTGCCTATAGAAATACTTAAGGTTTCGTTAAAGAAGTGCATTTCTAAGATTAGCAAGCTTGAAGCTCTGTTTTGAGTATCTTAAACTGTCACTCTTAAAGATAAAAATTATTTTTGATTTTTTTAGGTTACATTTTCAATACAACCTTCCACATTAATCAGCGTGAATCTGGATGTTTCCTTTCTATATTCTTTAAAATTTGACGTCTGCAAGAACCCTCCTCAAATTGTGCATGATAAAGTTCCTCAATGCTTATCTTCACCACATAGTTACTTCATTACTCAAAATAATTTTTTGGTGGACTTGGACATGCCAAATGAGTTTAACGACTAAACTAATAACATCTATTCTCACAGCACTGTATCTTCTATGCATGGTCTATACTACTTTGTGGTTGCCACTCCCTTTAGTTACGTGACCATCAGTAAAGTCCAAATCAGTCTCTATAACATTTTAGAGAATTGCTTTTTATTTAGCGGTGTTCCCTAAAAGGCAGCCATATATTTGGTTTATTCCTTGCTCTTAATGTCTGCTCTAGACATAACTCCTTTCACAGTGCCCACTCCTATATTTTGCACCCTGGTAGACAGGAGTGAACCAGTTGAAAAATGGGCTTTGCGAGATTCCGTTCTTGTGCATATTGTTGTGTGATGTCCATCAGGGTAACAACATCTAAAGCATTTTGTGGAAGAGGGTGTGCCCTTTAAGTATCGTGGAGAAAGATGGGAGTGGTGGAGCGAAGCAGGTGGCCACTGGAGATTTCTGGTACAAACGGCAAAGGGGATGGGATACAGCAGTGGAAGAGAGGAGCGTGAATATAATAAGATAAGAATACAATGTAATTATGAACCATGACCAAGGCTAAATGCCAAATTGTGTTGGGTGTGTACATTTTGTCTGCACGCCTCGGTTCAGTTGCAGCAAGAGCACCTGATTGCGTTTCCTCAGCCAATTTCTGCTGGAATCTGTTTATGGGATTTATATACAGATTCCTCATTCCTGTGATATGCATCAATATTGATTGGTCCGCGAGGAACATTACATGAGGATTTGGTTGGCAGATATACTTTAGAAGCGTGTTGCTACTTTTGTTAATTCTCTAGACGAACTTTCAGAAGTGTCTTTCAAGACAGTACCTAGCAAAATTTAAACTCTAAAGTAAAGCAATGTCGTTGGGTTGCATATGGACATTACTGCATTAACTCTATTAAATGACATAGGTGCTCAGTGTCAATTTAATGTCACTTTTTTTTGTGAGCAAGTGTTGCAGATAACTATTTTCTGCTAGTACCTAAGAAGGCCGTGTGTGTCAAGGAACCTTTGTCCTTTTAAATTGGAAAACAAACATACAAGAAGTTTGACATTTATCCTTACAACACTTGACTCACTGATCAGTTACTTTTCAACTGAAGCAAGGCAAGAAAGAGTTGTTCTCACTTACAACATTATAGTTATGTAGAAGACAGATGGATTTGGGTAAATTAATATATATGATCATCATATTGCACTCATTCTACATCTGGTATAGTTGTATCAAATGTCCCTTCCATGAATCGTCCAATCTGGTCGTAGTTGAAAGGGAATAACAAAACATGGGCAGAGTTTCTTGCCAGAACTATTTAATCTGTATGGGCTGGAGTGTTTCATGGCACCACAGTGTGATGCACATCAGTACTGTGTTGTTAAATAGTTGGCTCCTGCAGTTTTATGGTGAAACAGGAAGATGAGCTTTTAAATGAAGACAAATCCATTGAATGCCTTGTATCTATATTCTGCATCATCCCTAAATATAAAAGGAGACCGTTTATGCATCAGTCAAAAGCCACGAAACGAAATGAAATAGAAAAATAGATATTACTTACTTAAAATGCACTCAAATATTGATGATGCTTTCTTTCAATGATCACAGCCCTGCGTCTGTTACCTTGCCCGTTTTACCAGTTGATGATTAAACTGTTCTTTTAGTACTTGGTGATATCTGTGTGACTAATTGGCAACCAGGGTGTGATCTTCAAACCAATCTGCCGCTACATAAGCAACACCTAAATCCTCTTCCAAACAGCTCCTTTGTTGTCCTTTCTTAGAGTTATTTGCATTGGGCTCTCTGCAGCCAACTCCATCTGTTCTTCTTAAAGTTGATTGTGAAAATTGACCTTCTTATTTACACTTTTGCAACTCCTGCTCTAAACATACTCTTGCTCGCTCCAATCAAAATATTATACTTAATTAACAAAAACATAATTGTAATATATTCAAAGAGGTCTGTCCAATAGATATTACAAAGAATATGGCCAAAACCATAAAGCAACAGGACACTGCAGATAAATTCCTCAAACCCTCATCACTAACTAACATGTTAGAAAAGTAAACGGAGAATTAAAAACCGATCTTCTCTTATGCATTGAAAATTCTGACTCTTGAACAACCTCCCCTGTGACAGGAGGATCATACACCCTATGTTCATGACCTATATATCTCGGAACATAAAGATGAAAAAATGTGACTGCCACATCACGATTTTTGATGATGAAAAATTAATGGTTCAGTAAATGGACCTCCGTCTTCACATTTTCTCTAATACCACCTAGAAGCTCAAAGACATCAACTTACTCGTGTTTAGCTCTTAGCTTCAGCATGGCTAGCTAGCTTTACGTGACAAACACCAACCAAAACATCCACCTGGCTGGGATAAAAAAAAACATCTACATTGAATTGAATAGCATAATGACTTTTTGCATCAGCACATACACTTGACACCACTCCTGAAGCCCTTGCTATAAATCAACACATGAGCTAAGAAGACACTAACTCTGCCAAAGTTGCATTAGTCAACCAGTCAGCTAATCTGGAATCTAGCAGTGGAAGGGCACTGTCCTAAGCCTCATCTTCCACTGTGGGCCCAAGGAGTTCTATCTTGACACACAAAACCGTTCAGAAACAGTGCAAACTGGATATTGAGGCACTATCCGCAAACACCGACAATTCTCAATCCTGTTTCCCACATTAGACCCACACAGCCATATGCATACGCAGCCATACGCAGATCAGGCTTCTTAGCGTTGCCTATTGCTGGTAACCATTGACACAGCAATCCACTTTGCACACCCATCGGATAGTCAACTCTGCAAGGGCCAATCACCAAACTATGCTCAGTCCTATTAATCAAGAAATTGACAAGATTGCAGAAATAAAGATCTCCCATGCAGCATCTTTAAATTATAAGAAATATAAATAGGAAACGTGGCAGAAGTACAGTAACCTTTCACACTTGATGAATAAGAAATATAAATTTACTCTATATTAAACGGATACCAACATATTCAAATGCAAATCACAAAGTTATATGTTCCCGAGAACGTAATGGTGAGAAACATCCAACACCCGTTCTCACAGAAAATGTAAAAAAACAAAGAAAGAACTACAATTATCACACCTTTTAGGAACAATGAATCATATGTTTCATAAAGTTCAACGGTAAGAAATCCACAACATCCATTCTGGCAAGAAATCTAAAACAAGAAAGAACAACTATAAATCTGTCCTGCTGACCAATAATGCCATGTTCCTCAAAGATCGCCAGTCTATTGAAAATTTGTCAAAACAAAGTAGTATGATCACAAGTCACTGAGATTTAAGAGTCTGTTACTTCCTGCTGTGAGGAATTGGCACACTTTTTAGCAAACAATATGGGCACAATCTGTGATGACATCGCTGCTGAGGCTCCTTACCAGCATTTTGTTAACACCCGACCATAACTTGGCTGCTGGATGACTTGACACATGTGATTAGCTGCTGGAAATAATCTACTACACAAAATCATTTTGCTGTCCACTCAACCTCATACCTCTTAAGTGAGCCAAATCCATTTGCTTTTCTCCTTCCTTAGTGAAAAAAGATCGTAAATGCTTTACTTGAGCAAAGTATTGACTACTGTTTATTATTTTTTGGGCATACTGTAAAATGTAATTGCTTTTTAATGAATGGTTGACAATACTTAGTTCAAAGGAAACAATTATGATATTTTTTAATGTAGAGAGAATACAGGTCGAATAGATTTGGCTAAATTAAGAGAAATTCAGCTGAAAATATACGTCAGCAAGACGTAGAACAAATCAATCAATAAAAATGTCATCTGCAACCTCCGTCAAGGGCCCCCGACCCTGCTGGGTGGCCTCAGCTTCACAGGCGGAGAATCCCATGTAATACTGAACAACCAAAACGAAAACAAAATGCTGAGGCCCAGTTCCAGGTACCTTTCAAGCTTTATTCCAAATACAAAGAGCAGCACCCATGCAGTCCTGACGCGTTTCAGCACAGAGCCTTGATCACATGCAGGTGGTTTCAGGTGTTCGCCAAACAACTGATTATAAATCATGTACCACGTGACTTGGCATTCCAAGAATACATTTCCCATAATGCGCTGTAAATGTTCTCAAAATTCAGTTCAGTGTTTATTCCTAATCATGCTGTAAGAGCGTCCATCCAGTGCATCAGAATGCCATAATAAAATAGCCATGTGATTTACAATAGAATTTATCTGATTTTCTGAAAATGTCACTCTTTCGGGGCTGCTTTCATCCATATACATATTTAAGCAAATCAGTGCAACACCCTGGTTAAATAGATCAATCAGATGGACTATTGCTTACGTAATAGTAAGTTCACGCACTACTTAATTGGTTACACTTGGGCAGATATCTTAGATGTGCGGCTATTAGAGGGTTCTGTTGCATCAAAGGTATTGAAGTAGTGAAGTCTACATCACCAGCATCACTGCAAAGCATGGAATGGAGGAAGAGCAAGGGGGGAAGGAGCATCATCACCATAACTTACAAGGTATCATTTTTTTTGTTTCAAAGTCTCTAGTCATTAGTACATCTAAGCCTAAAAATCTGTCTGACTGCCATTGACAGCCAGTTCAAGTAAGACTATATCTCACACCAATGTGTTGTTTCATCTTAGTATCCGTGCACATATAGTGTGTGCTCGCAGTACACTGTGTTCAGCTTATCTGTTTTTTGAGTGCATCATTTTTTCAGTTTCTAATATTTGAGGAAGCAGCAGCAGACTTCCAGACCATTGCTGTCTTAAGTGTACGGATGGGTAGGGACCTGATCATTGAATTCACATCCTACTCGTGTTTTTGTGGTCTTCTCATACGTGCCAAGGAGAACTGTCGGCCTGTTGATAATGGTTGTTAACATTTTGGTACTTTGCTCAACCAAAAGGGCTCTAATATATAAGACCGAAACCATGTGATAGAATTCAGAATCATGTGCATTACATCTAGGACATTGGCATTAGCATCTAACACTAGAATAAATCTTGCAGAGGCGATCTGGAATTAGATGGGTTCAGTGAATTATTATTCCATTGTAGATATTTTAAACTAGCATTTCTATATACTCTTCCTACAAATTCTCTAGTGCAGCCCCAGCCATCTTTTAAGAGTTACAATCCCATATCTAACTTCCGTTGGGGGTTCAAGTTTCATCACTGAATCTTCTCTAGGTTGGAAAGTAGCATACAATTGTTATTGTCCACCTACTATTATCTACTCTAGAGCATTTTCCTCATGCTTTGTATTACTGACTCATTATCGTGCACACTTCTGAAAATAAAACCCATAAAATCATCCTAAAAAATATAAGGCTGACCCTTGCACCAGTTAAAACTACCAAAATAGCATTAGCAATTGCTAAGTCAATATACTAAAGAAAAGTAACTACTGAACAACCATTGGTCTGGTTTTAGAACGGGGTACAGCACTGAAACTCTGATGCTGATCCTCTTAGATGGCATCTACCATACAGTAGACAAAGATGAAACATGCCTGCATATCCTATATGACCTCTCAGCAGTTTTCAGCACTCTTGTCTATGATTTACTGATCTACTCCTGTGCACATTATTCGCAAATTGGTTGTTGATAGGAAGGTCTGAATGGTTCAGGCTATGTCTGGATGAACACTGCCAGACTGTTAAGATTAACATCACCTACACACCCTTCCTAATTACAGTTGTTGGCTGCCCTCAGATAGCTGTACTAGCTCTCACCCTCATCAACCTACATGTGGACCTACTGAGATATTTGCTGAAATCCTTTGGTCTCTCAAACCACTAATACGCAGTTTGAATGCAGATATCATGTAAAAAAATCTATAATGACATATTGATAATTTAGATGAACTTAAGTTCGTCCTAAATAGAAGGGCGGCTGAATCTGCAGCAAAAAAGCAAAATCAAAGCAAAACAGACTTATCTTTAGTGATGGCTCTAACAGCAGCACTACAAAAGAAGTGGAGATTAACTTAAAATGAAGCAAGGCTTCACTTCAAAACTTTCCATAATACTAAACCTCTTGACTACATCCTGGGCAACAAACTAAATTCAGATCCCTCAATAATTATGTGGCAATACATAACAATTCTAAAAAAAATGAAGTTCATATCCAAAGAGTATCATAAAGGTGATGGTGAAACCTTTGATATTTCTCAATTCTAATAAAAGGATATCTCTTCTCCCTGGCCTCCTTGCCATCCAGACAGCCCCTTTAAGAGTGATAATCCACGACGCTGCAAATTTGAACAGACATGAAGATATTAAACACTTTATACCTCTATTGATTAAGCTCAGTGTGACCTCTACAGTGTCGCTGCACTTTGACATCAAGTTGAGGCATATTTAAAGCTCCGAAATGGAACTCGACCCACTACCTGGAAAAAACCTTGCTACCCCTGCATCATTCCTCCTAAGCACCCTTAAGTGGCATTATGACTCCTCAAAAACACCCATAAATAAATAATTATCAATTGTTGGAAGTGGTTACAGTTTTTGCTAAAAATCAACACAAGTATTGATATCAAATTTTGGTTAACTAATCTGGATGTTTTTCTAGATATGTTCTGGACCTGGATAAACATGCCCAATGGGAATGATTAGAAGATTCCAAAGAATGTTGAATTTTGTGTCATGCCACTTTGTCCTTTTTATCTAGAGTCAAGTTACTAATGTGTTTCGTTTATAGGTGTTACATGTAGCATGTTTTTTTAAATGGCCAAAAAGATAAGTATTAGCCATACGTATTAGCCATACGTAGACAATCTGTGTTTGTGAAAATAGATGTATTAACCTAAATTCTGTTTGTGTTTTGTCTTCAAACAGTGCCAAAACTGACCAACCCAGTAACCCATGAGTTCAAGTTGATGACCTCAGAACAATAACAGTATACAGATTTTAGAATGACTGTAGTGAGCGGAACTGGCCGTTTTTTATTTTTTATTCTATTTTTTTCACAACTGCCAATTTTATTCTCTAGTTTTGGCATGGACCGTATTTATTTTTAAACGGTATAGATTGTTTGGCAGGCATTTTGAGTTCTTTAATTATGAAGCCTAAATTCCTATCTTCACCCTGCTTTGTGATAGTATTTAAGATGGATGTGCATTATTATGTTACATGTCTAAAACAGATCTATTAAAGTAATTTTCCTTTACTGATCTCTTTTTGTAATTTTATCTATTAAAAAATGCCACCTTGGCTGTGTTGTCAATTATTATAAGAGATGAGCAGTACTTGCAGCTGAACTTACTACTGTTTTTTTTTTTTAAGCGACTTGATGTAACAAAAAAAAATGTAGTTTCACATAAGAGTAATTGTAAATCAGTGGTTGTTGCCTACAACACAGTAGCTGCCCCCCTTTCATTGTAGATCCATGCTGAAAAGTAGTTGTTGCACAGCAGTATTACTCGGGCGGATGGATGGGTACCAAGATGGAGCTGCCTATCCATAGTAGATTGCACACAAAAGGAAGAAGACTGCATGTAACTGCAAATATTAAACCACCCTCTTACATCAATCCATTCAAGAATTTGTTATACTGTCTGCCAGACCTTCTGCAACACTTTTCCCATATCTTCAGCAGTCTGTTAATGAACTTCCCTACACCTGATTGCACATTGTATTCAATATTTACAGTGATCACACTTCTCTCCTTATCAGTTCCATCATGCTGATTATGAGGATGATAATCAACCTATTTAGCTCTCTCCCCAGCCATCAGACGTTTACCTATAATGACGTTGTTACTTAATTCTTTTCAGTTTCCTGTGTGGTGGCATCTCAGGGTTTTGGTGAGACTTATGGTTCTTTTCCACACTTTTTTTTAATTACACATTTTTCATAAACGCAGTAAAATAGAAACAACTGGCCCTCCTGTTGAATATAAAATAGTAGGGCTTCAATTGTAAGTATTTTGTGACTACAGCCAAAAAGTGTTGACTTGTTGTCTCTGTTGCATGCCTTTGTCTCGAACAGGGTTCCATTTACAGTGTTCAATGGGTTTATGCTGAACGTCCTTATCTTTTTCATTTGGTAGTTTTGTACTGAGGAAGGAGGTTATAACCTCTTCTTCTGCCTCCATGAGTTGGAAAAAAACACTTCATAATGTACCTGTGTTCCTCCTCAACGTTGGTGCATGCTCCCCTATTCACTTTCTGCTTTGTGTACTGTTCAGAGGGTGGCCAGACCTGCCCTTGCTAGAGTTGCTGCTACTTTTTTTTTTGACTCTGGGTTCCTGTGACTGCTCGGAGTTTCTTGTGACCTTACTCTGTAATTTTTCCTGTTCTTCCTCCGAAACGCCAGCCGATCTGGGAAGCTGGTATTGTGCGTCCAACTTGCTGTCTGAAAGTGGTGTTAACGCTCCATTTAAAACCATTAAATAGTTGATGCGTAGGATCGGGACTGTCTTCCTAAGACTAAATCCTTGCACCAGTTCATAACATCTTCGTGAGATAAGAATTCAAGTCAAAACCATAGACGTTTATTCAAAATTAGGATAATTACAACAAAGCAAAAAGTAATTAGTCAAATCAATGGGAAATCAGCATTTGTAACAAATCAAATAATTCAAGAGTCTCAACATAGTCTATCTCCAAAGTAAGCAAAAAGCCAGAACTAAAGTGTAGTTCAGCAAGTTGACTGACATAGAGTCTGCTTCCACAAAACGCACAAAAATCTCCAAGTATAAATCAGCCGACAGAGCAGCGCAGTCTGCACAGTTTGAAAAGCAAAGAACGTCTCAGTATAGATTAACACACTAAGAAAAGATAGGCTACGAGACAGTTTGCCTCAAATCCCAATAACAACATCTTTTATATGGTGTTAGACAGAAAAGCCACACACTCATCATGGTGAAATGACTTAAAAGGACTAGATTAACAAAGATAATCTGATTTAATCAATGACTGTTCAAATATACAAGGTACATAAAATAAGTTACATCTAGTAAACACCTGTGTTCCTGCATAATCATGTTTCACATGCTGGGTGTCAGCATTGTCATGTTCACTGCGTACTAGTTATGCTAGCTTGAACACATTTAAATTAAAATATTATTTCTAATTATTAAAATACTCTTACAGTGGTGTCTTACATCACATCCAATCAGAGGGAGGTTTGTTACTCAGAAGCCCCGCAGGCAGAGTGAAATGTGCTATTTAACATAACACCACTCAGTGATGCACTTAGAGCCAAACAGTAGTGCTATTTTTGTTGGACTTTGTTTTATACCAACATGTTAATTTCCTGAAACCTAGTTTAGTAATGAAACAAAACCTCCATATGTTTTCGATCGATTGCTTGTGCATGTAGAACAGAGTAATGGTGATGCGCGCACCTACTTTTTCAGCAAAATGTGCGTGCTAATTGATCGCATATGTGAAATTGATGTTCCTACTTCTTTTATGGGACTAGTGGTACTGTTCTAATGCATGAGACTTTTTTTTAGCTGTTCTCTGTCTTGCAAATCGATCAGTAAGGTTGTATTCTGCAAACATTTATTAGATTAGTAAGTTTGAGTTTATTGACTCGGTTAATTAAAACCATCGCAATTCCAAAATGCATAATAATAATATAAATACTTTGCCTACTCATTATGTTAATAGAAACCCATAATAAAAACATAAAAGCTTATTTGAAACTAAAACATATTGTGGTAAAGAGTTGTGCATAGCTAAACTGTTCTCCACTTAATTCCAACCTTGGTCTAGAACTTAACTTTAGGACTTTCTTACTCCCTTACAAACACTATAATAGTAAATGAGTGAAGCTGAGTGAGAATCCTAAGTAGTACCTAGGGCTGTTTCCTGGCTGGAATTAAACTTTCGGAGCTTTATTAATCATAAAATGATGGCCCATGCACACTCTGCTTCAACTTTATTCACTAATTCTTTCTGAGCCTGTACCATGAATTTGGTCCCTCCACAGGAAAACAGGATTGAAAGTCCGCTGAGCCAGCTTATAATGGCCGGTCTGCATGAGCGTATGTTCAGTGTCTTAATGTTTTTTTTCTATAATATCCTGAGGCCTGGCAAAGCCGGGCACGCACAAAAAATGTGTTCTAATAACTCTTGTCTGTACCCACACAGTCGACAGGAATGTGTCAGATCCTGCTATCTCCATGAAGGGACAATATCCTTTGTTTCCATCAACCCAAAGCGGAAAAGCATGAACCGATGTTTCAGTGACTGGTTGAAGGTTGCTGCTAGGTATTCCTGTGCCCGTAAAGTTTTGTATGATGTTATTATTGTCCAGGGGTGCTGTCTGCTTGCCAGTTTTTGTTTATCAGAATTTAAAGATTTCTTCTTAGTGACAGCGTTTGCCTTCCGAAAAAACTCCTTTTTGTCTGGGTTCTGGTCCCAGGCTTCTAGCAAACCTAGTGCTTTAATGCAGTTAATTAAGTGATGACCCCAGGTGCTTTTATCATTGTGTCGCTGTTGCTCCTCAATTTCCATCCAACATAGGTTGTTTAGAGTACCAGTCTCAGCTGCACGCAACCTCCAGCATAGTTTAATGAAGGCACATCTACTCTGAAATTCATAGTTTTTCAGACCCAATTCTAAACGAACCTGAGCTGGAGATGCTGGTCGTGGTATCCAAAGAACTGTTTTGTAGGCCTTCGTCTGGACTTGATTGAAAAAAACTGTCTCCTTCCCCAGCATAATTTCGGCGCCATAAGTGATGGTGGGCATTAGCCGCGCTGCCATGACAGAAAGCAGGTGGGAGTATGAAGGGCAGCTCAGTTTTTGTTTTAGAACTTTAAAACCATAGGTCAATGAGAGGGCTTTTGCTTGAGCGACAGCAAGCTGCGGCTTGAAAGTCAGGAGGCGGTCCATAGTGAATCCCAAGTACTTATATGTGGGTGCAACCTCCACCCGGGATCCGTTTATGAACCATGAAGCAGATTTAAACTTCCTGTCAACTAGGCGGACAACCTTAGTTTTACTCAAATTCGATTCGAGGCCTTGCATTGTTATGTATGTATAAAATGCATTGATGCTATGCTGTAGCCCAACAGGTGTTTGGCTGAGTAGAACTATGTCATCTGCGTACAGTAGCCATGCAATTCCTTTCTTGGCCAATACTGGCGGGTGGCTGTCTGTTTCGGGAGCTAGAGCCTCGGCTAGGTCTGCAAGATATAAGTTAAACAGCGTGGGAGCCAATACACACCCTTGTTTGAGTACTTTTGTTGTTAATATTCTGTTGGTGAGGTGGCTGCCCTCTCCAATTTTTACTTGCGCCCAAGTACCTGTGTACAAGTCCATCATTGCGCCAAGGAGGCTGAATGGTAAGCCCCACCCTTTCAGTTTCTCCCATAGGTGGGTTCTTGGTGTGCAATCAAAAGCTGCCTTTAGATCAATAAAGCATGCAAGTAGCCTTTTTTTCTTAAGCCTGGCTTTGTTTCCCAGCAGGGCCAGGGTTGCTAGGTTGGTGGAAGCACCCATACCAGCTCTGAAACCTGTCTGGCATTGTGGAATTAACTGTCTGTCATGAATCCATTCTGCTAGTTGTTGCAGTAGGCAGGATGCGTAGAGCTTTGCTTCCACGTCTATCAATGCTATTAGCCTGTAGTTTGAAAGATTTGCGGGGTTACCTGCTTTGTATATAGGGTGAATAATGCTGCCTTTCCATGCATCTGGGAGACCCGTAGTGCCTTGGAGCTCGTTATAAAGCAGCACCAAATAATACGCCCAGAATGAAGGGTCTCCTCTAAACAAGGCGTTTGGAATACCGTTCTTACCAGCTGCCCCTCCATTTTTAGTTTCTTGATAAGGCTTGTCAGCATTTCTATGTCAATGGTCATTAGTGCGTGCTTTCCTTCGTTTCCGTTTAGAGTTAAGTCTGTTTGCGTTGTCACTCTGAAGCCAAAATTAATCTGACTTGAGTCATTGGCTATTTGTGAGGCCTCCTCCTTTGCATGGTGCTCTGGGAGTGAGAACATTGTCTGTACAAGGGCTTCCCATGTGGCTGCATCGATACCTGCATTCGTGTGTCGATTTTGCCCTTTAGTTAGTCCGTTTATTGGTTCCAAGACCTTTTTGTTATTTTTCTGTTTGTTGGACATGAGCAGCTTGGTCCACAGATCCTCGTGATAACTCTGTTTTGCCATCCTGCAGTTTTTCTTATATTTGGCTCTTAATTCAGAAAGCCTTGTGACATCAGATTTCCTCCCCCAGTGTACACCCTTCAGGACTTTTTTTGATTCTCTAGAGACTTGATTTTTCAAATTGCGCAATGTCCTGTTGAACCATGGCTTTTCTTCTTTGCGACTCTTGACTTTGTTTTTTGACTCTATGACCGCAATTGGGAGACGTTTTTTGATGGGAAATGTATTTATTAAAGAATCACACAAGTGCATCCAAGCGGTCACTCATTCTCCTTGGGGGTGGTCTTCTAGTGCCTGCACACTTAGTGATTTTTTTAGCTCTTTAGTTGCGCCTGCACTGTGGTACACTACTTCCATTACTTTGTCGAGGCCCGGCCCCTTCCATTTCAGTTTTTTTGTGTCATAAGTCAATGGGGCTGAAATTATGATAATAGCAGTGGGGAGCCGATTCCATTCATTCCGGATCTTAATAAGTTGTGGAAAGTGATCGCTCTCTGTGCGTTGTTGAATCCTATATGCTGAAACCAGTGGGAATGCGGTTTAATATATATATAAATGTAAAGTCGATGTTGGATTTTTTTGTGCCACTTGTGTGGATGAGGCATCCTCAGGGTTTCAACTTTTATATATGTGAGTGTTCCTTTAGGGTGTTTTGTGCTGCCTTGTCTCAAATCAAGGTTGAAATCGCCAGATAAAATGAGGATTGCGTCCGATATTTTGTTTCTGCAGCATTTTTAGAATATTGGTCAATGTTTCAATGTTTCCCCTGTTTTGGATTTTGTTAGGGTATACGTTGATCAATAGTAAAGTTTTGTTGTTGCCTGATGGCGCCTGATGTTCCAATTTTATTGGTAGCAGCCAGTCAATTCCCAGGTCGATCTGTTTGATCACCCAGTTGATTTTTGTGGAGCAATACGTTGTGAGCCCCCCCCTTGGGGTGTCCATTTTTTTTTAGGCTGTTTTGCAGAGACGTCTATCCCAGAATAACCCAAAATTTGTATTGGCTCCATGCACCAGGTTTCCTGCAACCTGATGATTTCAAACTGCTGGAGGAAACTCAGAGCCGCCCTGTCGGTAACCAGATTTTTTAAAACGTGAGTGTTCCAGGAGCAAATATGGATATATTCTGGGTTTTCGTCAGGACCATTTGTAATTGTTGTCATTTAAATTTTGCCTTCCAGCCTGTTTGACTGTTGAGGGAGTACCAATGAAGATCTGTTGGTGCATGCCAGGATGGGACGTGCTTTGGTGCTTTACAATTGTAATGTGGTCCCAACTGCTTAGGGAGGTTTCTACTCCCACGGCCCCTTTTAAGATTGAGCCGCCCTTCTTTTGTTGCAGTACCAAAAGGTTAGGGTATCTGGGCGGTTCTAGTTTTTGCAGGGCGATGCCCCATGCGCTAAACATATCTTGATGTGCTAGAATTTGGTCCATAATGGTGGACGTGGCCCAGGATATCAGTGTTGCCTCTTTATCTTTATTGTTTGGATGTGGAGTGAACTCCACAGTCATCAATTCTGTTGTTGAAATGTGAGCCAGGGGCAAAATCGCATTTATTAACTTCAGTATGGTGCCTCTGTTTAGAATGTCAAAAGCCCCCTTCGAATTATAGCAAGGGATGAAAAGTAATTTATTTTCCTCTGGGGCCGTATTTCCCTGCGTTGTCTGGTGTCCTGGGATTCTTTTTTGTGCAATCATCTGACCAAGGATGGTAACCATGATCTAATATCTGTTTGTTGTTGCCTGCGGGTTGATTAATTACGGTCATGTTGTGTGCGGAGCTTGTGCATTGAGGGTTATATTCCCAGGGTTTGCCAGTTTCCTGCCTGTCAGTAGACTGCTGAGTTCCCTGTTCTGGGCACTGCCTGATGGTAGTTCCATTTCCCTGGAATTCTCTTAAGGCCGTCTCGCCTTGCAAAAGGCTGCTACCCTGCTTGTTGCTGGAACAGGGGTTTTTCGGAGACTGTTGCTGGGATGTTGATTTATTAACAAAAGTGCTTGGTTCGCCCATAGAATTGTCCTAGCTGGCTGGCTGTTCTGCCCTGATCTGTCTAGATTGGCAGATCTTGTTTCTGTTTTCAGTGCTTTCTGATTCCTTGGACTGCGTGCCATTTGATTTAGCAAACGATTTCCATATACAGCTTTGCTGGACCCCCTTTGTTTTTTTCCGTGCGTTCCTGTTTCGTTTCTTTTCCCGTTTCGTAAGGGATGATTCTCCCACTATTGAAATGTTGGGAATTAAATCCTTCGATCCACCCTTGAGGGGTGCCATTTCTTGTGTGCTAAGGCATGATCAGCCCTCTGTGTTGCTCTGAGACATTCCCTGTTCGGATAAATGAATATCCTTGATATTATTGCTTTCCTCATGGGATATCTTTGCGTTTTGTGGGTTATCCTTCTTCGTTTGGTTTTTGGGGGTCTTCTCGCCACAACTACTAAGATGCTCTTCAGTTCTAAGGGTCTGGATTTTTACCTCTTTCAAGATGTCATTTAGGATATCCCGGGATCTTTGTGAGTTATCGCCTGTGATGCGAGCACTGACATGTCACCTGCTGAGTGTATGAGTGGGTTTGAGCCCTCTTTATCAGATCATTCAAGGATTGTAGCTTGTTGTCGATGCTCACAATGTGGATGGCCAGGATGTTGAGTAAATCTACCTGAGTGTCTTGCTTATCTGCTTGAAATTGGATGGCTGCCGATATCGCGTCCATTGTTGCTAGCAAGGCCTTCCACGAGTCTCCAGATGTTGATGGTTCTACGTTTGCTTTAGCCCCCGTTGTGTGGTCTAGTGAGTCTTCAAGTTCCTTTAGTTTCTCTGGTTGCTCCATTGCCTTGACAGCTGAGGATGCGTGCGTGTCGAATGTTGTTGTTGTAGTTGTTATATTACAATTATTATTATTAGATTAGTAAATTCCAAGAGGTTATGTGCACACCTGTCAGTACTTCAAATTATAGGTGTACTACTGTGAGGTGCGCACTTTATTTACATTTCAAGGTTTTTCCATTACTGCTTTACTGTGTCTGATTCATGTTAATGCAGGAATTTTACGTTTGGTTTTGACAACTCTGATGGATACTTCTAATTGTAGATTCCTCACCTTGTGGATATTCCCCAAATGTCACACTTGATCCAGAAACTTCAAAGCTGTACTCCTGCAGGCTAGTAGGTAGTGTTGTGGGGCTCCACACTGATGCCATTCTGCTCCGGAAGTGACGAGCAGAGCGGCATATAAGCGCTGTGCATGTGTGCTGACATCCATTCTTGTCTTTCTGCGCCTTCAGAGGCTGATCCGAGCTTCTCTGTAATCTTTTAAGGTCTCTTTTCTAAGCTTTTTTCACTAAAGGTTTCCCGTGTGCAAGCGAAAATATCCTCTACCAAGATGACAGGGTTTAAACGATATAGGGTGTGTTGTAAACAGATTTCTGTGACAGATCCTCTCAAAGTAGGTATGTGGTGCCTTGTGGTCAGAATACAATTTCTGGGCCTGTGACGACTTTGCTTAGATGAATCCAAAGGCAATGCAGGACTGCAGGACAAAACTGTATGTCAGCAAACATCCCAAGACTCCTTGCCATGATCAGTCGAAAGGAAGGTCTCACTCCCAAAAGCTGTTCCTGTAGCAGATCGTCCTTATGGCCAAAGTCTTTGGATAAGTCCAGTAAGCAGCCTTAGAAATCCAAGCAGTACCCGGCCCCTTTCTGCCACTCGCAAACTCCATAAAGGAAGCGAATGTGCCAACCAGTTTCACTCACGATCTCCTTTGGAGCTGATCCTGAACCTAGTCCCAATACCGATTGCCAGGGTCGTTGACGACGGTGCAGCAAGGTCAGACCTCGGGGGAGACCATTTTCAAATTTTTGGCACTTTACTTGATCTCCCTGCTGTGCCTTCAGGACCCAAGGATCCGCAGGGGACTCCTATTCTAAATTCTGCCAGCAGCCCTGCCCTCAGTGCTTCTTTGCCCCTCGAACCTTATTCAGGGTCAGTGCCGACTCCGGTGCTAACTTGTCTTCCGGCGCCACCAAATGCACCATTGCCTTTCATGCAGATGCTGGAGCCGGGCAGTGCAGCTGTGGGCGCAGACAGCCTAAGAAAGCAACTGACAGCGCGCAAGGGTGATGCTTATATACCCCTCTGCCAGACCGTTCTGGAGTGGAACACTGTCGGTGTGGAGTCACAAGATGCCAGCTACTAGTATGCAGCAGTACTGATTTGAAGTTTCCAGATCTAGGCTGATGCCTGGGGAATATTCACAAGGTGAATAACCTGTGGTTCGATAAAATATCCACCGGAAAGAGCGTCACTGAAAGTAACTAACTAGTTCTTTTATACGTTAGTATTTACAGTTTTAATTTCACTGTTCGTTTTTTTATGGTTTTTGTGATGACTGCTATACAGGCAGACTCATTCTCTGTTTTGGATGCTACTGGAGAACCACCTATAACTTGAAGTAATGGTTCAGATCGTTTAGTATTTATTTAGAAGAAATGAATACTCTACATTATAAGGCTGAAAGAAAAAGATGCACTTTAAAGCAGTGTTGGGGCTGGAGGGGCGATAATGTTTGAGCAATTGCTTGTGGTCCCTTCGAAGATCAGGAACCGGACTGGTGCCACGATGTTCAGCATCTTGGTCAATGATATGGGTCACAAAAAAGTATTTTTCGTTAGAAACTAAAAAGAAAAGTCAGTGAATAACATGCAACGGAGTGTGTAATCTTACAGCGCTTAGAGGTTTTTCCCTGCATTCTGCAAGTTTTAGAACATTACTGATCATTTTGTTTGGGTTAAATTGGTTGTATGTTACATTGAAGACATTTCGAAAAGCTGTTCTCGTTCAGAAAATTCTGACTATCAAAGGCTACTGATGCAGCCATCAGTATACAATCCTTGCAAGAAGAGGTAAGATTTTCGTGCCTCTTTGTAACCTGTTTAGTCCACCAGTCTTAACTGTAAATTTTTGTGTAATTATTGTAACACAGTAACGCGTGCCTACACATAATAGCATATCGAGTATATATCATAGATGTGTCTCAACTTATCATTTCACTTTGTCCAAGTTTTGTCCTACTTAAAAAAATATCTGCACTTGACGCTGCACTATTAAATGTTTTGCCGGGGTTAAATGCCTTGAAGAATCTAACATAAGGCCATTTCTGAAGATCTGCGTCATCACAACATAGCCTTCGGAGTTTTGTTTTGCATGTTAGTACCATTGCAATACAGTTCAGTGACGATCTAGTTAAAGGTGTTATGAATGATGATGTGCAGTTTGATCTTCAGAAGCACGTGGCACTGTTATTTCTCATTATAGCTTTGTCAAGCATTAGGCGGATTAGGTTGCACCTGATGTTGTAAATGAAGAATATCAAGGGACCACAATAGATCTCATTGATTCCTTTGAGTCCGTCATCAGTTTTAAAGGGCGAGACATTTACTGGAAAGTGTATTTATTGAAAAAATATTCCTGGTTGTATTTATTAGGGTGGTTGATGTTGTGTGGCTAGCTGGTGAGAACCAATAAATAATGGTATTTTAGGAATTGTCTAAAGGGGCTCTTCGAAGAATATCTTCGATTTATGACGGGAAAAATGCTTGTCCCCTCCTAAATATGATTCACCAGGAGCAGATGAGAACATTGAAGTTGCATCAATGGTGCGTTATGTGGGTGGTGATGTCAGTAAGCATAAAGCTGTATTGAGGATGGTTTAGGCACCCTGAAGGGTTTTGAGCTTAATGTTAAGCTTAAGGAATATGCCATTCCTATTAAATACAAAATGTGGCTGTGTTTTAAGTGTCAGACAGGAGCTACCAATGTACATAAAAAACTAGTCAGAAAGTATGAGTAATGATAGCTTGAGGTTATTCACTATTGGAACATGCAAGAGGAATGAGCAGAGTATGTGGATTTTCACTTCCTCAGTAGTGCTATTTGGGATCATGCTCGTTCCCTACCCAACACTGATATTCTTTTAACAAAGTTGGTTGGAGCTAAATTTTTCTAAATTGGATTTACTGTGCCTACCATCGGACTGTTTTATCTCCAAAGTCACGTCACCTTGCAGCTTTTGTCACACTACACATTATCTACCAGTGTAAGTGGGTGCCATTCAGGCTTGTGGCTACTGCAGCTGTTTGTTAGTGCATGGTGGGTCCGTTGTTTCAGAGTTTGAGTGTAGTCTTGGCTTTCCAAACCAATAATCTTGTCTGTGACAGGAATTCAAGAACACAGCAGTATGCTTGATCAGGTGTTGCTGGTACTTCAAGTGAGATGTTTATAGCTGTAGGAAGCTGGCTCTGAATATGCTATATCAAAAGGAGATATAGGCCCTCATTACAACCCTGGCGGTCGGTGTTAAAGCAGTGGTAATACCGCCAACATGCCGGTGGTAAAAAAAAAAATGGAATCACGACCATGGCGGAAACCGCCAACATAGACAGCCACTTTAACACTCCGACTGCCACGGCAGTAGAAACAAACACCGCAGCGGTAACCGCCAACAGACAGGCGGATGACAAGGTTCCACCCACTGTATTACAACACGCCTATCCGCCACCTTTTCCAGGGCGGTACCAACGCCATCAAAAGCACGGCGGAAACAGTACTTGGAACGGAAACCACTCACCTCTTGACACCCAACGAGGAACCAGGACGCCATGGAGCCCGAGTTACAGGTCCTGCCGATGCTGGTCTACCTCCTCTTGTATCAGGAGCAGCAAAGATGCCGGTGACGACCACGGTGAGTACTGCACCTAGCACACAGGGGAGGGAGGAGGGAAAAGAGAGTGACACACACGCAAGCAACACCCCCACCCACAACACCATACACACAAACTGATCCAACAACATTACAGATACACCACGTAACCCCCTGGAAGAACGCAAGGGCAAAAGGAAATGATTGTAACAAGTGTAATCATTGAAATATCAGAGAGGCCAAATTCAAATATCAGTATATACAAATATGTACACCAACTACACAAGTCTGGATATGAATGAAATCATTGTCCGTGGATCAGTGTCCCAAAATGCAAGGGCGAAGCCCACACAAGATACCTGACTCGAAATGGAGAGAACACTGCAGGGGCATCAGATGGAAAATAAACAGGCACCTCAGGGGGAGGGTGGGGGCACCTAAGCCGGATGAACGCACAACGCCACTGCTCAACGAGGGGGCTCCATGCCCACTGATTGGTCCTGGGGAGTGCAAAGCCAGTCTCATAAGTCTCTCCAGTGGGTGGTTTTCCCACTGCATTATCCTGGGGAGTGCAAAGCCACAGTCTCACAAGTCTCTCCAGTGGGTGGTTTTCCCACTGCATTATCCTGGGGAGTGCAAAGCCCCAGTCTCAAGTCTCTCCAGTGGGTGATTTGCCCACTGTTTTATCCCGGGGAGTGCAAAGCCACAGTCTCACAAGTCTCTCCAGTGGGTGGTTTGCCCATTGCTTTACCCTAGGGAGTACTAAGCCACAGTCTCACACATGGATGTCAGTCTGCACTGGTTCTGGAGGGGGCAGTTTGCCCAGAATGCTTCATCCTGCCAAGGACTGAGGTAGTGGATGTGAATCTCCACGGGTTCTGGAGGGGGCTTTGTGCCCAGAGTGCTTCATCCTGCCAAGGACTGAGGTAGTGGATGCCTTTCTCCACTGGTTCTGGAGGGGGCTTTGTGCCCAGAGTGCTTCATCCTGCCAAGGACTGAGGTAGTGTATGTGAATCTCCACTGGTTCTGGAGGGGGCTTTGTGCCCAGAGTGCTTCACATGCAGTGTGGCAGGTCCCATTCCCTCACCTGGGTGTGTGTGCCACGAGATTGCCTGGGAACAGGTAGCATGATACTCCATGGAGGCACACACTCCACCCTGCTGCGACTTCGCCTGCCACCTGCAGGTACAAACTGTGCTGGGTGTCGTGCCTCATGTACGCTGTGCAGGGTCCAGGACGTCTCCTGCAGCCTCGGACGGCTGGCCACTGGGGATGAATGCCATGTCAGCGGTGGTGGCACTGTCTGAGCACGTCGCGTGGCTGGTGGCGGTGGTTGTGGCGGCGTCTGTGGTGAGATGCTGGCAATGGTGCATGTGTCTGCACCTGTTGAGGGACACAGCAGGACGTCTCCTGCAGCCTCGGACGGCTGCCCACTGGGGATGATGCTGGGTACTGTTGCTGAGGCAGCAGGCGTGCAGGTGGCGGTGCAGATGGCGGGTGTCCACCGCTGTACAGCTTGATGTTCTGGTTTACAGAAGGGGTGACTCTGGTCCCTCAACCTTGAGCCTCCATGCCCTGTCCTGACCTGCTCTTCACCTTGTGTCCCTTCCCCACCTTTGATGTCGCTGCTGGTCCCTTGCTACTGTCCCCTTTTGGCTTGGAGGAGCCCTTGCTTGGTGGTAGGTGTGGCTTCTCCCTCCGGCATGTGGGCACCTTCTTCACCTTGGCAGGTGGTGGAATGGCCTGCTCCTTGGCCTCGCTAGGGGGCATACTGGCAGCCCTGATGGGTGCCGCCCGCAATGTGACCGGACTTGCTGAGACCACTGTGCTGGATGATTTGGTGGCTGAGGTGCTGGGCTGGGACCTGGACCGCCTGACCCTAGGGGAAGGACGGGGGGTGTGGTGTAGGGAAGAGGCCAGTTTGCGAGGAAAAGTTTTTTTTAGACACACTGGGATGGGAAGATGGAAGTGGAGGAAGAGGTAGTGGTTGTAGGAGGTGTACGTCTGCTGAATTTGGGTGAAGGTACCTGGGCCGGAGGCTGTTGTGAGGTGGATGGCTGTTGAGTGGGTGAGTGCCTGCGTTTTTGTACTTTGGGAGGAGGGCTCACAGACACACTGGGAGAGGACACAGGGGACGTGTGAATGGTAGTGGGGGCGGTGATTGCACATGAGCGGTGTGTGGTGATGGGCGTGCTGGTGCTGGAGGTAGTGGATGAAGATGTAGTGCATGCAGGTGTGAGTGGAGACAGGACAGGGAGGGAGGAGGAGGAGGACGTGAAGGAGGGGGACACAGTGGAGGCAGTGAATGTTGGTGTGTCTGCATGGGGATGGTGCTTGTGTGAGTGCCTTTGGGATGTGTGTGCTTATGTTTGCCATGTCCACTCTTGTGTGTTGATGAGTGTGCATGCTGCTCTGATGGTGTGCTTGGGATAGGCAGAGGTACAGGGGATTGGGTCTGGGCAGAGGAAGTTGGAGGGGGAGGCTGGACACAGGGACAATGGCTGCCATCAGTGCTGAGGCCAGAGCCTGAAATGCTCTCTGTTGGGCCGCCAGGTATGCATTTGTTTGCTGCAAATGCCTCAACACCCTGGATGGCATTCAAAATGGTTGATTGCCCAACAGTGAGGGATCTCAGGAGGTCAATAGCCTTCTCATTGAGGCCAGTAGGGCTAACTGGGACAGGGCCTGAGGTGCCTGGGGCGAAGGAGATGCCCACCCTCCTGGGTGAGCGGGCACAGGAAACTCGATGAGGGGTTTCTGGGAGGGCGGAGCTGGTGGGGGCTGGCAGCTGTACCTGTTGATGCAGTGGGCACAGAGGTGCCTGCCACTGCAAGGGAGCTCCCATCAGAGGAGTCGCCGCTGTTGCTGGTGTCTGCTCCTGTCCCCGTTGTGGAGCTCCCCTTTCCCTCCATCCCACTGGTGCCTTCTGACTCCGTTACTTCACCCTCCAGGGCCATGTGGGATGCAGCTCCCTCCTGCTCCGGTGCCACTGCTCCTCCGCCAGATGATGCTAATGTACACAAGGACAGGGTGACAAAACAAAAACGGGGGGGGAAAGACACAAGAGAAACCTGGTCAATGCCTGCAGCACCACTACCGTTGGCAGACACAACACACAGGGAGCAGCCCTATGCACTAAGCCATGCACTGCCAGGGCAGGGGAAAAGCACATGCCCATGGGGGACTCTGTCGAGAACCATTTCATGCACAGCTGGAACCCATAGGAGCCTGACTAGGTGTAGAGGGCAAATACCACCTTTGGGGTTGGACTGGGAATGAGGCTGCAAATCAATGGATCTACCTTTGCGCGTCTGCCCTGGCCTAGGGGAACCCACTGCCCACCTCCCCCACCCAGACACCTCATCAAGCGCACAGAGTCAGCTGAGTGAGAGTGTACTCACTCCCTTGTGGCTGCTGTGATGCCCTCAAGCGCCCATCCAACTCAGGATATGCCACCGCCAGGATCTGGTGCATCAGGGGGGTCATCGTGCGACAGGCACCCCTTCCACATTGGGAGGCCATCCCCAGCTGGGCCTCCACCATCTTCTTGGTCGAGCGGCGCAGGTCCTCCCATCTTTTCTGGCAGTGGGTGCTCAATCTATGGTAGACCCCCAGGGTCCACCTACCGCGACGCTGCACAATGCCAGCGCAGTTACCTCATTTCCCCTTGTCCCACCTTACAGGTCAGGCAGCCACCATGTCAGGGGGCCACATGGCAGGCCAACTAACTGCATCATACCTATTTAGGCCAGGAATATGGACAGACAAAGGCACATATAGAAAATTTTACGATTGTGCTAAACAGCTTTGTGAAACCTATGTGGTGTATGACCCTCTGCTCACCGTTCTCCTCCATAGGGCATGTCAGCTGGGGCAGGTGATGAGATGGCGGCATCCTCCGGTATACAGACCCCTGGTGGACCTGTCGACAATGGAAGACAGACACATCATTATCACTTACAGACTTGATCGTGCAACAATCCAGGAACTGTGTGCCCAGTTGGAGACAGACCTGATGTCAGCTATCCGCCATCCCACAGGAATCCCCCCTCTAGTGCAGGTCCTGTCAGTACTCCATTTCCTGGCCAGTGGTTCCTTTCAAACAACAGTGGCCATGGCATCAGGGATGTCACAGCCAATGTTCTCTAACGTGTTGTCCGGAGTGTTATCTGCCCTGCTGAAATACATGCGCAGCTACATCGTTTTCCCTCAGGTGGAGGATCTGCCCACAGTGAAAGGTGACTTTTATGCCCGGGGACATATCCCTAATATCATTGGTTCCATTGATAGGACACATGTGGCATTTGTTCTCCCCCCCACCCCCCCCCTTGCAGGAATGAACAGGTGTACAGAAACCGGAAAAGCTACCATTCAACGAATGTGCAGATGGTGTGTTTGGCAGACCAATACATCTCCCATGTGAATGGCAAGTATCCTGGCTCAGTGCATGACGCTTACATTTTGAGGAATAGCAGCATCCCTTATGTGATGGGGCTACTCCAGATGCACCGTGTATGGCTAATAGGCGAGCCTAAAGTCCCCACAGTTTCATTTGCTGTCTGGATATGGGAGATTCTCTAATGTTTGGAGGTTGTCTAACAGTTGTCCCTCAATATTTGCAGGTGACTCTGGTTACCCTGACCTGTCATGACTACTGACCCCAGTGAGGAATCCCACGACAAGGACAGAGCAATGCTACAATGAGGCACATGGGCGAACTAGGAGGATAATAGAGCGCACCTTTGGCCTCCTGAAGGCCAGATTCTGGTGCCTCCATCTGACAGGTGGATCCCTATACTACTCACCGAAGAAGGTGTGCCAGATCATCGTGGCCTGCTGTATGTTGCACAACCTGGCTTTGCGACGCCAGGTGCCTTTTCTGCAGGAGGATGGGCCTGATGGTGGTCTTGTGGCAGCTGTGGAGCCTGTGGACAGTGAAGAAGAGGAGGCAGAAGAAGAAGATGTAGACAACCGAAACAACATCATCATGCAATACTTCCAGTGAGACACAGGTAAGAGGATGGAACTGCTTCCCACATCTCATACTATTGTTGGACCTAGCATAAATCTGCCTTTTTACCTCTGTGTATGGACCATGACTTGTCACTTTGCCTTTCCATTTCACAGATCTGGGTCCCACTTTGTGCCCTCTGCTATGTTTACTGCTGGCCTACAACTGTGTAACATTGGTATGTGAACAAGTACATTAACATTGCTATATTTCAGAGGTTGCAATTACACATTTGTGAAAGCACAGACTGACTCCAGATAGTTTTGTGATTCAAGGAGGTTTATTTCTGTGCTAATAAGTAGAGGGGTGTGCGAAATGGGCTGGGGTGATGGTGGAGGAATGTCCATGGTAGAGTCCAGTCTCTTGGTCTCACAGGTGCATTGGCAGTTTAAGGTGGACAGGGTGACAAAGTGGGACAGAAGGGTGACATTCAGGAGGGTCTTATTTCCTGGCAGGGGTCTTGGCAATGTTCTCGGTCTTGTTCCAGGATATCAGGGACCGTTTGCGGGCTGGTTCTGCTTCTGCAGGGGGTGGGGTGCATGTTGGCCTGTTGGTCCTGTGGCGGTGCCTCCTGTCCACTAGCGCCTGCGGAGGTGGAAGGCTGCTCATTGTCCAGGCTAGTGTCAGGGTCCCGTTTGTGTGCCACTGTGTCCCTCATGGTGTTGACAAGGTCTGCTAGCATCCCTGCAATGGTGACTAGGGTGTTGTTAATGGACTTCAAGTCCTCCCTGATCCCCAGGTACTGAGCCTCCTGCAGCCGCTGGGTCTCCTGAAACTTGGGCAGAACCGTGCCCATGGTCTCCTGGGAATGGTGGTATGCTCCCATGATGTTGGAGAGTGCCTTGTGGAGTGTCGTTTCCCTGGGCCTGTCCTCCACCTGTCGCACAGCAGTCCTCCCAGCTTCCTTGTTATCCTGTGCCTCTGTCCCCTGAACTGTGTGCCCACTGCCACTGAACCCAGGTCCCTGATTTTCTTGGGTTGGTGGGTTTGCCTGGCTTCCTTGTAGTGGTGGACACACTGCTGATTGACGTGTCCGGGGGACAGAGGGATGGGCCCGCTGGGTGGGTGCTGTGGTGGTGTTTCCTGAGGGGGGGGGGAGGTTCTTCGGTGGTTTGTGACAGTGGCAGGGGAACCGACTGTCCAGAGGTCCCTGATGGGCCTGGCTGGTCATCTTGATCCAGGCGTGCAGAGCTGCTGTCGTCACTGTGGGGGGACTGGATATGTCTGGCACCTCCTGTCCGGTGACATTGGCTATGGCTCCTGTTGGGGTGTAAATGCAAAGTTTTAGTATCTGTGTGTGCCATATTGTGCATTGGGTGAGGTAGCCTCTACTCCTGGGCTTGCACCATTGTGTTTGCCCTTTTGTGATAGTTGGTTTGGGGTCTGTGTGGGTATCTGTGCTGCACATACTTTGGTGATGGTGGTCCATGCATAGGTGTTACATGCAGGGCCTTGGTATTGGGATGTGGGTTGTGACAGTGGGACATATGTGAGGTGTTGGAGTGATGGGGGTGAGGGTGGGGGTATGTGATGACATGCAGGTAGGGTGTGGGGGATATAGTAGTAGAGGTTTGACTTACCAGAGTCCAGTCCTGCTACTCCTGCGAGGCCCTCAGGATGCAGTATTGCCCAGACATGCTCCTCCCATGCTGTTAGTTGTGGGGGAGGAGGTGGGGGTCCACCACCAGTCCTCTGTACAGCAATCTGGTGTCTGGATACCACTGAATGCACCTTCCCCCGTGGGTCGTTCCACCTCTTCCTGATGTCATCCCGTGTTCTTGGATGCTGTCCCACTGCGTTGACCCTGTCGACGATTCTCCGCCATAGCTCCATCTTCCTAGCAATGGAGGTGTTCTGCACCTGTGATCCGAAAAGCTGTGGATCTACCCGGATGATTTCCTCCACCATGACCCTGAGCTCCTCCTCTGAAAACCTTAGGTGTCTTTGAGGTGCCATGGGTGCTATTGTGTGGGTGATATGTGAGGTGCTGTTTATTGTCCTGTGTGAAGTGTTATATTGGTGTGTGTTGTTTGAGGTGTGTGGATGTTGTATGAGTGATGGTGTTGTGTGCCTGTGGATGCTGGTGTTGTGTTTGATATTCTCACTCTCTCTCTCTCTCTCTGCTTTTTAAAAAAAATGGCATAAGGGGTTGTGGGTAATGTGGATGTGTGTTTTATAGTGTTGTGAGTGTGTGGGTGTGGTGTGTGTATGTGTCTCAGGTGTGTGTATTTCGAATTGTCCAATGTGGTTGTGTTTTGTAAATGTGTGTGTATTTTGAGTGCGGCGGTGTGTACCGCCAATGGATTACCGCGGTTGAAAGACCGCTGCGTTGCTTCGTGGGTCGTGACAGTGTGGGTGTATTCTTGTTGGTGTGACGGTGTAGGTTTTGGTATCGCCAGTTTATCACTGACCTTTGGTGCGGCGGACTTGTATGGGTGTCTGTATTGTGGTGGATTCCAAAATGTGGGTCGTAATACCTGTAGCGGAATTCCGCTGCCGCAAAGGTATGTTGGCGGTCTTCAGCACGGCAGAAAGTGGGATTTACCGCCTGGTTTGTAATGAGGGCCATAATGTGCATAGAGTCCAGGGGCTCCCCAGAGGTTTAACAGAAGCTAAAGTAGATATTCGAATGCTGTCTTTTGTGGTAGTGTGGTCGAGCAGTTAGGCTTATCAGAGGGTAGTGCAAAGCATTTGTCGTACACATACAGGCAATAAGTGAAGCACACGCTCAGTGACTAACTCCAGGTCAATGTTTTTTATATAGCAAAAATATATTTTGTTTCTTTATTTCTAGAACCACAAGATTCAGTTTTCAGGTAAGTACATTTGCTAGTAAGTATCCAACATATGTATCAATACCACTTTGTTTCAATTTAGCAAGTTAAACGATTTTTGAATAAATAGCAATAATCTGTTCTAAAAGTTGACACTGCAATTTTCAGAAAGTTCTGGTGGGAAGAAAATTGAGCACAGTTTCACGGTAAGTACAAGACTTACACTTCCAGTCTCCAAAGGTTAGGATGTCCACAGGTTGGGGTTCAAGTCAACCCGAAACACCCACCACCAACAACATGGGGGAGCAGGATGCAGAGGTCAAATTTGAGGTCGATTTGACATAGGTTCCCATGGAGACTGGGGTTACTTGGAATCAGGCCTGCTTGCAGGTAAGTACCTGCGTCTTCTGAGAGCAGACCAGGGGACGGGGGGGGGTTTAGAAGGGCATTGGGGGGGCAGAGGTCAACACGAAACACACACCCTCAGCGGAGCAGGGGCGGCCAGGTGCAGGGTGCAACACAGCGTTGGGCTCCCAGTTCTTTCCTAGAGGGGGACGTTAGGGGTCACAAAGATGCTGTCGGCAAAGTCCAGGGAGTCAGTTCTGGAAAACCAAAAGCGGGACAGGGAGGAAGGCCGCCTGCTGGATGTTGCTGCACTGAAGATTGGATTTCCTAAGGCTGTGGGTGAAGGGGTACCTTTTGGCGTCTGGAATCTTCGTCCGGTTCTGTCGCGGTCAGGAGAGGTCCTTTAGATTTAGGCTGCAGGTGTTGTGTTGGATAGGAGGGTTCAACCCAGGGTGGACACTAAGTCAGAAGCGTCTGGGGACCATCTCTAGTTGGTTGGGCCTCCTCAACATGGGCGTCGGATGCAGAGTGGGCAAGACTCGCGGATCCGGAATGGTTCTGGGGTCCTTTGCTAGTGTTTCTTTCTGGACAGGGCCGCTGTCCTCAGGAAATCTTGGTCCTCTGGGGTGCTGGCATTCCTCATGAGGCTTTTAAGAGGTCACTGGTCCTGCAGGATACGTCCATTTTTGTAGAACAAAGAAATAGTGGCACACACCATAATTTAATTGTAACCACAAAAAATTACATGGACAAAAAAGGGGATAGATGAAAAATCAGTACGTAAACATATGGGTGCATATCGGCAAAGTTTTTATTGTCTTTACTGATTTTATTTACAAAAAAGCTACAAATATTCACAAACATAATATATATAACATAATTGCTTATAAATATAAATATTCATACACATATAGTCTCATACAAATACATGATTATCAACAATTTGGAAAACACATAATTCATATGGAATCTCTCAAGTGGTTGCAGATCTCAAACGTTCAATCTTTGTAAATTCTCAACCAATGGATGTAGACTTCATCCGACACGCGTTTCGTCCCATTTCAGGACTTTCTCAAGGCTGATAGGGTGTCAGTACAAGAAAATATCATACAACCTCTTCCATATATCTATTGAATCACAAATTATTGCTAATTAAACCATTATCCAAAGGCACCCACAAAACACAATTTTCCAAACATTTATAAGACAAGAACATATAGTGAACAGTACTCCAACACCCATAGATTAATTCAAGACATAAATACAGGGTTAGAAAAGAGACCTAGTGAGCACCATATTCCATAAAACATGCTTAATTAAATAGAAGTGAAACAATGAATTAGTAAAAAGACCATAGTCTCCCATGCAATAAAAATTCTATAGACTAGATGTATCTTGTTTCCGTTCATACATGCATCCTATGTTAATAAATGTTTATCGTTCATAAATTGTGGCTTTACAAACCGAAAAAATTTACTCACACATACATTTTCATCTTAGCAAATCTTCTAGTATGGGAGAGCAGTGGATAGTCTAGACTGGAAATTCCCTGACATTGGGAAGTAAATTGCGCACATTGCAGATTTTTATATGAGTATTAAACACCATAAAGGTTTGTGCACCATGAAATCACACAATGTAGATTCAAGGAATAAATCACGTGACGTGTCAACTTGAAATGCTACCAAGAAAATGTCTTAGAATGGTAGCGCACAGTAACTTACATTATTTATACACGAGGAAAGAATCGCGCATGTTGGCGATTCGAATGCCACCATGTAAATGGTAGCGCACAATGAACAGCATGAATTACACACGAGAAGTGAATCGTGCATTTCGCCGATTCGAATGCCACCATGTAAATGTCAAGAAAAGGTAGCGCGCAATGAACAACAAAGTTAAATGCTCATGAAACGAGTTGCACGTCTTGCCAACTCGTAAAACATCATGTAAATGTCAAAAAATATCAGCGCGCAATGAACATTAATGTAATAACGAAGTCAAATCTTTATGGAATAAATTGCGTGTCCTCCCTATTTGCAAACCACCATACAAATGTCAAAATATGGCAGCGCACAAGTAATCAGTTATTCATTTTAGAATTAAAATACAAAATATGAAGATTCTCAATTACGGTGTTGGGAAATGTCCAAACACCCTCTTACCGCCTGGTAACAGTGATCACCAATGAGAGGTGAGTGCAGAAGACTTGAAAATCCAAATAGGCCGCCGGGACAGGAGCTCAGGAAGAAGCTGCTGCTCTGCACCAGGACCTCTGAATAGTGAGCACTGGAAGTTGGGCTAACTCTCTTTTATAGAGTATTGGCCCAGCCTAGAACCACGCCCAGGCATGTTGCAGGGAAATTCTC
Organism: Pleurodeles waltl; assembly: GCF_031143425.1. Classification (NCBI taxonomy): domain Eukaryota; kingdom Metazoa; phylum Chordata; class Amphibia; order Caudata; family Salamandridae; genus Pleurodeles; species Pleurodeles waltl. Next base: position 666,340,285 of record NC_090444.1, on the reverse strand, counting down.
CAGAAGGCCTTGGAAAGGGACCCCACCCTAACACACTCTGAATGTCTGCAGCAATACATTGTAAATGTTCAGTATTTAGAAGCACCTTAAAAATTAATCTTTTGGATGGAATTCTGCAATGCAAAAGTTTAAACAATAACATATCATCACAATGCATAAATTACTTTATCTTGCGAGTGTTGGGTTTTTGCATTCTAGATGCCCGTAGAGCGCGTACTGTCCTGGTGTTGACAGTGTCTTCAGTCTTCTCCTCTCTGGTCAGCCTAGCAGTCCTTCTTTTTTCTGGTCTTATTATTGAGGTTGCCAGGAATCTGACGAACTAGGTTCAGGGGAGCCCTTAAATCCTGGATTTAGGGTGTTAGAGGGGTCAGAGGCCAGTAGCCAGTGGCTGTCTTTGAGGGTGACTACCCCCTTCCGATGTGCACTCCCTTTAGGGATGGGTGGAGACACAGACCTAACCCTATTGGTCGCTGTCCTCCAAACCAAGATGGAGGATTTTGCAAGGAGGGGGTCATTTCAGCTCTGGACACCTTAGGGGTGGTCCTAGCTGAATTGGTCACTCCTGCTTGTTTTCCCTAATTTTCCTGCTGGACTTGCCACTAAAAGTAGGGCTTTGTCCTGAGGGCGGGCATCTCCACTAGCTTAGGTACCCTGGGGCACTGTAACAAGAGGCCTGAGCCTTTGAGGCTCACCGCCAGGTATTACAGTTCCTGCAGGGGGGAGGTGTGAAGCACCTCCACCCAGTGCAGGCTTTGTTTCTGGCCACAGAGAGCACATTGGCACTCACCCCATGTGGTCAGAAACTTGTCTGGAAGTGGCAGGCTGACTCAGACCAGTCAGTCCTGCACTAGAAGTTTGGCTAAAATACAGGGGGCATCTTTAAGATTCCCTCTGGGTGCATTTTTCAATATATCCAACGCCGGCATCAGTGTGGGCTTATTGTGCTGGGAAGTTTGCTACCAAACTTCCCAGACTTCAGTGAAGCCATTGCTGTGGAGTTTGTAATGACAAACGCCTAGCCCATATACTTTATATGACCACACTGCCCTTGCAATGTCATAAGAATGGACTTAGACACTGTATCGACATATTGCTCATGCAGTTATGCCCTCCCCTGTGGTATAGGGCACTCTGCCTTAGGGCTGTAAGGCTTGCCAGA